>NW_005054413.1:155653-175278 GCF_000277835.1 Geospiza fortis | reverse complement strand
CTTCCACTGAAATTTTGGAAAAGTTTACCTCTCTGTAAGGAGAAATTGTCTTCTTGAGACCAGCATGCTAGGATACTGATTCCTGAAGACAAACTGCCTGAGATTTTGGCTAGGTCTGGATCTGGAAACTATAGATTTTTCTTAATTAAAACAAACAAAGGGAATGCCATGCTAGTCAAACTAACATGAATCACTGACTAAAGTTTCTCATATTCAAGGAAAATCCCAGCCTATCTCAGGATGTCTTAAGACAGACTCTTACATAACTTGCTTTATCTCATATAGTGAATTAATGTGGCTTTACTTTTTTAGATCATGGAAGTTGTGTTCAGGGGTTGTCAAAAGGAGTTGTAGCAGCTAAAATTCATGTCTTAGATTGTTCGAAACTGCTGATATTTCTTTACATAGTTACCTCTGGAAAGGAAAATCTCTAGAATTTAATTCTGGTGAATTCCAAAAAGATTCTGATTATATTTGGACGGTGATGAGTGAAACCAATTTGTTGGATTTTTTCCTGTGGAGTATTCATATGCCACTGTTCATCCTTCTAACCAGAGGAAACAAAGGGATATGTTTGGAACAGTCAAGATTATTTGCAACAAAATTTATGTATTTGGAGGGTTTGGTATATGAAGTATGCATTCTCCATCAAGACAATTTTGTCTTGCAATAGCCAAGCAAATAATGTGACAGCTACTTGCATTGATAACAAAGTTTCAAATGTGTTGTATACTGATTTCTAATTTTCAATTAATTGAAGTCTTTGAAAGAACATTTAATTCCATGTGAATAACAGTCTTTGCAAGATACTTGACCAACCTACTATTATCCAATGAAGACAGAAAATAGCATTAGATTAATGCACTACACTGTGTGAAGCATTTCTGTCTAAGCAGACATTCCAATTCAGTATTTGTTGTTATTTGGGTACTTTAATTAATTTGCTAATTTAAATGAGAATTTCCTATTGCAACTTGTTCTTAAGTTGGTCTGTTCCCTGTTTCCCTTGCACAGCTAGCCCAAAAAAAATTAGGGGTCATATACTAGTCATCCTTCCTTTCACCACCTTGTGTGTATAGTTAACAGAGTAGTGCTAAAAATTCAATTGCTCCAGCCCTGGGAATATCTGTCTCTTAATGAGGAAGAATTGGAGAATAATCTTTGTTTTTCTGATTATATTTTCATGGATTTTTTTTTAATTCTTTAGTTACATATTAAATGAAAATATGAGACTGAGCAGTGTAGTATTTTAGAAGTGTGCATTTTAATTATTAGAAGCCTACTCAAGGGACTGAACTCATATAAAAGACAAGATCCTGTCCAATGAACTCACAGCAGATTCTCTCCTCAAGGGAGAATCTGCTGAGCGTTCATTGGACAGGATCTCCATGAGAGGCTTGATTAAATCAGTAGTTTTTGAATGGCTATAAAGCTTGCCATCTGTATGCCACCCTAATGAGTCACAGCACTGTTGTAATCTGGCAGCTCAGTTTTGCCGGGTTTTGGAGGAGAGATGAGTGTCTCTAAAGGTTTGAACTGGAGTCTGTTGTCCTTTATGAAAGGCCAAAGCATGACCCTGGGAGGCCCTTGTGCTGTAATGAGGCCAGGAGCCAAACTGAATTTGGAGGCTGCCTAGGAAGCCTTGCTGTATCTTGGGCCTCCACTAGGGAGAACTGTGGTTGTAGGAATACTGGAAAGAGAAACAAGTTCACCTTTTACCGTGTTTTAAGCTGGGCTTGGGTTTTGTGTCTTAGTTTTTTGTTGTTGTGAATGAATGAATGAGTAAATGGCCAGTTGCTATGGCAGCTGCAGTTCAGGGAAAAAATAAGGAAAGCACAGGTATTAGTCTGAGAATTGACAACAAACTCCTAATGGAAGACTCTCACCAGCACAGCAGGCACCACCACTTAGCTTCTACTCACTGTGTTTCTCATCTAGGTCTTGGAGTAACACCCTGAGGTGCACCATGGTTAAGTTTTCCCCAAGCTTTCATTGATAATCCCAGGCTGTAGGGGCAGTAACTGAAATACACCCCCCCAAACACACGTAATCAAGAGAGGGTTTTGCTGTTTCCCCACCTGGGTCCAATGGACTCATATTGCTTTAATGAGGTGCTCTTTCCCACTGTCCAGGAAAGTTAGTGATTGTTCACCTTGCCAACGAAATAAATACACATCCCTTTAACCCTTCGCTGCAGCTAGTGCCGTATTTGGTGCATCTTTTGGAGCAGTAGATTGTGATCCTTCACCCTTTCTATCCTTTTGGGAGCAGCTTTCCCAGCTGTGGAGGAGGAAGTGGTCTTCTCTGCCTCTCCAGAGAGTCAAAGCCAGTCAGAGTTCAGGGGAAAAGAAAGTAGTAACAGCTAAATTTAGAAAACTGGTGTGAAAAGTAAGGCAAGTTAAATCCATTCTTGTCCTTGAAATCTGAGGAAGAGGAAGGAAGATGCCTGCATGCAGCCTTTTTACTGAGCCTTAGAGGCATTTTAACAAGTCTGCTTGAAAGGGAGGACTTATTCTGAAAACTGAATGACTGAGAGGATCTGTCCCCTGCCAGTTATGAGAACGACCATTTCTTTGTTAGACATGTTGAAGTAGAGAGGAATTTAAATAATTTGGCATGGAGTCTTATAAATGTCAGAAACTGAGTAAAAAGTTATAATTCAGGCTAGTCACATCCTCTCAGTATTTCTTTCATGTTTGTTGTTCTCTTCATCTTTCATTTCTACTGTGGAGTGTTGTATTTACATTCATGATACATTTTTCCTGCAAACTAAAATACAGCTTTCAGCCTGTGAGTTCCTGCTTGCTTTAGAGCTGAGTGTATACAGTATATGCCATAAAATACCAAATAGTGGATTGACATATTTAAAGTACAAATTCGATCTTTCCCTTTTTAGAAAGAAGATACCCACTCTACAGAACTCACCTTATAAGCCCAGCTGAAATGTGTATTTTGTCAAAACTAAACATTTAGAACATTTTGCCAGATGTGTGCAGGCAATTTCCTTTCCTGGGAAACAGTAAATTCCCTTACTCAGCCAGTCGTGGGTTTCTTCCATGCAGCAGATGAGTGGGCTGCTCTGAGAGAGATGCCTGAATTCTGCTAACATTATCTTTCCAACTACCATTTTCCTTACAGCTGCACAGCTTCTGTTTGACAGGCAGATACAGAGATCTTTTGAGATCTCTGATAGAAAAGGAAGCATATAAACTTAAGAAATATAAGAAAATGTTGACTTAGCTTTAGTCTGCTGTCTGCAAACTTTGCCACTTTAAAACTTTTAAGGTGTTGATTTGGTAGATAAGTTTTCATTTCAGCAGTTTACTCATTTTAGGAAGGGAAAACTACATCATAAAATATGTGCAAACTAAAGGCAAAACCATGTAAACAAGTAGGTTTATGGTGCCGCATTCTTACAGGGATATTTGATCTACGTATGTAAATGCAAATGCTGTAATGTAATTTCAAAATCAAATCTGAGATGAAAAATCATCTGAAACATGGAATAAAATAATAAATTATTTTATATATTCCTGGTATTTACATTCCTCACATTTTGACACTCAATGTTAAGTTCCCACCTTTGGGTCCTGGTACTTTAATATTAGTTTATGATAGTTCCGTTTTCTGTCTTCAAAATATTTTCCTTCACTGTAAGTAGTTTAGCATTTTTCTCAGGAACAAATGTCAACAAGGACAAGACTCATGAACTTGTAACTTATAAAACAGGGAACAGGATCTAGGACCCTATTGCATTTTTAGGCTGCTGAAAATCTTGTCTGTTTTTAGATCTTACACTCTTTTTCAAAGAGAAGAGTGATAGGTTATTATGTTTTCCTATAAGCCAAACAATTTCTTTTCATCCAGACCCATAGTTCAGATTTTTAGCACTTTAAAATTAATGATAATATGTTAACAATCATTCCTACTTTCCCCACAATTTGCTCATTTTTATTCCATCTGAGCTTCTGCACCAGTCTCTCATGACTTCTTGAACAAAGTCTCTGGATTCCACTCGCTTTCTCAGCTGCAGTTTATTTCTAATCACTCAGAACATCTGGTGTAATATCTTGTGAATTCATAATCAACTTTATGTTCCATCTCTGACGTTCCATCACGTCTCCTTTGAGTGCCCTTCCTTACAAGGGAGGGCATTTGCCCAGTAGTTCTCATATTGTACTTCTGCTGAAGGGACAAGAGGTCAATAATCTGATCCACTGAAAATATCAGTTACCACTCTGGCTTGGTGACTCCGTCTGTTTTTTCCCATCTTGCCTTGAAACATCCAATCCATCATTTCAGTACACAGTATTTTTTCTAGATGTCACAGGACCAGTGGAAGCATAATGCAGCCAAAACCAGACTTTGTGTATTCCCTTGGAAATTCTTCCATTCTCCCTTCTTCTCTTTAACAATTGACACTGCCACCATCCTTCAATGTGTTTAAATCTATAGTCTGCAAGTTATGTTTCCTTGATGTCTGTGATGTCTTATTCTCTCCCTTTCTTGATGCTATGCTTTCATGTGTCTAAAACCCCTATCTTGGTCCTTATCATCAACATACTGAATTTTGTAGCATAATCTCTCTGGCTCCTCCATAATATTTGAAACGTGACTTGCTTACGAAGCTTATTATATTAGTTCTGCCTCAGTAAATCATGTTCAACTTTGCTGTCATAAGGATAGATGGTTAGACATCCATCAGAGCTTCACACAAGTAGATTATATATTTAATTGCTTTGAATTTGGAAGATCTAAATTACCACCTCTCCTACCAATATGACAACTTCATTGCTTTCTTTGTAGCCACTGGCTGGATTGGCTTTCCTGGACTGTCTTGGGTTAAACTTGGGTTAAGCTTAAATGTCTTTTCTCAGATAATCAGATATTTAATTTGATCATATTTCCAAATTATAGACTAATTTTGGTGTCCCACTTTTTTATAGTAACACTGTATTAACATTAAAAGACATTATATATATAAACATAATTATATCTCTATATATGTATGTTCTTAGTAGGTTGTTGATGCCACTGTACCTAAAATATAATTGGTCATTTTAATTTAGCTTGGGACATCATGATATCACGTCCTGAGTAATAACAATAACATGAATTAATGGGGGTTTTTTTGATTCCTGTCATTATCACTTCCATGCTCCAAAACCTTGTTAAATACAGAATGCTCCTTAATTTCTGCTGCTTCATTACTTTTATAGTGATTTCCTTTTTCAGTCCAAATTTTTAAGTGATATCTAAAGTAGAATTCACAAGTATCTACCGAACTCTAGTCTACACAAATAATGTAGGCACATATCTAAGAAGACTCTTACTGTGCTTTAATGAAGTTCCTGTTTGTAGGACAGATGGTAGTGTCTTTCACTGTGAGCATTTTCTAATAATGAATGTTATTTTAATCTTTGAAAGATGAGTCATCCACATGCAGAAGTAGGAAGTGAGTCCCAGGATTATGAAGAATGGTTGCTACATGTCCTTCCTCCTTAACATTTTTATGTAGTTTGACTGTAGTGCACAAAGGCTGTGCTTATTCTCTTCAGAGTTATGTGATGACTACAAACTTCAGCTGGTAGCAAGTGTAATTACATCTTAAACTCAAATAGCACGCACGGGTTCAAAACTAACATGGAAATTGCAGCTAATGTTAAGGATCTTACAATTGCACTGCTGAATATCTTACAGTGTTAAGTGCTGTGCCCTGTCTCTCATACTGGGAAAAGCATAATAAAGCACTTGTTTAAACAGGTTATCATTGGTTGAAACTGAATGAAATAACTTATGTGCTAGTGTGTAGTAAAGCCTTTAAAACCTATTTAACCTATTTTGAAAAATTGTTCCCATAGCACTTGTGTATTTACTCTTTAGTGTTGAATTATAAGTTAAAAATTTAACAGATGTCCTTACTCTGCATGCTTATATACTGTTTCTATGCTTTGAAAAATGTCTTTTAAATTAGTTTTGTGCATTTGGACAATTTAAACCTAAAATCTTTATGTAAGGTTTTGACTTTTGTTATATTATGTGAATGCTGTATTATATTGATGTGAAAAGGCAGCAGACTCTGAAAGAATCCAGAAGGCTTTTGGAAAATGAGAAGTCTGTCTTACTGACATCCTAAAGAAAAATGCATATGCTGTTTGTTTAAAGGAATGTGTTTTTAAAAGTCTAAGCAGCTGACACTAAGACAGCCTTACAAATCACCCCAGTGCCTGTGATTTAAATCCTTCCTCTTGTAAGCAGTCAGTCAGGTTAGCGGAAGGTTCTCTCATCTGGTAATAGCACACTTATTTCATAATAACAGCATGTCACACTTCCCAAGAGCATGTTCAAGTTAAGATCTGAATTCAAAGATAAACTGGTGTCAAAGAGGGAATGAAAAGGAAGTGAAAAACTGTGTAAGAGGAATAAACAACGCTTTCAGAGAGGGAGAGGACATTTACGGCAACAGTAAGGTACCTAGTTCCTGACATCTGTTTCCCTCAAGAAAAAAATACAGTACATGCACTAACCTTTTTATGGAGAGTGCAAGAAAAATATTTGCAGCATGTTTTCATATATTCATATTTGTTGAACTGTATTATGGATGTGTAATTTGAAGTGGACAGAGCAACAGCAAACTATTTTTGCACTCTATAAAGATAAATATTTTCTTTTTTTCAGTACTAATAAACATAGTTCGGTAATAGCTCTCAAAAACATTGCCCACCCTCTTGCTAATTCTACCACAAAAACTGGGCATTCTTTTTGTTGCTGGTTTTACTGCTGTACAAGCAAAGGAAGGAATTAAAGTGGAGTTTTTTCTCCCTGGTTAGTGAGATGGGACAGCACAAAGATTAGCTGCATACGGATACCAAAATTAGGGCTTCTGTAAGTTTGGACTCCTTGCCTCTGTACAACTTACTGCTCTGTAAATATTAACGTAAGTACCTCACTGGCTGAGTAATATTCTGTTCTTTATCTCTCCAAATAAATCCTTTGCTGGAAAGGTAATCCTCCATCTCCAGTAGAATATGTAGACAAGACCAAATCTCTCATAAGTATCCTATCATTAAAGTGGTATATTTTCTTCCCAACACAAACCAATGAGAAAGTCCTTTTACTGGACTTTTATCTAAATCTGAATTATTACTTGAGTAATTTCCCTACACAGAGGATTCAAATCTTTAATCTGAGTCACTAGAAATATATGTACAGAAAATTTGGAGATGACATTGGTGATGTCTATATTGTTTGAATATGCATCCACATTCAGGCTAGCTGCAGCTAAAGTAACTTTTATTTAAAAATCAAATAGTTCAATCTTTGTTTATTAGCTGGAGGCTAAGCTTGATTATAGAACATCTTGCTTGTATTTTTATGCTCTTACATGATTTTTATGTCAATATTTTCAGTCAAATCTGTGATCAAAATCTATTATAAATAACTAATAAAGCTTCATCTTTGGTTTTAAATTATACATTCTGATTTGTTACTGCTTCAGCATTGTGGCCTGAGCCCTAATAGCAATGTCCAGTGAACAGCATTTGTCTTGAACATAAATAACTTTATTTCTAGTTCATCAAATTAGTGATCAGCTGATGTTCTTCTACTAATTTCTGCTTTCCTTTGCCTGCTCACCCACTTGAGTATCATTTTTAGGAAGCAAAATCCATATGTTGAAATATTTACTAGACAATGTTTTGAAACTGAGATGTTCTGACTAGATGATGTTCTGACGTCTCCTAACTGAGTCAGTTTAGAATATTTTCTTTTTGCATTAATGAAGATTGTATCCTTGTGTAGGGTGTTAAGGTGCCCTTCTTTGATTAAGTTCATATAGCAGGTCAACTAAGATTTACTTGTGGAATCAGAGGAATTTCTCTCTGTTGATCACAAGGAGACTCTTGGGTAACAGGTTCAGATGACAGTAGCAGAAGTTAGGTAAAATGAATGTCATGAAACTTATGGAAATAAGTGATGGTTATTCAAGATTTCATATGTGTTTTATTGTCTCATCTTAAAGTGCTGTTGTTAGTATATTATCAGCATTTTTCATTTCATTACAGTTATCAGACTATTAGATCCAAACTCTGTTGTTTTGCCGTTCTTCTCTTTCAGTAATGGATTCACTTGGACTGTGAATTGATTAAAAAAAACATGTCAGTAAGAAATTGGGTCTAAATAGATTGACCATCCTGGAAACATAATTCTTTTACACTGTAGGCACACTTTGCAATGCTAAGAGCACGATACCTTTGGTAAATGTCTGTTGAAATGTTTAAGCAGAGACTGTTCAGGACCCCCAATGCAGCCCATGGTGAGGAAGGATGGAGTAGCAAAGGACTGAGTTTTCAGCCAGCTGGGAAGTATTCCAGGCAGGACTACAGCAGGCAGGGAAACTGTAGGGAGTCGTGGCCTAAAATTTGTTTTAATTTCATACAGAGTATAAAGATATATCTTCTGAAGCTAAGATCTGTGAGACTGTAGAAAGCCTCTCATGAGAAGCAATGGAATCCCTGTTGTATGAGTAATACAAATGGCAAAACACTGAAAAATGTGAAGGAAAATCCCATGCTGGCAGCAGTATGAATTAAGTGATTTAATAAGCTTTTTCATCTCTTCATTTCTCTCATCAAACCTCATCACTTTGATGAAAGAAAGAAAAATGTTTATCTTGGACCTCCATGTGAAAAGTGCTTTTAGGAAAAAATACCCCTCTTCAGATGATAAAACTATAATTAATATAGTTGATATAATTCTTGCATTTTCTCACAGACATTAATTTAAACCTATCAGGCACAAGCTAATATTAATGCCTGCAAACTGTTAAGCACAATTATTCCAATATAAGGCAGCAGTGGGTTTAATATTGGAAATGGTTATCGTTTCAGATTTCTTTACAATATTGGGACAGCTTAATTTTATATTATTAATTCCATCAATGACATGCAAAAGAACACAGTTATTCCAATTGCTAAAAGCATGAGAGTGAGACAGTGCTTCATAAACTGTTATTGCCCACACAAAAACCTTCTTGGCTGACAGGTTTGCAACCAGACAAATTGTTCTCAATTATCAATGGCTTGATTGCTGCTTTTGCTTTCAGAATTTTTTTTAAAAAGGAAACTTATTTAAACATAATATCTACAGTGAATATTTGTTTTAAAAATGCATTTTATGGACATCATGAACTGAAAGAGCCACAAATTATACATCAAAATCAGATTGCTCTTCATTAACTTGTGATAGCTTAATTTCTCTACTTTCAAAACCTCAATTTTTGAACACTTATTTGATGTGAAGTGGGCTCCTTTGTATTCATATTTGTTTTTTACCTTGCTAGTTCTGCAATGGGGGCAGAAAATCTGTGCTCACTTAGCTCTGACCTAACTCTGCTGGCCCACAGTTTTAGGCTACAGTACAGCCAATAAAGAAAAATAACACATGCTTTTAAGATAGCTATTTCAATAAACTGATAGCCTCAAGGACTAAAAAAAAAAAGATTCTTTAAAGGCAAACTGGGGGCTTCTCATTTAGAAGACTTTTCTAGTATCAATCAGAACCTTTTTGTGATACATCTGTCATGGAAAATGATCAGAAGCTGTTGAAGTAAACAAAATGTGGGTCTGTTCTGCATTATTGTAATTTGCAGATGCCCTGTGCCTGCTTACAGAGGATGGCCCGAGGCTTTTAAAGCTGTTAATGACAGCCAAGAACTGTCTATATTTGAAATACAAGTGTATTTTTAAAATAAACCAGAGTGTGTGAATCCTCACACAGTTGCCATTTGCATTAGATTTACACTGTGAGAATTTTTTTAAAAGATGCAGATTTCTCACCAAACATTCTGTGGACTAGTTAAACAATTGGAAGCATTTTCAAGAGGTGTTACCACTAGTTCAAATATTGGCTTTTGTGGCTGGTCCAAATCAGGCTTTATAGTAAGTGAAACTTGGTTCCCTTTCATTGATTTCTCAATGTTCATTAATTCATTAAATGTTCATTCATCAAATTCCATCCCTTTTCTGGCTCTTCCATGTCAGAAGGAGGCACCTGTTTCCAAAAGAATGAACTGGCAGATGGCTTAGTAAGTATTGCACCATATCACAGCTGGTGGATGAAGTAATTTTAATGAACAGAAAACAAACAGATATTAAAATAATCAGAATTGGAAATAAGGGAGAGAGGATTTCTTATCTTGTCCTTTTCTTTTTCTTCTTGTTTTTTTTTTTTTTCTAGTTAATATTCTTCTATTAAGGTAGAGTTGTGAAATCTAAATCCTAAATACTAATTGTTGAAATTCAGGACAATTTGGACTGCGTAACAGCTCTGTCCATGAACATCAAATACACTGTAGCTGGTAGTGCATCTGCTGTACATGAAGGTTTTATCCATTTATACATTGTGTCATTTTTCCAGTTTACCAGGCATCTGAAAATCAGCCTGGTTTCAATGAAAATATGTAGAAAGCTGTACTCCATATGCTTTTCATATGAGACATCAGACTTGACTGTGTAATACTGGACATCTCCCATTCTGTGGGACATCTGCCAAGCTCAGCCAAAATAAAAGTTACAGGCAGGAGAATAAAACCAGAGGAATAAGTGATTACTAAATCCTTATTCTGTTTTTAATTTTTATATTCTGCTCGGGTCTCAGAGTCAACTTTTAACAATGTCTCTGAACTGGAATAGCCATGTATTCTGTACTTTAAAATGCTTTGTGGTTAAAACTTTAAAATGTTTAATGTTCATAAATGAATGACAGATTTTCAGAGGTTCTCAATGTAGGCTTAGAGACTTCCAAAAATCCTAGTATGTTTCCCTTTGCATCTTTAGGTAAGAATGTATCTCTGATCTACGAGCTTGGAAAAGCCTAAGAGCCTTTTAATATGTTCTGTGCATGAGTAGTTTAGGTTGTATTTGAAATGTAAACTGCAGCTGTTACAAATTTTCTCAAGAGTTTTGGGGTAAAGGATAAATCTTGCCTTGTTTTTGGGTGTTGCCAGTGATTATGTTACTCTGTCCTTTTAGTCTGTTATGTCCTAGATTATGAACTAATTAGATTAAGAAAGAAATGATAGCTTAAATTTAGGGGAAATTATTCTATTCCTCATGATTACAGAGGCATGAAAATGTTTCTCTGCAAAATGGCAGTAGAAGGCAGCAAGTAAATAAAAAACATCTTTTTTTAGCATGATTTTGAAAGCCAGAATCCCGGTTTCTGAATAGTTCAGTTAGCAGTCCCAGAAATGTAAATTCTAAAGTCCTATTGTAAGACCTTCCTTTCACATTTCCAGAATATGAAAGTAAATACTGATAACATCTGCCTATTTGGCATTGCTTTCAAGATGTTGTTTTCTTGTATCTATTTATAAATCTAATACCGTTCAACTCCTTTTTATTGGCATGTATGTGTTTATTCTACCTTTCAATACCTTGGATGCTGTAGAAAACTTCAAAGTAAATTAGATTTGGGTTCCTGTCTACGATACAATCCACAGTCACATACAGGTTTCACTTGCTAAAACTTACTGTGGTTGCAAGTAGAATTTTTATAATGTTCAAGTTAATGCCTGTGGAAGATTTTTTAAGCATTTCAACTGCCAGTCTAATGGAAAGAACCCTGAGAATATTTATCTTCATTTATCATGCTTTCAGTTTTAGTATTAGCTATATTACAAGAGAGAGCATAAATCATCTATTTGGCACCTCGCTTTTAATCCCAGGTTAAAAAAGGTACTACCAGGCTATTGCTTTCTGCAAGTTACATGCTGCTTTTGTAGTATTCTAGTCCTTCACTGCTGTTTCTTTGTCTGCATTACATCTGTGAAACTCAGAATAATCCCTGTATTCAATACATTGCTAACAGACAAGAAAGGAAATTTTACATATTCAGGATGCATATGTAAATTACTATTTTTATTTAATAAAGATAGATTGTTGAGCCTGGCACTAATTTTATCCGTTATTACCAGTGAAGACATGAGAACTTGAAGTACATCCTGCTTCCATACCAGGGAAATTGGCTCAAAGTGGAAGGAGGAAGACATAGCATCATTTTTTGTGGAATACATCCTTTAAATGTTAGTTCACAAAGAGCTGCTGAGTCAAAAGGCCAATTTTATCTAAAATTTGTTTTTAAAAATGTAGGATACTCAGATATACATAGCATACATGACAAAATAGCCAAGATAAAACAGTTCTAGAAACCTGTTGGACTTTATGGATGCATCTGATTGCTGCTCAGGAGCCCATCCTGGGAAGGATACCCGCCTACTTCTGTGCCTTCTCTGGCTGATATGCTTAATCTATGCACACGACTATAATCTAGGAGCACATGATTATGTTCTGTAATGACTTACAAATAACTTTAACACCCCAATTAGCTCCTAAAAAGAGCTCTGTTTTATCTACATAACTAATTTTCCAGGATAAAAATCAGTTCTGTAATTCTTTTTTACCACTCTGTGGTCCTTGCTTATAGTACAATGACCTCATATATGTATATCTAATAGAATCTTGCTGCCTTGGTACACTTTGGTCACAAAAACTTTTCACTGGTTATTTTGCCTGTAATTGTGATGTATTCTCTAGTTTCCTCTCTGCATTTGACTAGTGTGGACTAACATGGAAATGAAAAATGAGTGAATGTAAATTTTTTGCTAGAAGAAGGTTGTTGACAGCTTGTTCCAGTCCAGAATTTTCTCAGCACATAAACATAGACTACATTTCATAAAACAAAGCTGCAGTTTTGTTTGTTTGCTTTGGGGTTGTTTTCTAAGTTTCTTGAAAAGATCTGATTCTTAAATGAAAAGAAACACTGGGATGTGTTTAGAAGGGCATAACAAAGTACCAGAAGAGCAAGCAAAAACTGCAGTAAAGAAACTGAAACTGGTATACAGGTAATAAGAACAGACCCAGGCCAATATTAACTGCGAGGAAGAGCAGATGTTTCTGTTGCTCTATTGATGTAGATTTGGTAAATTTCCATTTTGCTGCAATAGTAGCACATTATGCATGCATTACACATGCTTTTACATTATCATCTGAACTGTAATCTTGCACTTCTAGAAAATCAACACTTGGGGAAACTGTTATCATTTACAAACACAATCGAAGTTTTACTTTGATCTTTTTTCCATGGTAGAAAAAAACATAGTCAAGTTTATGTGCCTTTGTCTTTTCTCTTCTGGTGATGTTGCACTGTGATTGTGTTTGTCTGCATGATTCATTGCAAGCTCACTGGCAGATGGTCACGTACACTTTGCGAATGTGCTTGATGCTAATAATCAGCTTTTAGCTTTAATATTCTTTTCCTACTGTAAGTAATGTATATTATCATAATGCCTAGAAATATCATGGTTGTTTTAGTCACTGCCATCTAAATACCTTTATCCTTCAGTAAAAAAGGTTTCTCTGTACATGTTCAGTATTTTATGAGTGAAACCTACCTCATGTATGGATGGTAGTGATAGAAGACTTGGAGTTCTGTCTTCCATATAAGAACAGAATGGAAGAATGAGAGTTTCATAAGACCAGGATGTACTAGAAAACCTCCTGGCTCCTGCATATAATGATTTTTGTTGGTTAAGTCGTTGGAGCCCCACAGGGGTTATAAAGCTAAAGCTTCAGAAATCCTGCTTTGTCTTACTTGATCCTCACACTTGTTATGGTAGAAGGAAAGTGTTTATGTGTAATTTATTTGTTTATGTGTATTTTATTGCATAACAGTAAATCAGGCTTACATGCAGTGTTTATCTGTAATAGTTAAAATGCTGTCAGTCCAAAATACATTCCATTTATTTAAAAGGTGCACTTATAAAGAACTACTTCTACGTAGCACAGAAGAATGTGTATATCAAGAACTGTTGTTCTATAAGAGGAAAAATGTGTTGAATTATGGGCTTTTATTATTATATTATCATTTATTTAACAGTAGTTCTAGATGGAATAGCTGATGAAGCAAAAATATGGTGGAACTTTGTGGAGACCCTTTATAGCTGTGTTGGGATGGGAAAGTTTCTGGTCTGGCAGTTTTAGTGGAGCTGTTGAGATGCTCTTGTTGGCTTTTTTTTATTATAGTTGTAGTTGTAGTACACTATATCCAGGCAAAACAAATCTTACTCCCTCAAAACACAGTGTCATGCAATGGTTCCAGCAAAAGAGAATCTTATTTATTTAATTAAAATTCCCTTATTTTTAATCAATTCCTTGCTGTTTCTTCATTTAGTCATAAGCAAAAAGTTGTACTGCAACTCTGTTCATGTTCCTGGAAGAGAATATGACACTGAAGTCCATGACAGTGTCTCTACAGGGTAGGATCACAGCCTACAGACCTGGTATTTTTCTGAATGTATTTCTCCATTACATCTTCTGAGAGCTTTAGACTGTACATTTTAGCTGATGTAGCTTGTCTTCTCAGGCACTTTCGTAAGTGTGTCTAAGGTACAATCAACTGCAGAATTCTGTCCTCCAAAATGGAAGCTGAAGTAATTCACAGCTAATATGAAGAAAATACTCCATGGATATGTGCCAGATTTTGTCCTGCTAGTCTTAGTTTCCCTGAAATAAGCATTTTAATAGTCTCCTTTGATTCCTAACTCCCATACCTTTGCTTCAACCACACAAACACCAAAAAAATAAATTTTAAAATATATTCATAAGATGTCAAACTAAATTCTATCATCAGCTGATTTACTTTGAAATGATGATTTTGACTTACTGTGCTTGTGAGTGTATGTTTTTTATATATTAATATATTTCTGTACTTGTTCTTACTGTTTTGTGTTTTATTATGTGCTGATGACACAAGGTCTTCTGTTGTAGACCTTGGAGGTTTTTTCAAAGACAAGAAGTTCCATTGTCATGTTTTTCTTACAATGATTTATGCCTTGTGTATTGAAGTTATTTATCACAAGTATTTAAAAGATCGTTTAAATTAATAATTTTTAAAAAGTATTATTTAATATTTTCCTGAGGTTGGTCCCAGAGGCTGCAATCAAAAAAGAGCCTCTTTGCTAGTCAGCATATTACTTTTACAAAGGTAATATTTCTTCATTATTTTCCACTAAACATGAAAGCAGACTTTGTATTTCATTGTACAAATCCAAAACAAAAGATAGTGTCTGCACCAGGGACCTTTTGATCTTCAGAAGAATACTTCTGTCCCTTTTTTCCCCGATCTGACTGAAAGGTCACACTTTACCCCTGTTTCATTCTACCAGATTTATTTGTGGCCTGGAGGCTTTATCAAATGCATTTCAAGCAGGAAATTCTGGCAGTAATTCACATGAGAGGCTTTTACCTGTGGAGATGAGGCAGCCTGTTTCTGCTCACCTTCAATAGTCTTTGCTGCATGTCATGCCTACTTTTAAATCTATTATAGAGAGAGAAATCTAACAGCTGTATGTTTGCCTGAGGGACAGGAATTTTATGGGTAGTCTGAATTGGGTGGAATTTTGTTGGTTCTTTTAACAGTAACTATTAGTATCTATATTTTAAACAAATATGTTTTGAACATATGAGGAATTTTTATACTTTTTCCAGGGAAAAAGTATAAAAATTCTGTTTAGTACTAACTTTCTAAAATCAAAGAAAATACACATTTAAGAATTAGCTTTAGGGTGTCCTCACTATCATGTTAAAACTGAAAAACTTGTCCCAAAACTTTAGTGATCTACCAAAAGTTTTGCCTAGTCTCAGAGATTCCTGCCTGAATCGAGGTACATTTTAAATGCCTTGAAACAGGTGCAGTTTCAATACAAAGCAAGGCCAAACTCTACAGATTTTATTGAGTACTATTACTGAAGTTCTGGGTTTAGTCTAACATGAAGGAGGTAGATAACTATGATATTAATTAAGTTTTGCACAAAACTTTACTATGTGGAACTATATAGTTGAGTTGATTGTGGCTTAGAAGAGAAACTGTAAAATAGGAATGGCACAAATAATTGAAAGATCTGTTTGTACCATCCCATTGGGTTTTTGGTTTGGGTAAGCTCACACTTATGAAACTAAAGATGTGCTTCTTGAAGCAGTACCATAGTGTGATCCCATAATTATTATTATTATTCTCTGTGATGTGGATTGGGCTGGTTCCTGCTTACTCATGTAGGAGATGCTGAAGGACACGTAGTGGTTCATCCGATATTAAAAGCAGACAATATTTTTTCTTGGATTTTTGCTTCAGGTTTGTTTGTTGGTTTTGGGTTTTTGTTTGGTATTTGTTTGGTTGTGGGGGTTTTTTTTGGAAGTTCATAGAATCATAAAATGGTTTGATTGGAAGAGGCCTTAAAGATCATCAAGGTGCAACCCCCTCCACCGTGGACAGGGACACCTTCCACTAGACCAGGCTGCTCAAAGTCCCATCCAGTCTGGCCTTAAACACTTCCAGGGATACATCCACAGCTTTGGGCAACCTGCTCCAGTGCCTGACCACCTCACAGCAAAGAATTTCTTCCTAGTATCTAATCTAAGCCTACTCTCCATCTTAAGGCCATTCTGCTTGTCCTGTCACCACAAACCCTTGTGTAAAGTCTGTCTCCAGCCCTCTTGTAGTCCCTTTAAAGTACTGGAAGGCTGTTCTAGGGTCTCCCAGGAGCTTTCTCTTTTTCCAAGCTGAACAATCCCAACTTTCTCAGCCTGTCTTCATAGGAGAGGCACTCCAGCCCTCTGGTCACTTTTGTGATCTCCTCTGGACTTGCTCCAGGAGTTCCATGCCCTTCTTATGCTGAGAACCCCAGAGCTGGATGTAGCTCTCCAGGTGGAGTCTCAAGAGGGCAGAGCAGAGGGGCAGAATCCCCTGCCTTGCCCTCCTGGTGACACTGCTTCTGATGCAGCCCGGGGTATGTTTGTCTCTCTGGGCTGTGAGCGCACACTGCCATCCAATCTCCTGTTGTGTGCTTTCCCCAAGAGCATCTCACCACTGCTGTAGGGCTGCTGGCTTCTTCTCAGCAGCACTGCCAAGTCATTCTCCTTTTTGATGAGATCATTCCTCAAACATAGGGTTTTTCCAGGATTAACTGCACTATTTCTATTTTCATGCTGCCCTCAGAGGGTGTTGCAGACATTGTAATGGTTCTTTCTTTCATCAGGAGTTTTCGGCATCCTCCACTGGCTTTAGCCATTTACAGTGGATGTTTTTTCTACTGCATTCCAGATTTGTCTAGAATACAACCCCAAGCAGTTGACTGCTGTTTTAGCTTCATTTGCTGGAAGCCTTTGGTTTGTAAGACAAAGAGGTAGTGCTCTCCACAAAGATACAATGTGCACATGGACTTATCCAAAATGACATTTGTTTGATTAATTATAACTCCTATTATAGTATCCTTTTAAGTTTGAGCTTCTGCCTGGGTGAATCAGCATTTCCAATTCTGTGGTTAAATAAATTTAGGAAAGAAACCACATATGTTGTAATATATAGGCTGTATTGTACTTAAGCAGACAGTTACATTACGCTGTGTTTGCAGGTCTGGTATTTACCTTTTCATGGGAATTTGTCTTTCTCATGGTTAATTGCAAATGAAGTAGACAGAGGTCAAAATGTGAAAATCATGGAAAGATGACATTGGAAAGTATTCTTATTGCTCTTATCTTATAGATCACGCTGACGACAACACAGGAACATTTCCACTTTAAAAAAGTTCAAATATGTTAAAGAATAGTATATTTAAAGTATTATGGTGTTCTAAAAATATTTTTAATTAGTTTACACAGGTGGTATTACATTTGTATGGCATTAGAGGAATTATTACCTTTAATAGCTTTCACAAGACACTATTAGTGGAAACCCTGCTACCCATGTTTTATCTCAGAGAACTGCATGCCATAATTAAGTGCACTTAAAAAGCCAAATTAAACTGAATGAACAAGTAACCAGTAAGGATGTTCTCTTGAGCATTTGTTCTTACCATGATGAATGATGCTTGTTTTTGTCTTCTCTTTAATTAGAATGTTTCTACATTTGCCAAAGAAAATGTTGGAATGAGGACAAAAACTGAAATTATAGGAACAGGGTTTGATGTAATAGCTTATTTGTAAAGGAAACACAACTTGTTTGGTATTTTATTGAAACAGGAAGTTCAGAACCTCAGTACACACAAGCACAACAAATTCTCAGGTGCTAGTTGAGTCATCTGTTGTTGGAAGTAGCCTCATAGAAGGCTTCCCCTTGATTTAGTTTTAATCTTCAATTAACAAAGGGAAGGAAATTACATACAGATTTAGTTTTAGATTATGTGCAAAGCTCTCTGTTGCTTTTTAGCTGTCACCCTGATGTGCATGCTTTGTGACTGTATCATGCTGGCACTACCAAAGTGTGTCCCAGTGAATATATTCAGCTTTTAATGAACATAAAAAACGTGATGTATTCCTTTTATTTATAAAATAATATAAAACTTGCCTAGTCAAAGTATTTTGATTTTTCCTTCTCTAGCCATCTCATACCTGATTTCAGCTTTATTTCAAACTGGAGAGGTAACAGCTATGATAAAGTTGTAATTGATAAAACTACTGTTTTAAGTTTAGTGTGGAATTGCTTAATTTTTAACTGTCATATTTGTTCGTAATATATAACAGAGGATGTTATATAACATTCTCTGTTCTATAGCAGAGAAGAGCATGACAATGCCATGTAGTTTTGTTTAGCTGTGAAATCATAAAAAACCACTTTGGAGTTTATGTATCTTCTCAGGAGAAGACTTAGCTTTCCCCTCCCTTCTAAGTCTGTAGGACACTGGCCTCTCTTTAATAAGAAGGATTTATTTAATTCCCTCCAAATCACATCATTACTGTTTCTCTGTTTAACCCCAGGAGTATTGCAGTATTGTGCAGTGAGTCCTTGCCTCCATTAACAGTCTGAGCAATGATGGCTTTATGGCTATATCAGTCCACAGCATAAGGACAAATGCATTACACCTTAATCGATAATGTCATTTTAAAAAAAATATTCCATGCATACCATTAGAACTACCATGCTAGCTCCTCAATTTTAAATTTAATAGAATTTTAAAATAAAAATACACGCATGATCCAGTGAGTGTGCAGGACATTTTTTAACTTTTTCCCTTATGCAGGACTAGCTAGATTATATTCTTTTTCTTCATTCTCTTAGTGCATATACTTTAGTATAGTATGTGTGCAAGCAGTTACCTTCATGAGAGTTTGCATTATTATAGGACTAAAGCTGTATTCCTGATAAACCCACCTTATTCCCATGGATTTTGGTGGGAATTATGGATTGGGGCAGAGCCAGATATGATAAATATTTATTTACATACATTTACTAGAAAACTAGTATGCAGGAGAGAAGCATTGAGCATTTGTATTTTATCAAAGCATTGAGCATTATTGAGCATTTTTATTTTATCTAAGATATCCAGATGTGTGACTAGAAACGAACTACTGGTTTTGCTTGAAGACTGTGACTGTTTGTGCTTCAGGGCATTTATCTTGCATTTAAGCTCAAATCCCAGTTGCTCATATTTTATGGACAGTACTTGCTGAGTATCCTTTGGTTTTCAAATTGGAACTGCTTGCATATGCAATGACAGCCTCTTGAAAAGGCTTTCTGATTTCACTAAAGCAAAAGCACTTCAGGTAAAATCCAGATAGACTAGAAGGTGGTAG
>NW_005054413.1:132973-155639 GCF_000277835.1 Geospiza fortis | reverse complement strand
AAAGAAACTCAGAAAGGAGGACAGGGTCAGGAGTTTGACCCTACAAACTTTGCCCAGCTAGCATGAGAAGTCACTGAAAGTCCACTGCCATAATAAGTCTGCCTAGTTCTCCATATTTAACTGCATCATAACTGGCAAGCTCAAATTTAAAACAAACTCGAATTCCATATGGAATTTACAAGAATTTTTTTTAAGGTTTTTAGAAGATGACCATTAGATTCTCAGTAAATAGAAGTGGACTTTCTTGTGAATTGGTTTTAGATTGCCACTTCAGATTAGCACTTCAATAGCTTCACCTTTAGTGTCATGCTTTTATTTTAACTTCATTAAGACAGTTCCTGCAAGAGCAAATGCAAATATCAAATAAGTCAAATTAATATTGTTCCATTATCTTTGTCACTGAAAAAAAAGTTAAATCAGAAATAAGTCATAAAAAAAAAGGAAAAAAAGCAGAAATGTTATTACATGTCAAAATCTCAAATGCATCTGAAATCCTAATCAGGAATAAGATTGTATTCCAAATAAGGTTTAAGTTTCAAGCTTCTTATTTGCAGCAACAACATGTTAGACTTCTGTTTTCCTCTGGCGTTTGATCAGGCTACTGAGACAGCGTCTGCTCTGCCTCCTGTAGACTCTTGAGAAGAAAACAGCGGGGTGATCTACTGCAAATGTGTTTGGTGTATTAGCTCACAAGTTCATAAATGTCAATTCCTTAAACAGGTACTGGTATTGGTTACTTTTAGAAGAGCATCATTTGTTACTATGCACAGCTTACAACTGTGGTTTGTGAATTCATTTTTTTCGTTTTATTAAAACAAATCCTTTTCAAATGCTCATCCTTAACTTGAGAAATAAGAGCAAAGACAATAAATTTAGTGTCAGGTACTCAGCCATTACCCTACCAACTATCATAGCTTTAAACTTATTCTGTATTCCAACATAAATATTTCTCCTTCAATTATATAGAAGATAGTCCCGGCTTGCTGTCACAATATAGTCAAAGTTCTTATATTATTGTCATGCTAAAAAGTACAATCATTCATTAAAATAATCTTCAAATAGAAATTGTCTGTCATGTCTTTTGTTTAGCACCTATGAAGAAAGTGGTCCTCTCCAAAAAACATTTCTTGAGTAATGATAATTTTAAAACATAATTGATAAAAACCACCTGGTCAAATATTTGAATACATAGGGGTTTTTTTGCTCTGTGTGTGCTGGCAAGTCCACTTGATGCTTTTGGTGCTGGAGGATTAAATGTCTCTGCTTTCCATTCTTCCTATGGGATCTTCCAATTTGTGACATAGATTAAGTGAAGAGGAGATGTTATTACACATAAAGTATTCCTGCCAAGGAGTACTACTTAGGGAAGTTATAGAGGTAATCATGATAGCAGTTCTTTTGGGAGTTTCTGACAGCAGCCCAAATCAGGTCAAGTTTTGCAATGGGCAGCATTCCACAGCAGTTGCACCATGTGTGATGCCAGGTAATCTCTTTGAGTGGGCTCATTTTTGTGATTCTCAGACAATTTTAAAGATTTTTGCTGTTGGATTTTGATGTAATTTCAACTGACCCTTTAGTTCATATTTTAAAAACCAAGAATTCCCTGATAATTATCATTGTAGTGCATGTGTTTCCCTGTAAGTAGAGAGTTTGCATGGGACTTCTGAATGCAGCTCTCCAGATTTCTGTTGTGCTTAGTCATTATGATGCATCTTTTTTAAACAATTTAAGAAAAAAAATCTTTTAATTATACATCACATTTTTGTTTATATTTTGTTTGGTATGTTGTAATATACTGTGTGCTAAACAGAAATGTTTTGTGGTTGTTTTGATGAGGGAATACTTTAGGCTGCTCTACTTAGTTTTTCCTCTGTTGATGCAAAAAAAATTAAAATAAGAAAGCAACTTTCAAAAAGTCTAATTTGCTGATGCTTAAGTTTTTTAAGCCAAGTACTTTTTATTTGTTCCCTGCAGCATATCAAAAAAGATTGAGAAGTCCATCCTCAGAAATGTGAAGGAAAATGAACTCACTGTGTTAAAGCTTTGACATATTTCATAAAGCTGTTGAAAACCTAAACATGAAAGCCAGATTTATGAGGTTTTTTAAAGTTATTTGTAGATTCCCAAGACGATTGTGTTCCCATCACTTACTGTAGCCTCTAAAACTCAAATGACGCTTAAAAATATTCATGTTTGGCACACACTGAGTTACTGCTGGGCGTTGCAATGGCATTCAGCTAAAACTAAATAGCAGAGAGAAGAATGTATTCTGTCTTCCTGAAAAACAATTCAGTCTGCTCAGACACAGCAAAAGGATTCACATTTTCATATTTTAATGATAAAACTAGCAATTAGTTTAAATGTTAAGATTGCATTTATTATGGGTTCATACAACTGTTGGGGGAATGAGCCATTTGGGAACATCTGTGTAACCCTTCACATTTGCCAGGCTTTTCCTTTCAACAAGATTGCTCACTTTGTTATTGCTGGAATAGAAAACTCTTTTATTTATCAAAGTATTATTCATCTGCACATTGCCAGGTATAGAAAATCTGTTGACAGCACTGGATTTATCATTTACTGATAAAGGCAAGTGGAAGGATTCCCCACTTCACTAAGCCAGCAAAACAAATGTCATTCTTGAAACTCACTGCACAATATCCTGTGCTAATTAAAAAAAAAAAAGTAGACTGTCCAAAATGATCCAATATCTGAAAAGCCTAAGGTAGCTGTAATGAGCTTATAATTTTGAATTTTTTTCTTTAATGCAAATACTGGGCTTCCATGCCTTGTGTCTTCATCATTTGTAGAATTTAACCATGGGGAGTATCAAGTTGCTCTCCATTAAGTGCAGCATGTTATTAGCTCATGGAATTTCTGTTTCAGTGTGGTCTTTCATCACTGAAATATAGTTATCTGGAAATGTATTCTTTCAGTCTGTAAAAATGCAAGTGTTTACTCTCATATGATTAAACATTGCTATTTACTTCATTAATACTTCATTCCTTAAGCTACTCTGCTGAAATTAATAACATACTGGCCTCATGCACTGGTCTTCTTAAAACAAAAACCCAGCAAACAATTTGCCTTATGTGGGTTGGGAGATTTCAGTAAGGAGACCTTATATGAAATATGGGTAAATGGTTGCAATATGAGGGAATAAATGCCAAAATGCAACTAATCTTCCTCCTTCTGTTGCTGTATAAGAATGAACTATGAGATACCAATATGGGCAAGTTGCAGATGTTAAAAGACAGCCTACATTTAGTTGAGGTCATTATTTTTGTGCAGTTAATAAATCCATTTGAAAGAAGTATCCCATACCTATATCACTACCCCATTCCATCTGCCAGAAGTGACTCCATGCTCTCGGGTGCCTGTGTCTAGAAGTCAGTGATCCAGGCAACTGGAAAGGGATCTGCAGAGTGTGTGAGGAGTAAGTGGTGAGAGCACTGTGCACACCACTCACACTTCGGGCTCTGGGCTCATTCCAGCCTGCCCCCTGAACTGAGCCCATCTTCTGAGTGTATTCCATCCAAATGGAGTACAGTGTGCCCTGATGGGTGCTCCACAGTGGGAACTAAAAGTACACTCCATGGGAATGACTAACAGATTCATTTCAAAATTGCATTAAACTAGACCAGTAAAAATATAAGTATCTTTTCACCAAAGGTCCTGTGGGGATAGATCCATCAAGAACAGGTCTTTGTCAGCTGTGAGGAAAAACAGGAACATCTATATATTACATAACTTTTAAAGTCATGGCTGGTTGTCTAAATCAAATTATTTGGAGGTTAGGATTGTCCTGGTTTGCATATGGTCTCAACTGCCTTTGTTCAACTGTCAGTTGAATTAAGGGAAGAAACTTTCTGCTCTTATTTTGCTTGCTTTGTGTTTTTGAGACATATGGACTTCCATGCATCTACAAACTGTGTTAGGTGGAGAGTCCTACCAATAATACCAGATATAAAATGGTAGATTCAACATTGCTCACTTAGATCTCCTGCGCAGAAGATCCATAAATGATCACATGAGTTCTTTGTCATAAACATAATGAAGCCACCACACCAGCACATGTGGGAACCATTGGCATAAAATGTACAACTGTTCCATCCATATACTGTATTTGTTATCTAGGCTTTTCCTAAGCTACCAGGCTATAAAGTCTGATTAATCATAACCTAAAGTTAGTAGAACTGGAGATTCACTCTGTCAGTTCTTTAATTACTAAACTGTCTTCATCTCACCTCATGAGTTTTCTCACTTTCACCCTTGTGAATTTCCTCCCTCCCACCATCCCACAGAACGGGGAAGCAAGTGGCTCTGTGGCGCTTAGCTGCCACCAGGGCTAAGCTACAACAGACTGGAATTAACCTTGACAGATAGAAGAAATGGTCAGAAGTAAGTATGATGGAGTTCAGTAAAGACAACTGCAAAGGCAGAGAAATAATCCCCTGCAGAGTGGCAATGCAATAGTTCTGCCCAAAGAGCAACTCAACATTTTAGAGGATCTGAACCAATATATGTAACCTCTGTCATACTCCGATAAGAGAAGCAGGCATTCAAGGATGTGTTAACAGGAATGCTAAGCATAAAACACGTGAATTGTTTGCAGTGTGCAGAGAGCAGTGGTGGGGCCTGAGCTGGAATACCATGTCTAGTTTTGGGCACTACACTTCAGGAAAGATGTGGGATCCGTTGGCAAAAATCCAGGGGAGACTAACAAAACTATCAGAGGTCTACAAAATATGACCCCAGTGCAAAGACTGAAAGAACTGTGTTTGTTTAGTCTAGAGACAGCTGAGTGGAGACATGATAACTGCCTTCAAATATTTAAAGGTTTTTGCAAAGAGGAAAAGAAGAAATTGTTCTCCATGTTCCTTGGCACTAGGACAAGAAATAAAGGGCTGAAAATACATCAGAGGCAATTTAGGTTATATAATTAAGGAAATCTTTCTAACTGTGAGAGAAGATAAGCATTGGACTAGATTGTATATGGAGGTGGAAGATTTCTGTCTTTAAATTTTACAGGGATTCTTGGGGACTTGTCACATGTAGTACATGTAACCCTCATGGTGTCCCTGTGGTGCAGGGCTCAGAGGTGTGTGTGCCACACTCATACACCACTTTGGCATGGGGCATGGAACAGGGCTGCTTTATTGATATTCTGGTGAGGAAAACCCTTCCCAATTATAATTTGCAGAATTTTGTTATAAATTTCCAATTGCAGTTTGCATTCTTATCACTGCCTTGTAGTCACTTGAATTCTCTTGAAATAAGATGAAGTGGAAGGACAAGTTTTGAGGTATTTTGGAAGAAAGGTTTAAATTTCTAGTCCTGAAAAATCTTTTCTTAGTCAGCAAATTTGTAATTAAAGGACTTTTTAATTTCAAAAATATTTGTTTGTATTGAAACCAAATGCAAATATATTTATTTCAGAATATGTTTGAAGTTCTAAGCAAGTAGTTATAGTAAAGTGACCCTATCCTACAATCTTATCAGAGTGTTTTTAAATCATATGTATATTGGTAATACAGCTCCTTGATTTGCAAGTCATAGTTATTCTCAAAAGGGAAAAGACAATGCTTTACCCTGATTTGTTTTTTATTAATCTATAGTTGATTACATTGAATTATGTAGTTTTTAAAAATAGTTCTATCTCTGGAAAACAAGGAAATTAAACTAAAAATAAGTTATTTTTTCTTTTCCTGCAAAAATTTGATATGCCGGAAAAAAATGGTTCAGACATCTTCCAGTATAATTTTGAATATCCGCCAAACAGTAGATTTATTTGCCAAACATTTTCATACAGTATTCCCAGTGGGACTCAGGCTTTCAGAGTATAAATTGGTGAAATTAACTTTTCTTATCAGTCTGTGGGATTTGAGAGAAGCACGGTTGTCTGCCAAAATGCAATAGAAAGAAACAATATCAGCTGAATTGTCTGGATTCAAGTGTTCTTGCTTTTGCCCTTGCCTTGGCCAGGAAACTTATGCGAAGGAGTCTCAGAGGAGGGGAAGAAAATGTTTTGAATAATTTTTCAGATAATACAGTTTTAACTGTATGCCATTTCTCCTTTTATTTTCCTTTTTATTTTCCAAGACCAGACATTGAAACTTTCTTTTTTCTAGACCAGATATTCTACTCTATCCTCTTCCACCTCTGGCTCCTGGCTCAGAACACTGGGTTTTCTACTGCAGAAGCCTATGGCCTGTTTGCCTGTACACAATCTCCGTGTGTGTGTGGGTGTGCTGGGGGGCTAGTGTAGCCTTATCAAGCATTCAAAATGTTCTCACTTCTGACTGTCTGAAGTCTTGACAGACAGTGAGCTTCTGTTTTAGCCAAAGGATATCAACAACCAATGAGGAAGCATTGTTTCAATAAACAGTCAGAGATAAAGACACCATGTTTGTAATTAATTTATATTGCATGAATGTTGCAAGTTGAGTTTTGCTCTGAGAATGAAAAACATCACTAGCAATGTCATGCCCAAGAGTGGAATGAGGTTCTGGGTGCTGATGAGATGAAAGGATGGCAGTACATCCAGAACCAGTTGGGGTCCTGCATCAGTGTTGTGTTCCATTAACTGACGCAACATTCTTGAAAGCTGAGGATCTATTTTTTTTTGTGAAACTGCTTGCTGAAGGAGGTTGTTTCCAGGTCCTAACATGCTTTTTTCATGCCAGACATCACCAATTTATTTATCTAGTGCAGCATTTCAATGTAATTTTTAAAGCTTTTAGTGAATACTATTTGAATTTTAGTATTCCCAACATGTTAAAAAACTCAGCCAAGTGCTAAAATAATTTAAAAAACCCAACAAACTAAAATGATAAGCTTTTAATTTCAGTTAAAAATGTATGGCACATGTTTTTCCTACAAAAATAGAGCTGCTATTTGATTAGTTGCTTCTATCCTATTAAACCCGATATTTAGAAAGATGAAAAAGAAAGCATTTCTTCTTTGTCTTGCAGCAGTACTGCATTGTTAACATGAATCATTCCTTGATCCCTGTAGGGTCCTGCAGATTCTGCAAATTCCTCACTGCAGGATAACTGTACTTTCAGAGGTCTGCATACTGCAATATCTTCCTTTTCATCAGAAGCAGGCTGATGGCTCACTTGTGTGGATGTAAGCCCTTGATCTCTATGTATGTGGGGCTCCACATATGTGCTTTTCTTTTAAATTTTTACTAAATGACACTCTGAAAATGCATATCACCATGCAAGTTTAATGATTCCTAAC
This sequence comes from Geospiza fortis, assembly GCF_000277835.1. Lineage (NCBI taxonomy): Eukaryota > Metazoa > Chordata > Aves > Passeriformes > Thraupidae > Geospiza > Geospiza fortis. The sequence goes on along the minus strand of NW_005054413.1, from coordinate 148,394 downwards.
AGGAATATAATTTTGATTTTGTTCCTCACAAGGGCTTCATAAAGAATTATAGCAACCGAAAATGTAAACATTACTTAGACAGTATATTGATCCATACTGAAATAATGTGAATATAAAAATCTTAGAGCTTAATGTTTCCCCAGCAACATCAGTAAACTATATTAAATTAATATGCTATTTTATTTGTCTCTTATTGTTAAATTTGTACATTATCAAAGCATAAAGCTTGTGGGGTTTGGTGTTCATCCATTTTGTAGGGGTTTTGTCATTTAATATTTGCAGAATAGTAAACTAATCATTAACACTTCAACAGTCAGTTCTCTTTTTACTGAAAAGGAGCAATAAATAAATTTTGATCATCAATTTCAAATGAAATAGTACTTAGTCTTTGGATAGATATAAACCATAAAATATACAATCTTCTCTCTTAAAACTTGTGTCTGCAATTTTATTTTTTGCTGTTTGTATTTAGTAGAATATATTAATTATTTTTGCAAGTAACAATAACCAAGACATTACAGCTTTCCATGTTCTCATAAATACTATATTAATTGCTTGAATATTAATTATAAAATAAATCATAAGGGGTTTTTTTAGATTTATTAATGTTTAGTCAATAATTGAAATTAAGAATGAAGATTAATAATGCATACATTGATTGTACAGTGCATGCACAAATTTTCAGACATGTCTAATCATTAAAGATGGCTACATTATGTATATTTTTAAAGTATACTGTACTTCACATTATCAATTCTAGGCTACAAATACAATTTTTATTAATTTTAATAAATCATAACCATACTATTAATTTCATTTTTTGTGAAATATTATTATTCTAATAGCAATTCAGACTGCACATTTCTTCATGTGCTATTTTCTGAAAATTGGACACTGAAAATTGAGTGCTATATATAGGAAATTATCTGTTTCATTGCTTAAAAATTTCAATGTGCATTCAAAATATTTATTTTCCTACATGTTACAAGAATTCAGGTATTATTCAGAGATAATACCTTTGTAGCACTTGACAGCTGTCTCCTATGGAGTTTTGTGTTGGTTCTGGCACCTTGCCCAGCAGGAGGTATTCTCATACCGTCCTAGACAAAACTACAAAGTTTAGGACTTTTTATATTATATGCTCTTTTGGCTTGGGGGAATTGAAAATGAGTCACAGGTGGGACAATAGTTGGTGAAGGTTTTTGTGATTTTTTTACTTTATAGCAAAGAAAGACTTTATTTATTTGTAATACATTCTCCTTAAGTTTTACCTCTGTCAGCAGTATTTTTTTTTCCATTGAAAACTTAGGTTCAAACAAACAACTACATTAATGGTACATTTGTGAGAAAAGTATTCATATAAAAGGTGTCTTCCTGCCATTCAGCCAGCTAGTGAAAGTATGAGGTTCATGGTTAGAGTCTTTACCAGAAAGATTAAATAGATGGGTCAATAACACTTTGTTTTAGTGTTCATCTGCTAAAGAACACAATTGGAAATGAAAATCAGTGCTAACACAACTGCAACCATAACTACTGACTTATAGATCCACAATTTGTGGAAATAGTTGCTTTTGGGATCTGATATTTTCCCAGGCTTGGTCTCTGCTAAGGAATTATTTCTTTATTTGTAAAAGTTTGCATGAAATGGGTATGGTTTCAAAGGACTGGGAGCACCCCTGGAGTGTCGCAAAGGCTTTGATGTTGCAAAGGCAGCTGAGTCAATTCAGGGCTAAGAGCTTGATTGTGCCCTCTGGTCCCCCTGCCAAAGCCTGTGTGGTCAGCTGGCTGCCCTTCAGCAGCTGGCCAGCAGTGCAGCTTCCAGGCCAGTGGGCCAGCAGGCAAAGTTAACCTTCCAACCTTCCAGACTCCTCTCTGAACTCTAAATGTAAACGCTGGGATTTTTTGCCTCTCTGTGGCCTGTGAGGGGATCCAGCGTGCTTGAGCAAATCCAGGCACAGCTGATTGGGAATGTGGTGGTGCTGCTCCAGACAAAGGAAATGCAGAGGTGACAGTCCATGTTGAACCCTTCCTTTGATGCTGCCACTGGGATGTGCTGTGTTCTTAGCCTGTCCTCCTCTCAAATGCACTGGCAATGAACCCAGATGGAATTGTAAGCACAGTTTAAGAAAAGCCTCTCTATAGCACAGCAACATTTCCTTCCTCTGGGTGATGCTACTATATACTGAATGCATAAATAAAGCATGTTAATTGTGCACATGAGCTGAGGTGAGTGCAGTTAGGTCCTTAAAATTTGGGTTTCCCGATTTTATGATTAGCTATGTACACATTTGCTTTAATATTAATTTCATCCAACAGCTGTTTCTATAGGACGATGTATTATATAAATAAGTTTTCATTACAATGGCAGCAAATAAATCCTTTCAGGGGAAATTTTTTAGGAAGCAGGAATACAATTAGCCCTTTTAAATAATATTCCCTAAAATATGCAGAAAATAGCAGATTGCAACAATTTATATTTGGTGTCTTCTATCTAACACAAGTCCTACTGCCTTCTTAAGATAAAAACTTATCGATTCTAATAATTTTTATCTTTAAAATCTTAGGGTTTCAGGTTGACAAAACCAGTGTGAGTTTTGTCTTTTTTAGTTAAATGTAATCTATTGTAGATAAACTAGCGCTATATCCTCTTTGGAATTGTATTTTTTTCTATCAGTTGCATCTGATTTGTGCCAATAATTCCAAAGAGCTCTGTGTCAGATGAGCTAAGATGGCATTGCATCTGTCATGAGGCCATTATGAGGTTGATACAGAAAGGTTGTTGTTTTTCACTATAGTGCATACTTGAATTTGTTGAAAGTGCTTACAACAAGCACTTTCATAGTTTCACAAGAGCACATTTTTTAAATGAAGATTAATGATTGCAATCCTAGTAATACCAAAATCACACTGCTCTGTACATCACAGATTGCAAAGTGGCTTTTGTTCCTGACCAATCTCCTTTTAAGACAGGAATCATGTCCTCTAAATCTCACAAGACCCATCACAAATGGTACTCTTAGAGAATCCCAAATCTGATCCCATGTATTAAAACAGTACAATTATTAATTTTCAGGTTTTGTTGACACCAAGATGCCCAGCAGACAGGCACTCCTAGAAGAGTGTTCTGCTCAGATGGAGGTAGGCAATACTCCACTGAGTCCAAATCCAGAGTGCAAGGCATCGGGTGCAGGAAGGGCCATCAGATATATTCAATAAGTTTGGGTCCTCCAAAGTTTGCAATATAACTGCAATGATACTGTGATCAACAAAATTACTTAGCAGCTATGATACAGGATTAGGTGTGCTATGCCATTCCTAAACCTCAGTTTATGAAGGAATAGAAAATATAGGGTATTTCTTGGGTTCTGATTGAGTCTTCTTTGTCTGCTTCATCCATAGCAGTCACTGTCCTTATACCTTAGTGAATTCAGAAAGCAAAGAATCAACCTAATTTTATTCTCAGGAGAGCAACCAAGGAATTAACAATCTGAGAAAGCTGAATTATTTATTGATGGAGGAGATCTCAAAATTCAGGTTGACATGGATTGACATGTCCCAGAACAGCAGAGGCCAGTGACAGAGCCACTGAGCTGAAGCCTCAAGTTACCATGGGTTTCAGGCTTTGCAGAATCTTCCTCCAGCTCATTGATCAGAAGTGCTAGGGCAATTCGCTTGGACTTTTATCTGTGAACATGCCATGGAACCACGTGGCTTTATAAACCCCTGCAAATCAGGTGGAGATTCTTACATTGGCTGCACGTTTGCCAAGCACATACATTATCACATTAGATTCTTAAGTGCCTATAGTTTCCCAGCATGTTTGTGTGTTGAGTGGAAGGAATCCACTCAACAGCTAATTTTTCCACTGTTCCAGTTTCACCACCTCACATGCTACAGTTTCATATTCAGATGTCTAACAAACCAGATATAAGAAAAATGACCTTTACTCCATGTTCATGTTATCTGTATAAAAAATGCCAAGCATCACATAATATGAAACATTTCTTTTTGTTCTCATCCTGCAATTAACTCCAGTCTCATTATAAATTTTCCAGACTTTGAATAATGATAGAAAATCAGAGCTGTAATCTACATTGCTCTGGCAGGTCAACAGCAGCCTCACACTAAGAAATATGATCTTTTTTTTTTAATTTTGATATGAAAACTTAATTTTGCATACCATGCTGTATCCACTTGCTGTATGCACTGCTTTTATGCATATTACAGCTAAAGGAAATGGCTTTAGTTGCTGCAACACTTTTCTGCCTGGTATATACTGAGAATAAAATTTGCCTTATATAGATCAAGCAGGTTTTTGCTATAATGATCAAATGTTACAAGCTGCACAGCATTTACAGAGAGCTTATTTTGGTTTTGTGGACACAAAAGGGTTTACACTAATTGTTTCACTCTGAGTGCTGGTACTTTTGTGGTACTTCATACATCTGAGCAAAAATATAGTTTGTTTCTGTGGAGCACAGGAGAGAAAAAGAGGTCCTAAAGTAGTTTAAACTCAGAGTTAGATATGTTTCTAAACTCCTCAATACAAACCAACAAGCATTATATATTATAAAGACTATCACAGTTTGTATTTGTGCTGCAAGACTATAATAATTTATAATCTCCTTTTAAGATTTCTGTGTCATAGCAAGTGTTATAAATGTAAGAATGTAAGACTATGGTGAAAAATAATATTGTCAAGTGCTTTAAGAAGTTTCATAGGTAAAATGTCATATAAAAATTAAATAAAATATTTTCATAAATATAAAATAATCTCAAAATCTGGCTTGGGAATTGTATTGATCAAGTAGAGAAAATCCTTTGTATATTTTACCCAATAATTTCTGATACACTAGAAAAAGTAAAGTTCATACTAATATATTTCTTTTTTTTTTCTGAATTATGAAAAACAAGAATTGTATTTTGAGTGGAAATGTAGCACACTGGTTAATTAATTTTCTTGTTTCCTCAAATACAGATCTGCAGGCTTCAGCGTCATCTATCAACAGGAAAATACCAACAGAATCTCTTTTCAAACCAGCCTGTCATGTTTGTATCTCCTACCAGTCAGCCACCCTGCAAAAAGCTAATTGAACTTATACAGCTGGCAGGAGGGAAAATATGTAAAGCCTTACGTCAGGCAAAAATCTGTATAGGAAAAAAACCAGGAAAGAAGTACCAGGAAATAATATCTTTATCAGAAAAATGGATATTAGGTAAGACACCAAATTTCAACTTATAAAAAATATTGCAGAATGTGTATTTTAAAACTTATCAAAAATATTTCACTAAACTGAGGTTATGAAGGGAAGAAAATGGAACCAACTGCTACAGCTGGATTTTCAGGAAAGTTGTCTCTATGATGAGATCTTTCTCTTACAGCTAAGAGGGCTTTATGGTGGTCCTGATACTCACCATTTTAATTTTTCCTAGAACAAATATCATACAAATATTTTCAAGTGTATCTTTTGTATGATATGGTGACTGGCACCCTCTGATAAATTTTCCTGAATGATGTGTTGTATGAAAGACAATTTTTGCAGTCTGCATTTTATTTACAAAAAGTTTCTTTTTAACACCTGCTGTTAAGTTTCTGAGTTCTTAGTCTATCATTTTTCCAACTCATTTGCCACCTATTCTGACAGACTCTATTTTCAGCAAGAGTATTTCCCAAAAAGGGATCTTGTTTAGAAAAAAAAGCTTTATGTCATATGCTCTGTCGAACTTCTCTAGAAAGTGTCTCGCTCATACCCTAGCAATAAATGTACCACAGGAGTTGATGCTATACGAGAGTAGCCAAGCAAGTCCTAATCTCTTGACCTCAAATACTGTTAGATCATAATGACTTAAAACCTGAATGAAAATACCATTAAAGAAGAAAGGAAAAGTGAGCCATAAGGGAAAAATTATCATCTAAATGCACATTTAATGTCATACTTACTTAAAGTATAAAATTGTGAAGATTGACAAGGGAGACATAAGAAGGTGGCATTGTTTCTTGTACCTTTCTCCAGTTTCTCCAGGAAGACTTAGAGAGCAAAAAAAAAGTGAGCAGGTAATGAAACCAGAGGTTTATGCAGGACTAAAAATAAGAGTAAATTGAACACAAAAGTTTCCAATAGTAGTGCTCCAGATGGATAAATGCAATGATCTAAAGCAGTTTGTGATTCGTGTGTCCCACTCTTCTACTGATTTCATGGGGGTCTGCCTTATCCCAGGTCTCATGAGCTCCCTGCAACTGCACAGGCCACCTTCAGCCCATCAGTAGACTGAAGGAATTGCATAGCCAGCTGCTAACAAAAAAGACTCTACATTTTTTGTGCCATTTACAGATTTCTCAGTTCATTTTTGCAGTCTGATTTCTAATCACTACATCCTGCTCACGAGGCATGGTCACACTCCAGTTAATGGGTTTTAGTTCATTTTGATGAATCATCTAATCTCAGAAAAAAGTATTTCTATATGATGGTTTAAAGGAATTATACAGAGTTTTGAAGCTCTGCCCCATTCTCAGCAACTGTGTACATAATAGTATGAACAGTGTCACCTATAAATTGCTGTCTTAAATAAATAAATCAGATCTGAAGGTGTTTCTAGTCTTTCACACTCAGCTGTTGCAATTCAGTTGGTTTGTGGCTATCTGCTTTCTGCTATTAGTACCAGCTGCCAATTAATTCACTCAAGGTTGACTGGAACAAAAAGCACATAACTAAGTAATGCAGCACCCTTTTAAAACTTAAGTAAATGGTAAGTGCTTGTACTATTACCATTTGACTGTTCACATTTATTTTCTCTCTCTGGGTTCTTAGCTCCACCAAACTGCTTTATAACAGAAACTGCTCTGAAGCACATTGTTGCTTTATCATCTGTTTCTTTTGTATTTTATTTTTAATAATCCTGTTTTTTTTTAATTTATTTTAGATTCAATCACTCAGTATACAATATGTCCTATGGAAAACTACATTTTTCAGATGTGAGCTAACTCAAGAGTTTCCATATGGTTGTAAGGAAACACGCCTAACTCGGATTCAACAAAAAAATAAGCTGTGAAGGAAATTCCAAAGAAAATGCAAGTCACAGACTTATAAATACGGAGGAACAATTTCTATATTTTTAATATTTGTGCAAGTGTTCATCTTGTGAAATTTTTAGGTTTTGAAATAAAGTATTTCCCTAGTAAAAGTCATCTTCCTTTTGTTTATTTCTTGAAGACCTTTGGAACTAAAAGCTGAAGGAATCACTGTTCACTGGGAGGGAGTGGAATTTTCTAGTCTTCAAGCAAGGTTGGTCATGTTGCAGTGAAGTTAAAAGATGTGCACTCAGCGTGGATGAGTGTGCCTGAGCTGGGTCTGGTGCAGTCAGCAGGAGCTGTGATCCCAGCCAGATACAGGAATCCTGTTGGCTTTTCAAGTCCAAGTGCCTCTGCACACACCTGAAGGGCCATGTTGCCACACCTCCATGATCATTGCTAGATATATTTCTTTGGTAAAAGGATAAGGTTGCCCATGGTGCTCAACTCATACCTGCTGGCATAAATTTGCACTTCTAAACTGAGTTTTCAAAAATAAGTGAAACTCAGTAAGTATACTCAGATGTGTAGTTAAGGTATTGTTTTATTTCAATGCTTTTAATTGAATCTCAAAATGTGTTTACCTTACACCTAGGCTGAAACCACAGTTACAGACTGAGTTAAATGCATTTAGACAGAACATCTTTCAAATGCTAAAATATGTTGAAAAGGGAACATGCTATGAAATCCTTTAGGTATGCTTGCAAAATGCATGCAAATGTCTTACATATTAAATTCCTCTTTAATCTGTAGATTTGTTTTTAGCAGGCACAAAGTGAGGTTTATATGTAAAGCATGTAGCATAGCACCTGTTGATCTATAAATGTACAAGCTCCTTTAAAAGATTTCCAAGTACCAAATAAGTACCATACATCAAAATGATGTAGCATGACAGAGAGTAATGTTATCAAGTAATTTAAAGGCAGCTCATAACTCGCACCTTCCAAACTCAGTGTTCCCATCAGAGTTCCATCAGCATAAGAAAATGCAAACTCTGTATAAAAATATTATTTTGAGTTAATATTATGAAAAATCAAAATATAATAATTGATTTTTATGTTATTTTAACATTGCCATTCTATTGCATTGTTCTAATTCTTGGGCTTTGGAAGAGATTTGAATATAAAAGTTCTGTAAACAAGGATTATACAGTATTTTTCTTCAAAACAAGTTCAGCAGTATCTGTAGGTGACCGACTGTTTCAGGTACAAATTGCATTTGTATAGTTGATCTGTAAAATGTTAAATATACTTATAATGGAAAAGCTTCACATTGTGATTCTTCTATGGAAAATAAAACTAATTTTATTTTCTGAAATGCTAAGCACCTGTAACTCAAAAGGTTAAGACCTCATTTTCAAGTGTTACATAGCTGGATTTGGTATGTAAACTATAAAATCTAATTTGCTGAGGTCTTTTTCTTGCTTAGTTTTCTGATATGCAAATTTTTAACAGTGGAAATGGAAAAGTAGGAAAAGTATGTTTGATATAAAAACTGTTATGTTTGATACAAAATTTGGTAATCATGTCTGTCTACAAATTGAACAGTTTATCATCAAAACTATTTACCTATTCAGTGCAGAGCACTGATAACATATTATCACTCTTCAGCCTTGACCTTATGAGCCCCCTTATTAAGAAGGCAGTTGCCAATATTATATAGTAAAATAAAAATATTTATATAGGTTGTGGCATGTGAACATATGGTTGCCAGTAAATAACAGAATCATTTGTTTGAATTATACTGCTTAACTCTGACTTTAACAACCTCCTGGTTTTATTTTTTAGTAATTTCCTAAGTGTACTACCCATAAAAATCTGTCACTATTAATTTATAGAATATAGCACTCCAAATCAGCTTTCTCATAAATCTTCTTAAGATTAGTCTCAGCTATTTAAGTTGTAAATTCTTGGATCATCTTGTTGGTCTTTATTAGTCACACATGTAAAGACTTGACAGTGAAAAGTCTAATATCCTTTTTTTCTAAATTAAAAGGTTTCCAACAACACAATCTGCCAATTTAGATAATTCCACCTTAAATTCTATGGTTGATGGAAATCCCTGTCTACCGGCTCTTCCTGCAGAATTTCTAGTAGACAGGCAGATACAACCAGCAAGAAACTGAATTCCAAATTCTGGTCTCACATTCTGGGCAACAGGACTGCTGTCCACCCTGACTGATTGCTTTCTAAGAGTACACCCAGCACCAAGAAGCATCAGTGATTCATGAGTAGCTTTGAGTTCTGAGATCTTTCCAACCTGCAGTGGTCAGTGAACATCCTGCCACAGCATGGCCATGGGCTCTGCAAATAGGTACTGGACCTCCTTCTTGGGAAGATCTACTTAACTTTTATTAATTTCCTCTATTGCGTGCCTTTTTTTTTTTTTAGGAGAAGTTGTCTTAACCTTACCTTTTTCATCCTGCAAGAATACTTTGCCATTCATTTGTTGAAATGACTCAGCATAGCTCCTGTGTCTCCTCAGAGAGCTCCTGCTCCCCTGCTAAAGGCTCTCTAGCTCAATCCCATTAGTACAATTAAAGGTCTTTCTAAGATAGCTTAATTTAATTAAGAATATGTTTAAACCAAAATATATTGGAAAGTCAAAATAAGCATTATTCCTCTGTGAGATTCACATTAGCTAAGCTAATTTGTAAATGTAGTTTAACTCCTGGCACATTTTAACCCATTTTACTTTCATTAGTGCTATAGGTGGTACCAGTTGGGTGCACAGACCGCTGATATCCCTCCAATCCTTCCTCTTCCAGAGATAAGAAGAGCTTTTACCACACTGCATAATTTAGTTGGGACTCACATTGGCAAATACACAAACACTGAGGGCAAACACAGGCATGGCCTTGAAGAATGTGTTGCTTAAGCTGTGTCAGAATGGCAGCAAAATTGGTGTCCTCTTCAAACCATATATCCATTAAAAATAGCTTAGGATCTAAAAAACTTTCTTAGTTTCAGTGACTAATAATGTAAGATTGGCTAAGGATGTATTTGAAGGAAGAATGCCAGTGAGGTAGGTGGATCTTACATATTTTCTCCTTTCTCTGTTTTTGTAATCCGTTTTAGATTGTAACTGCATTTGTGGTAAGTATATCAATACAGTAAAAAAATATCTCTAAATATTCACAGTGATCCCAGTATGTGAACCATCTGGTATTGACTTACTAAACTACAGGTTTTTTTGAGCTTGTTTTATGTTTCTGGATATCTTCTTGATTCAACTATTGTCAGCTTTTTGGAGATTGTTCCTTTTTAAATAAAAATAAGTAATAAAAACTATTGCATCACTTGATCATCTGTTAATAGTTCCCCTAAAATAAACTTGTGTTATATTAATTGATCTATATAGAATGTAATCTAGGACTCAACTGCATTATGTGCTAAAGTGTTACCAGCACATTCAGTGCTAGGAAGCTGCCAGCACACACACACACTTTTTTTTTTTTTTGGTGAAACCTTAGGGACTGTGAGGCAAAGGTGCTCTAAATTAGTCTTTCTGGGCAGTAACTGTGGCTGTGTGGAGCAGTGTTTCTAACACAAAGCTTAAAGTTGAGGTATACCAGTAAGAATATCTAGAAAACTGATTAAGCTAATTATTTTTTCCTCCAAAGAAACCCACAACAACAAAAAAAACCTTAAATATTTGCTCACACTGAAAAGTATTAACAAGCCTCTGTCTGTGCCAGCAGTCATCTTTAATGACAGCTCTCATAAAATAAAACCAAATGTCTGTGGACTTATTGCAATAAACAGGGTCTTATTTCTGATCTCCTTTTATTGCTTTATTTCAAAATTAGCTCTTTGCCTGACAGGCTCTGGAGGAGTATCGCCTGTACTACAGCAGCTGATAACAGGGTGGCTAAAAACTGCCAGTGGTAAAAAAATAACCACTGTTATCAGCACAGGTGTGTGCTGAGAGCTTTTGCTGGGACCTCACAAGGCAGGGATTTCCTTCTGTTGATACAGATGTGAACCAACCTCTGATCACCCAGGAGTGGCTCAGGCTGCTGTGCACACTGAGGTGTTAAGTAGCAGCCAGGTGTGATGCCCGACTGCACGTTTCCTTGAACATCCTTCAGAGAGTGATTTGTGGCACAGCCCTCCCAGGCTGCCAGCACGTCCTCACCTTCTTCACTCACCTTCCTTACTCTGGGAACCTCGAGCTCACACTGGCTGAACCTTCCCGCGACCTCTTCCGTGCCGGCTTGTGATGTTTGCCTTGTAGTTTCTGCTGTCTGGAAGGCACCTGAGCTGTGACTAGAGACAAAACTGCCATGGGACGTTTATTTTCCAAGGGGATTTATCGGTGCCCACAATGTCATTCACATTGTTTTAGAGATTTATTTAAAGGGAAAAAAAAAAGGTGCAGCTACATGTGAGTTCGTGAAAGATTGGTACCACCAGTCCAGGCAGGTTTAGGCTTTGCTTGGGATTTGTTTTTCTCTCTTCACCACAGATTTTATGGAACTATACACTCAGGGCTTTTAACAGAGAAATCCAGGTCTTTAGGAGGGAGTGTGTGAGGGCAGGCAGTTTCACAATATTATTGATGTGACATGTGCATGTGACAGTCATGGCAGCTGAAGCTGAAACTTGGAAACTCTTCAGCAAGTGGTTACTTTTTGCAGTATATAGATCTCTCTTAAGACCCAGCTTTTTCAAAACTTCAAATAATTAAAGAAATACACTTTAAAAATCAGAGAAGAAGATAGCTTCATGACTGCGAAGCTATTGAGATGATCTCATCTCTAAATTACATTTTTACTTCTTGGATACAAGTTAGACTTGGATACAAGTTAGACTTGGATACAAGTATGGGGAGAGGTAAAGAAGAAACATTTTCCAGATTTTCTGCTCTGGAGTGAAGCATTCCAGATCATTCGCTCAAACTGAAATTTGTCCAGGGGAAGTTTTACTAAGTAAGTAGTCCCATGGATCTAGAGATAAGCCTAAATCCAAGATGATTTTTATGCATGCAGTATGGAAATTGTCATGACTTTAAATGTTCTGTGAAACATATTGTGGACAAAACTAAACCAACGTTCAAAATTCTGCATTATACTTTTTAAAGATTAAGTTGAGCAAACCCAAGTTTTTTGATCTTAACATTTGTGGGGAAGGCGAAGGTTTTAGTTCAAGAAATCAACAAATATGGGCCGGCTCTGATTACAGCCTAATGTGTCAATTCGTATGAAAATCAAGACACTTGGGAACCCTGCTAAAAGCTTGCAGATACTTGACCTCTGTGAAGAGCCTGGCTGGTCCCTTTGCCACTTTTAATGTACACTTAAAGAAATCTGGTGCTCCTCCTCCTCCCCACCGATGACTGAATATTTCTGAGTAACCTTAAATTCACACCCACTTCAAATGCTGACTTGGGAATTCACTTTTTTGGACACATGCTTCATCATATTTCAGCTGTACACAAAGATAAGAATTTTAGAAGTTGGAGGAAGAGCATTTCCTCCTACAGAAGAGGATTTATATTTCCCCTGACATTGCCCAGGCAACACAGGCTTGAATAAAAAATTGACGCTAAAAGCAGAGTTCTAGAGTCTGGGAATCAACACTGTTATTTTATTCCCAGCTACACTCAGTATCCTACTTGATGAAGAGAAGAATGTCCTTAAGTGCAGGGATGCTGAACATATTTTGATGACCCATATAGAAGCTATTATAGGACTTAGCTGCAAATAAAAGAATTTGAAGTTATAGAGCTTGAGATTCACTTTGCCCTGATTTTATCCAGCATCTTCTCCTTCTGTGCTTTCTTGTCTTCTCTTTTTCCTTGATGTCAGCGATATTTCATATATATTACATTTTAAGAGTGTTATATTAGAGACAGAAACCCATAGTCTCTAAGCTATACTGTCTTGCACAGTATCACAGCCCTTCTGTTACAGAAACATCTCCTCTTCTGCCTCCCCATTTGGAATCTTTTGCATACCTAGACCAAAGGCAGTGAGATATACACAAACTATGAAGCTACAGCACCCATGGGAGATCTGAGCCTGGATCTGCCCAGGTTAACAAGGGCCTTGTACCCAGGCCTTCAGTTCTCTGTATACCTTTATAAGGGTTACTCATACCACTAAATTTGCTATCTATGCAATATAGAGCATCTGAGTTAAGAGTGTAGGTAGGCACAAAGACAGCAGGAGCACAAAGACTCCTAATAAAGATTGTCTGAATATCCAACGGAAGTTTTCCAGGAGATCACATCATGAATGAAGAGAGGTTTGTATCTCAGGAAGTTTTGTCCCATGCCAAAGTTAGAGAGCTAAAGGCCTAGGTAATCCAAAAGTAATCCAAAACTAGCAGCATCTTCCTTTGCATTTCCGAGCACACAAGTATTCAGTTCTGTTCTCCCTTGTGTCTAAACAGATACAGAACATTTTGAGAAGGTTCAAAAAGCAAAGTCAAACCTACAAAGTGTCCTCTGTGTGAGAAATGATTGCATAAACTGGGGAATCCCCTGCCTTCCAAAGAGATGGCTGAGAGGGCAGTGTTACTCTTCACACCACATAGAATCAAGCTGTGGAACTTAGTGGATCTTAAAAGTTTATATGGATTTAAAAACAACTGAGGTAGGAATTGTTGGAGGCTGGACAATCTTGCTGAATGGCATGGTGACTTGATGGCACCAATTCCAGGTGCTTCCTGGCCTTTTTGCTGCCAGGCAGTAATACAAGACACTCTGTACCTTCCAAAACCAGCTGGAAGAGATGGGTATGATGATCTACAGTGGTTTGCAGTACTGCAGAGAGACAACATCTGACAATGGCCCACGACATCAGTCAGGGCAGCAGAGAAGATGTGTGTTGCATCTGTGGCTGTGACAGTTCAAGGAAACTAATGGCACCAAAGTCTGCTATAGCTCCAGTTGTGGCTGTCATAGTCACAACCTGAAACAGTGTAGGTTGAATCTTAATCTTGCCCATCCTAATTAACCATCAGTTTCCAACCCTACAGGTGGAAGTCTGCATCCAAAAAATCTTAACAATCCAGCTTTGTGGCCCCACCACTACTGCACCAAATAAGGGGTGTCTTCTTTCTTTTTATGTTCTCCCTACACTGCTGAAAGACTATGCTTCCAGTGTCAATAGCACAAACCTGTCTCTTTTCATGGACCAGACTATGAAATGGGTACATAACCATAGGAAATGAGTAGCAAAGTGGTCAGCTCTGCCCACTTTCCTGGCACAGATGCCATTTGTTTGTGGCATGCAGTGAGTGGGAGAGCTTGCTCACTTACAAGGACTCCCAGTACAGCTGCCAATCCTCTGTCTTGTATTCCAGTACTGTTTATATCTAAAATAATATCAGAATTCTTTCCAATGAATTAAAGAATAGTTTAAAAGTGCGAACTTATCAATAAATAACCAAAAGCATACTTGATTTCAACTTGGTAACTTTTTGCTTTTGTATTTTTGACAGAACTAACTTCAGTTACTGAGGTAAGAAAATCTTTGCTTTTTTCAAAGTAGGAACAAGTGCTCTGTTGTGTAACTAATTGTAACTAATACAATTTACTCATATCAGTGGTCTTATCTTTCATTTCTGTCTTAGTATCTGGGCTCTGTATAAGCAGCAATTCATTAAGAAAATTGCTACTTTACTCCCTAGTAAGACAAAATATTCGTAAGATAGATTTCCAGCTCCCAACACAGCGAAAAAAATGCTGTACAAATGTCCAATCCCAAGTTATACAAGGAAAGTACAAATACAGGGGTCTCTCAGGAAAACTGGATGTTGCAAATCGAGTGTGGGAAAATGCTGAGAGCTTCAGGTCATGGCTGACATTTAAACTCAACACCTCTGCTTCTGCATTGCTATTACTGGTAGTCAGTGACGTAAAACACTGCTTTGCTGTGGGTTTGATATCGAGATAATCTGTACAATGAGCCACCGAATCCAGCCATATTTACAGACCTAATAAACTCTGGGTACCTAGAAGCAATGTTTGTTTTTAACTTGCAGAGCTGTGCTCTTTTGCATGACCTGCACAAGGAAAGTATTAATATCTGCCTCTTCACGAGTGATTTCTGTGCCAGTATCATTGCCCATAATTCAGCTAACTGAATACCTGAAAACTGATAGCTACGTTTTACAAGTTAGGAAATTCAGAGAGAAGTTTATTTCCATACTTTATTTCTGCTGTACCACAGAGGGTCAGAGGTTCTTCATTACTGCCCTGTGATCTCCTCAATATAAAGGGCTACATTAGAAATGAATCAGCACAGGCCCTGTCTATACACTGCTCCTGCAGAACAGTCTGGTGGTTTATGGACAAATGATGCTATTTATTTTACATCCTGTTTTGGTTTGGGTTTTTTAAAAG
>NW_005054413.1:132682-132963 GCF_000277835.1 Geospiza fortis | reverse complement strand
AAAATGACCTCAGCTCTTGATGAATTTGTGATTTCAAAGAAGGGAGGCACACTGCAATAAGATAAATAAATTTTGAAAATACCCTTTAGAAACATCCAGGATTGTCATAGAAAACTCTTGAGTAATGTACATGTGGCTGCTAACAAGGCTGTAAATGGCTCTACTACTGCCAATAAAGGATGCCATCTGGTAAGTCTGTCTGTTAAAACAGAAGTTTGTTTGCAACCTTTGAAGTCTGGAGGTTTGGTTTGGGTTGACATTTCTTTTTTGGTTTGTTTGGG
>NW_005054413.1:130335-132643 GCF_000277835.1 Geospiza fortis | reverse complement strand
AAACATGACAGTGTTAATAAAATTATTTATGGGGTTATCAAAATGCCAGTTGGGACCAATTAGATCTTCAACTCAACTCACTCCTAAATTGGAGTTTGGCTTTGTCAAACCAATTTTACCTCAGGTTTGGTCATCAGCCCCTCATACCATGAAGGGTAGTAAAGGCATGAGTGCACGAAGTTGAGCTCTAGAGCTTTCTTCTTTCAACAGGGAAGACTGTGGAGTGACCTGGGGGAGTTATTCTGTGTGCTCCTCAGCATGTAATTGCAGTGTCATCTACAAAACCTGTTATACCTGAAGAGGGAGGAGGGGGGAGAAAAGGATACCTTACTCCCAAGGTTATTTTTACGCCAAGAAACCTTTTAGTATGATCCATTGTGGGTCACTACAGAAATCTAGCCAAGCTGGGGAAAGCAGGGTAAGATAACAGAAGAACAAGCAGGTAGTTTGTGCATGTTTGTTTGTACACCCCATGTTTCTATTCACAGAGATTGCAGGCAGAAGGTAGGGCAATCTAGACACCCACAAATGCTTGTCCAAAAGGCTGGAAGGACCAATAAAAGCACTAACAAAAACCCATGTTATGTAAGAAGTTACTACCTACCTCATTAGTGGCATCACCACACAGCAGCTCTTTGCTGACCCTAAAGTCATGGCAAACAGCAAACAATACAAGCTTTAAAGATACTGGCACAAATTTCAGCATTAGGCAGGGCCGAAGAGAAGCACAGCTTAGAGCAAAAATAATAGAACCCTCTTCTTTGAAATGAGACATTTAAATCCACTATTCAAAGAAAAGTGAGTTTTTTCTGAAGATACTAAAATACTTCTTTCAATACTTGAAATAATCCATCTATCAGTGATACTAATTGAAAGATTCTCTAGTCAGGCAGAGCAAAAAGTGTTGGATGATAGGATAATCTTTAAAATAATAATAATAATAATAATGCTTTATGATGTTTGGTTTGGGGAATTTCAAAACCAAGTGTTGGTTTTGCACACTTCATCAGAGAAGCACAGTAGTGGGAAGCAAACATCATTGGGATTTCATGTCTGACATTATGCAGATTACAGTAAGAAAAGCTTCCCCTTAAATTAGTTACATTAACAGTATTGATATGATATTTCTGTTCTAATGAGCTGCATTTCAGCATTTTTCTCATGTTATACAGGACATTTTTGGTCAGTTTGCATCTGCTAGTTGTGTTCAACTGTCAGTAAAGAGATATTTCTATGGAGTTCTTTAACTGCATTTAGCAAATTCAGGCTTGGTCCAGACAATTCTGACAAAAACAGGAAAAGCTTTAGAGATGGTTTATTTTTTTAATGTTGTCAGTCACAAAGGTGCTGTGAGGCCGGGAAGCCCCAGCCAGCCCAAGGAACCATCCCTGCAGCCCAGCCCACCACCACCATCTGCATGGAGGCAACCCCAGCTGCTGGAGCTGCTGAGGCAGCACGGCCAGAACGTACAAAATAATGCCCCTGATGAAACCTGCTGCCTCCCAATGCCTGAGTGAGCTCACTGAAGAAAAGGCTCATGCACAGACTCCTAGGATTCAAAGCATAATGAGATTGGACACACCAAAGCAGGCAGAGACAGCAGCTCCAAGAGAATTCCCCTAATGCAGGAATTCCCCTACCAGGCAGGATGGGGAAGCCTGTGGCAATGGAAGACTCTAACTTACTGTCAGCAGCCACAGCTAAAGAGTGAGCCTGCATGTCCCTACCACCTGGGCTGAGTCCAGAGGTGCCACAGGGCCCTTCCTGTTTCCACAACATGGGGTGTGTGTTTCTCTGCATTGGTGTTTCCACCTCATCTTTGATTCCTCCTAGTTTTCATCAATCTCAGCCAGCCCCATCCCGCGCTCAGAAGTCTCTTTTAATCTAACTGATGGATAAGAAGCATATGCAACTTTTTCAATAAGATTTCTTATTTCACCCTTTTAACCCAGAGAATAACTATAAATAGTTTATAATGTCTGGGATTTCCACAGCCTAAGTGCAGCTATAAATAGTTCTAAACATTTTCCCACTTCATGCTTTTGAAAAGAACATTCTCCACTTCCTTTCTTGGAGAACCCCTGGGAATAATGCTAGATCACAGCTCAGAAAGTATGTATATTAGGAGAGTTTAGCAAGACGGAGCTACAGCAGCTCTGGGGCTGATTTCGCGGCAGGGAAGGGTCAGGCGTCCTTCGCCAGGAGCTCATGTCCGTGATGCCCCCGGCGGGGCGAATGCGGTCGGTCCGTGCCCGCTCAGCCCCCGGGACGCGGGGCTGCTGCTCCCGCGCCGCGCACGGCGGGGCTC
>NW_005054413.1:129087-130325 GCF_000277835.1 Geospiza fortis | reverse complement strand
CCGGGGGCCGGCGGGAATGGGCCGGGAATGCGCCGGGATGGGCCGGGAACGGGCCGGGAATGGCGCCCCCTGCCGCCCACCCGCGGCGGCGGCAGAGAACGGAATTCCCGCTTCGGCCCGGAGCTCGCTCGCTCTGAAACGAGTTCGGTACTGGAAGCCTGATGACAAGAATGGGGGAAAGACTGACCTAAATTATGTTCTGCCATTCAGTTCTTAATTTCCTCTATCTTGCCTTTTTTATTTCACCTGAAACTACCACGCTGCTTTCACTTTAAAAGCTCTAGAATGTCCAATATCTATTTTACCCATGATGTGAAGATATTTGAAGCTGATGATCAGAAAAGACTGGAATTTATCACTACAGAAGATGATAAATTATTTGCTCAGGGGCACTAGATCAGTTACCTCCTAATGAACAGGTATTTGCAAGACACAGCTACAGGGAATGGCTTCACACAGAAATTTAGGAAGTGCCGAGAGTAGGACAGCTCAGTTGACAGACCGAGACCATTTATTCTATGTAGCCCAGAAAAATGTTCATGTGAAAAATATAAAAACAGAAAATTACTTTATGCCATTACATCTTTTTAAGGTACGGAGAAGTTTGATGAGATGATTTTATGCATGGCTTCATGTCTACAGAAAACTAGATGAGCCGTAATGAAAGACCAGTTTCAAAACAAACATTTTTAAATTCAGCCCAGGAACTGGCAGGGATGTTGAGTTCCTAATATTAGATGGCAATGACTTTCTGTAAACAAGGTCCATGAGAAGAGAAAGTCCTAACCTCATAGAACTCCAGGAACTCAGAGAACCTCCACAGTATAAGGTGTATAGTGTGTTATTCCTAATAATAAGGGCACAGTAGCACACATGAAAACATTAGCACACATGAAAACAAACTGAGATGTTTGCAAGAATTCATATTTACTTTCTTTTGACACTTTAAATCAAAATAGCTTTAAATTTGTATCCATGCAGTAGCAAATTTGTGTACAAAATTAATGCAAATTATCCGTGATATATGCAATACCAAAATGCTGATTTCTTTTAAAAAGCCAAAGTTTCCACAAGATTATTATCACAGCCTGTTCACAGATTTGTTACATGGTATGCAAACTCTGCACCCACTTATATTCTTGTACACTAAATGAAGTATGGCTCACTTCAAAAATACCTCCTCTTTAAAGTGACTGAATTTTAGTTGGTCCAGATAAAGAGGCTGTTGAGATAATGGA
>NW_005054413.1:122159-129077 GCF_000277835.1 Geospiza fortis | reverse complement strand
AAAGAGAGATCTCTGCACAGCCACCTCTCACAACATCTTCGAAGACTTCGGTAGTTTCACATTGGGGAGGGGACTGGATATTCCTTTTTCTCAAACCCATTGCAGACAGAATGTGGGAATATAGCAAACCTTTGTATCACAGCTGATCAACTAAAAAAAACCCCAAGTCATACAGTCATTCGGTGCTCTATAGTCTACTTAGAAATGCTCTACACATCACAGATTATCTCTATATAAAGACAAGCCTGACCTCTCTATGTAGTGGCCAGCATGTACTCTCGTTCAGGGTATTTTTGAATGAGAATTGAGATGCCTACACCAGCAGACCAGTAAAATGATTCTGCTGTTATGACAGTAGGAACATAAGCCCAAACAAAGGTAAAGAAATAAAGTACAGTGCACTTGAAGTTATGCAGGATAATCCCAGGAGTTTCTGTGAAGTCAAAGGAAAAAAAACTTTTACAGCTTCTATCTTATTGTCACAAAGTATTCTGTAAGCACTCATGCTCCTTGGCCCAGTTTCTTCTCTTTCCAATCTTGTTTTTCAAGTGGAGCTCCTTTACTAGTAAACATTCATTTGAATAGTGATAGTATGAGCCACAGCCTCTGAACTGGCAATTTCATTCCTCTCCCTTCTGTGCAGCGTTTTTCTTCTGCAGGTCCCTATCTATGTAGGATATAATGCAATTCACTCTAATGGATTAAACTCAAAATGCTGCTCCCATTTGGCACAGAGCAAGCTCTTACAGAACCCCAAAGCCAAATGCATATTTTCCAAACAGAAGCAATATGCTACAAGGGCTTGGTTCAAGGTTCAAGCCTTAACACTATTCTAGGTGAGATCTACTACATAGCTGAATGTGGCAGTAAGCTGAGATAGGAAAAAGTTAAATTATCAAGCTGAAATGTTATTTAAATATAATGAATTAACAGCTCCAGCCTAGCTGCAAAGAATTAAAAAGGGCACAAGTTTGGCAATGTTCCTAAGGCAGGAAAAGCAATGTTTAGAGAAAAAGAAATCCTTGTTTGAATGCAAAAAGCAAACTAAAACTGGCAAAAGGGAGCAAAGAAAATGTATCTGGGTGGCTGCAAACTGACAGAATACAAACCTCCCTCAATACAAGGAGAATTTCCATGAATTTCAGCAGGGCCACTGTCAAAAATCTCATCATCTAATATAGTCAAGGTGAAATCCCAGAAATTTCATAGGCTACTTTTAAAACTGAGTTTAATTTGTAGTTGCTTCTGTCACATTTCATTCTCTTCTGTTTCAGACTCCAAGGGACAAAGGTCAGTTGCTTCTTCCATACCCATCTTTGTTGTAAGAAATGCTGAGAACTCAAATCCTCTCCTGTTAGCAGCAACGGGGCTCCTGCTGATAATTTCGGTAAAATGGGAACATGGACATCAGCCTCTGTGGAAAATCCTCAGCAAGTGGGAAGGAACCTGAACTTCTTGCATCTTCAAAGGAAAGCATCAGCCAGAGGAGTGAGACATACCAAGTCGGTGTGATGGCTGACTGCTGCCAAAAAAGGGAGGGCCCACCACCCCCTCTGCAGGGACCCAATCCAGTATGGGCACATGGAGCTAGATCAGCTTGCTGATTTGGGAGAATGATTGACCTTTGTTTCTTGTTTCAACGGGTTAATCTTCTGTGGAATCATCTGCTTGATCGACTTGTGGTCACATCTAAATCCCAGCTCAGGGAAGCAGTGTGTGAGCACAGGGCTGTGGGGAAAGGGCCTGCTCCATACCCAGCTTATATTGTGAAATTGCCCCATAAGAAAAGCATGATCAGAATCCTCAGCATTAGACTGTGAAGGACAAAGATGAGAGTCTCTACACACTGCAATTAATGAGATGAATGAGTATCCATTTTCCTGAATGGCAAGCCTGCCATTGAAAATTAGGTGGGGAAAATCAATACAATTTCTTGGAGGTTTATATTGCTTCAGAGTGCATTAATCCTTACCCTGGCAGTGAGAAAGTCTCCATGAAAGGTTGCGTAGGAGGGAGGTGTGCTGCCCTGGAGCTGCAAAGTCCTTTGAACCTGCTGGATGGGGTAGACAGGACAGGGAGGTGAGGTGAGCCCTGAGGAGAGCAGGCAGCTGACATGGTGATCTCTCAACTCCACAGCCCCTGGAAGGGTTGCTGTGACCTCAGTTCTTCAGTCGGTTTGCTCTGGCCACCATGTCATTGCCAGCCAGCTCACAGTGTCCCTGGCAGGGTAGCACTAATAATAACTGAACTACAGCAAATGCCATCACTTCCCTACTGAGCCAGGCACTCAGAGCTTCAGCCCAACAGGGGAAAAGGGACATTCCTCACCCAGTGTAAATACAATCAAAACATGTCACAGTACTTCTAATTAAATCCTACTTAAAATTATTGCCTCTGTAGAATTGCCTGCAAGGAAAAAGCCCCAGAATAACTCAGTTACCATGTAGTTCAATTCACCATTGTTGTCTGTGACCAATGCCAAACACTTCCGAGAAAAGGCCATCACTGACATAAATTCCTGCAATCCTATGAACAAGCAGAAATGCCTTCCTGACTGCACCTGGGATTTGGCCAATGATACATTAACCATCATTACAATTTTCTTGTAGGTAGTTTAACCACAGAGGCTTTCTGTATCGAAATAATTAGGACTTTGGAGATTCCCTAAACAAGTTCCCATGAGAAAAGATTTTCTGGGTAAGGTTTCTGGTAAATTGCTCAGGCCGGAATTTGATTACAATATCTCTTGCAGTGACAGAAAGTTAAAAATCACAAGGTAATATTGAAAATGTATCCCTTCAGCTGCAAATGGGATATCATGTGATCTGCTAATATTTGCTTCTTTATATTTTCAAAGCCAAGTTATATGAATTTATGAATCTTCTGTGCTGGCACTGACTGATGAAACATTTTGGAAATTATCTGTTCATACACCTATATGCTTATTACAACAGAAGGATGGAAATTTAACTGTATTCATGACTTCCACTGACTTATTTTTTCCTCATGAATCTAACTTTAGTTTTACAGGACTGGATTCTGTGAAACTAAGGAGTACACTTGTGCTGCTGCATGGGAAATGTCTTGTTTTTAATGAGTTGCCAACTTAATGACCTGTGGGATTTCAAAGTTCCTTTTTTGTTTTAAAGGAAATGATTAATATATATTCTGTCTTTAATTATAGTGCTATAATTGTGTGAAAGGAATTCCATTCATTCTTTTCTTCATTTAAATGTCTTACATTTGTGAATGTTAGGCAATATATTCTCCTAAAAGTTCTGTCTGCAAAACAGAGGTATAATATTATTCACTTTCAAATATGAGAGTAATGGGAGTACTGGTACTCCTCAGTTTAGGGCAAAATATTTTGATTCTTACTTTAAAAGGATAGACAAGTTATTTAAATAATTGCTTGACTAAAATAAAATGAATTTATATGGAAATAAATGCATGGCTTCAACTACCTATTAATGTAATACGGCTCCTTATTTTTTTAACAAAAAGAATGTTACAAAACAGGAAATGTTATGTGTATATTTTTGTTGATTCTGTAAATGGCTAGTATAGCCCACTAGCAAATGTCCTAGGATAAATTTGGATAATTGTTTAGAAAGCAAATCTTAATCCTACTGCTCTGTCTGTATAATCTAAGGACTTTCTACTAACTCTGAAAATTATTCATGACTTCCATCTCCTGTTTTTGCCTCATGTAATTTGGAGATCAGATTTTAGGATTTTCAGGAGCTTTTGTATGTGCTGCATATAAATCCCATCCCTGTGACTCAGACATTTTGATCCTTTGATTATCAGCCAGATATTTTTCAATAACCTGTAAATCTCTGGAAATAAACATTTTTGTCTGATTTTTCCTTATACATAAGGAGAGTCCGATTTTGCAAAATTGTGATTTAGAAAAGCCTTTTAGGGTGCACACCACCACTCCACACAGATGCAGAACACCCTTCTCCCACTACCTACTCAGCTTTCGTGCTCCACACCAGACACCACACCAGGTGCTCTGACCAGGTATCACTAATTTGGTTTCCCAGATGGTCTGGCCTAGTATCAAGATCCATTCCTTAATATGGATCACCAGGATGAGACAGACTTATAGTATGTCACCAGAAACCTTTTCTTTCACATATGTCTGAAAACTTTATTTCTTTGGGGTTTTGAGTAGCCCCCAGACCTTTTAAAAAACATGTGAAACCTGGTTCACAGCTCCTTATATGCACCTCTCCATCTTACCAGAAACAATTGGCTCTTCCCCCAGCAACACCACAACCAAAAAGGGAACACAAATTAGGAAAGAACTATCTGGGTCATCAAATCCCAGCCCTCTGCTACCTCAGGACTATGTCATAATCCATTTATAAAGTTAGCAAGCTCCATCTTAAAACTACTTAGTCTTTGTTGTCTCCCTGCACCTGTTAGGAAGACCTCATTCACAAGTGATAAGCTTCTGCCATCTAACAGATTTATCTAGTATTAATCTTCTAGTGCATTGACTTGCATTTTGCACAATTACATTTTATCCCATTTCTCCACTTCTCATCTACCCTGTTAACCTTTAGTGTTTTGCCTTTACAGAGCTGCATTGGGAAGGATGTCATTTTAAGACATTTATTTGATACACAAGAACTGCATTATCATTCTGCTGATAAACAGAAAAGGCTCTACTTTCCTAGCAAGGTTAGAGGTCACTTCCTAGAGTGACCTTGCTTGTTAGCTCAGAAGGGAAAATATGTACACATTCCATAAAGGAGAGTGCTGGTGTCTTCTGCTAGAAGTGAAGTGCAATGTTAAATCACAATAATACCTCACCACAGGATTATGAAAGGAATATTGAGGGTAATTTTCACAAATGTTATTGTGTAGCCAAAAAGAATTCCAGTATATTAACAAAAAATTATAACTTAGTATATTAATGTAACAATCAGTATGGTTAGGAAATACTTAGAAAAAGAACTGGTAAAGCAGACAAGATAAAATCATAAGTAAGGCTAATTTTTTGCAACTTTCCCTCAGTTGTGTTTCTGAAAACTCTGCCTCCAGCTGTCAGCCATGTCAAAATGAGCAAGAGAAGCAACTGAACAGGAATGATGGCTTTATTTCTCTGAAAGTAAGCATGGAGCTTTGACAATAATTTCACTGTGTCTACACATGAGCCAGCACACCCCAGGCACTAGTCCGATGGGCCATTACTGTCAGATGTTTCTACTTCCTCTGTCCTCATCAGCTACCCAGCTTTGTGCCACTGAGGAAGAACAACAGCACACATCTATTTTTTTTTGCAAAGTTATTAAAGAAACCATTTAAGAGTATCAGGCTCAAGACCAGTCTTTTAGGAACTCTGAATTCACTCTAGTTCACTTTTCTCTTTGGCCAGTTCCTCACCTTGCCTACAGTTCTAATGCTGATCTTCAGGTTCCCCACCTTAACTAACAATTTTCCATTTGGCACTGTATCGAGTCTTCTAGAGAAGATGATAACTTTTATTGCAATTTTTCAGTTACCTTACTAAAGAATATGAAAATGAAATTTGCATTTTATCCTCTTTTACAGCAATTTTAGTTTCTTTAGTAATTTTTTCCAACAAAAATATATTCTTTAAGTCCTGCGAAGTCAGACTGAAAGGCTATCTATAATACTCTTCCTAAATATAGCATGTATTGATATATTGAAGCCTTGCAAGCTGCAGAATCAATGTAATCTGCTTTCTTCATGTACACAGCACATTTTGCCTATTCTCAGTAGACCATGAAAGCACTCCTGGTAGATGAGCAGTAATTTAAAAAGTCAATAAATTCCTCCATTCAGGCATTTCAAGGAGGTTAATGTGAAATTAATACATTTTCTATTGCCCAAGGTAAAACTGGATAATTTGCATTTACTCTGGATTATATTAGCAATTCCTCTTGTGCCAGTGTGACATCTCCCTGCAGGCCCCTTTGGAATAAGAACATCATTTCTGCAGCCTGTGATGTTTCTAACTTCTCCTCTCCAGAACTCTGAACAGGATGATTATGTCTGAGGGGAGGAGCTAGATGTATCTCACAAAGAGTAAATCTAGAGTAGATTTATCTCACAAAGAGTAAAGCATATTGTGTCCTCACTTTCACAGTCCTCAGGGTATATGGGAGACTGTCCTTCCTTATGAAACCGCAGCCACCTTTGAAACAATATTGCTCTTTCTTTTCTTTTTTTTTTTTACATACTATGCCTTTTGAAAAGTCTACTCAGGTAAAATACTAATGGTGCCGGGTTTATTGCTTTGATCCAGTGGTTTTTGGGCATTCACACCTGGTTTATAATTTTCATTCTCCCTTTATGGCTACTTGGTTCTTATTTCTCTAAGCAAAAAACATTTGTAAAACATGAAATAACTATTCTGTTCTGCTCTGCTTAGGGGAGTTTTTCAAACTTGATCTTTAACATGAAGCTTACAGAACAGGGAGAGTCAAGAAAAAAGTAATATGAGAAGAGATTTAGAAATTGTGGCATAGAAATAAGAGATTTATGACATTTTAGATTTACTTGCTCCTGGATAAAGACTGAAGAGACTTCAGGGTAGAAGTCCTGTAATAAACTTCATGCAGGATGTAAAAGACTAGCTAGGTGTGAGTCATAGAATATCTTGAGTTCTAAAGGCTCTTCAAGTCCAACTCTGGGCCCTGCACAACACCATCCCCAAGAGTCACACCATGTGCCTGAGGCCACTGTCCAAACACTTTCTGAACTCTGTCAGGCTGTGCTGTGACCACTGCTCTGGGGAGCTGTTCCAGTGCCCAACCACCCTCTGGGTGAAGAACATTTTTCTGATATCCAGCCTAAATTTCCCCTGGCACAGCTTCAGGCCATTTCCTCAGTTCCTGTCACTGTTCACCACAGAGAAGAGATCAGTGTCTGCCCCTCCTC
>NW_005054413.1:101543-114961 GCF_000277835.1 Geospiza fortis | reverse complement strand
GCCGTGGGGCCCGCGGGCAGGTGCGGCCGTGGCCTGGGCCCGGCACCGCAGAGGATCCGCCTCGTTCCGCAGCCGCCGCTGCTCCTCTGGTGATGCTTTTCACGGAGTGTTGGTGTTGTGTTCGTTTTGCAGGTCGGGAAACGGAAGAGATGCGACACCGGTCGTGCTCTATCAGCACTTGAATGGCAGCCGCCTTTGCACACTTTGAACCCCTGTGGCCTGTGCTGCACATCTGTAGCATTAAATTGGCAGCAGATGAGAAAGCTATCATCAGCTATAATTGTACATAATACACGTACGAGTTTTTAATAAATAGATTACTTAATCTCTCCATTACTACAGATTTTTAGTTTTCGTGCAGTCTACCTCATGTCACTTTTTGGCCCTTAAATTTTGAATCAGTCATGAATTGTGATTATTCAGGATCTCGGTTTCAGGTTAATAAGTTGAAATTGGAGGCCTCTCTTGTATGATCAGAGGGGTATTTGCATTCAGATGATAATACCTCACAAAGTGCTCAGTGTTTGCGAGGTTTGTATTTGTCTGTAATTTGGAAAGTAGGCAAGGAGACTTTTAATTCTACATGTAAAAAAATAATAAATGACAGGTGCTTCCTGTGTCTAAACATGACCTTCAAAATTTTTTTAATATACAGAAGGCTGTTTGAGGATAGTGCAGCTTTAGGGGCTTGAGAGCAAGGAATAGCAATATATATTGACAAACGACAGAGCTCGTACAAATAAGGACTTCTCATATTCATGGCTGAGGCCTTTTTCCACTCTGTAATGAAGCATTTCTTTCAGAATCAGGCTGGATCTCCCATAGTTTCCTCTCTTGAGTGCCTTGTAGGCCTTGCTTTCATACTGACTCTTGGGAAACCCACTAAGCCAGCTAAAGATACAAGAGTTGCAGTTTGACATCAGAGTAAATAGAACAGATACAAAACTAAGCAAGATCTTCTTTTGGTGGTAGTTTATGATTCAGCTTGTAATTTATGCAGCTTTGCCTTACCTCTTGTCCAAATAAGCTAACTTGTGTTGTGTTTGATATACTAAAAAAAAAAAAAACCAAAAAAAAAAACCAAAAAGGAAGAAGGAGCAGTAGTTCACAGGTACTTCTTACAGTTTTAGCTGCCTTCTCTTTTATTTAGTGTCTCTAGTGCAGATACTTTAATGTGTAGTAACACACTTTGGTCATTAAGTGCTGAAAGTAGTAGTATAGAAGTTTAACTTGACCTATTCTAAGAATGAGAGCCAAAAATCAGTGTACAAATTGTAATGGAAAAGCTACTCAAGCTGTCTACAACTGCTGTGCGGACAGTACCAAACACTTAGAATTTTTAAAAAGAACTATTATCCAAAAAATGCCTGTGATATTAAAGAAAGGAAACTGCTAACCAAAAGAAACAGCAAGGCAGCCATCATCTGTTGGCCTCTGTTTTATTGCAGTGATAAACTTCATACAAACAGATGATGGTGATGATCAATTATAGGCCACTAACAGGAGAGCAATTAGGAGAATATTGAAATAGAGATGTTTTGTCACAGTAAACAATAAATAATGATAAGAAATTGTGGAGGAGGAGGCACATGTCATAGGATAAATTAAATAGTATACATGACTGGAAGGTAAATAAAGACTTGGAAAGTACAATAAATGTGTAGAGAGGTAAGAGCTATAACCTTTGAAATCCATGTGAAATTTGACTGGAAGATAGTCCCCACTTGTTTAAGGGAGAGAAACAGGGTATTAAGGGTGTCCTTTTAGACCTACTCCAGTGAACGCTGCACGTGTTTTAACTTGAAACTCACAGTGGAAAGTTAACCATGTGCCTGAGTGTGTGAGATTGGTGTGGTAACCTGAGACCTACTGTGGATGGGCTGTCTTCAGGCATGAAATTAGATGCAGAAGTGTAGCATCATTAAACTTAATTCCAATAAACCAGCAAAAATAGTAGCTTCATAAAGACAGCTGTAGGGCTCTACCAGCACTAAGGCACCATAAGAGCCATGGGAGGGAGGAATTATGCATCTCTTTCAAATCTATTAATTTGTTCAATTGATTGAAGAGTGTTGGGATGTTTATTTTTGTAACTGAATAAATAGGGGGCAACCTCATCCATCAGAATACTGGAACTTGTAGTTTCACTCAAGTCATTAGGATTTTACACTTGCTTAAGTGACTTTTTGTTAACACTGTTGCTGTCTTACTGTATTTAAAATGCCTTTAATGTTATGTACTTTTTAGCATTCTTTGGTTTTACACTTAAGGTATTTGTGGTTTTTCAATACAAGAACATGCTAAACCAGTTGTGGATATTTGAAGTGTCTGATCTTAAAATAATTTTCCAAAATTCACAGTAATGTGAGTGGATATTAATAGGTTAGAGTTGGTTACAGTCATAAACATGGATGACTATATTTTTGATTCAAATACTAGTCTATTGTGATATTTGTTTTCTGTTTATTTATTTGTCAAGAGGTGATGCTTCTCTCTATCATTTGCTGTTAGTCCATTAAGCATCTAAATCTGTCTCCCCCTAACAGCTGCATGCACAAGTGTATTTTTCTTCTTTTCTTTGTTCTTGACTTGGATGTTCTTAGCCAATTCTTTAAAAACAAAAACTATAGTTCATGCTAGGAAGGCTTTTTATCTTTATAGCAAACTCCTCTGTTTTGAAATGTAACTAAGTAAGGTGATAACCTGATCTGCATGATAGAAAATCTTGAAATACTAGTCTTTCTCTTTCTCTTAAGTATTTGACTTGAGATATAAAATAATTCCAGAGCTATAATTGCTGTGAGCTCTGGATATTTTAGATCCTAGAGAGTGGCTCATGAAGTAACTGTAAAAGTTTTTTACTTGGTAAGTAAAAAAGTATTTAGTTGTAAATACTTTCTCTTTTTAAATTTTGGTCAGACTCTTTTTTTTTTCCATTGAAACAATTTTGTTTTACAAAGCCTGAGAGAACTCAAGCTTCCTTGGCATCAATTTAGGTTTTCCAATAATATTAGAATTCATTAACAAATTGCCAAAAATAGTCCTTTTTGCTGACTGTCATGCAAGAGTTGGCAGTAGAAGACTGAAGAACCAGTACTGAGAGTACAGAAAGCAACAACAACATCCCAGTGCTGTGAGGTAAACTTTACAAAGCCAGTGTGACTATAAAGTGAAATCCTATAACGCTGTGTAAATTTGTCAGTGCAATTACAGTTTAGTGGGCATCCATGAATTCTATTAAGCAGCTGTGAATATATTAAATTAATTAATCTGTAGCATTGTGACAGTGCTCAATAATCTCTAGGATTATATACTCAAGAGTAATGAAATGTGTAGAAGTGGTATTGGAAAGTAGCACAGAGAGCACGTCCCTGCTTTGGCCCTGTGTTGCTTCTCGCCTATCCTGCCGTAAGATGCAGGTGCCCTACTGTTTTCTAGGAGGAATATTGTATAAAGTTCAAAGAATTCTATGTAAAGAGAGTCTCAGAAAGCAAAGGATGTTAATTTTATCAGTGATGCGCTAGAGCAGTCCCTGGTGCAAGCAGGTACAATTCATGCACTTTGAAGGACTTCAATCTGCAGATGCCAATAGTTGGTTTGGCCCCAGGTTTCTGAATCATCAAGTAGCTGATGAACTGTGGTTTTGTTACTACTTTTCTCTTTACTGTGTCAGGGAAGTCTGGTCTCTTCCATTTCAAACAGGCTATAAACAGTTGAATCTTGCCGTAGAATGTGAAAACGAAGATGGCTGCAAATATGTGTGTGATTAGAACAGTTGAAGGGCTGAAAGGACTGGTAATTCAATATGATGAATGCTCTCATCTCTCTGACCCTGAGCATCTTATCCCAGTTGCTGTCAGGGTTATGAAATTAATGCCTATTATGTTTGTGCACATGTTTCAGATCAGATGAGGACTAAATGTTCTTCAACTTTTTTTGTTGTAATTGTGTTTGATATTTTGTACTGAATGCTGGTGAAGAAATAATAAAGAAATCATCACTCAGCCTGCTTCCTAAAGGATGATTTTCATCTGAAAGGTTTTGACAATTGAATGAAATCCATAACTGAATTAATGCTCAAGGATTTTGTTCAGCACTTGTGTCTGCTGTGTTCCCTACCCCCACTTCCTGATGAATATTTTTTGGAAGCGGTGTTTTTATTAAAGACATTATGAAATTCTGGGTTTTGTTGTCTTTACAGGACTCTGGAAGGGCTGTAAGAATCAGATAATACCTCGGTGTTGTTTACTAGAGCTAAACAGTTATTTTATAAAATACAAGAGATGCTTGTTCAACAGTGTGAAGTGCTTGCTGGATTGATATTGAAGCTTGGACTTGCTATGTCTCAGTAGGGTTGAAAACTACTTAGGTTTAGAGCAAATTGAAACTCTATGGAGCAAATGTACTGCAGAACTCTTGACAATACTTTCCAGTGGTGTAGAACCTGGGATTTTTTTCATACCTTGGCTTCCTAGGAAATGTGTGAGGAGAGCTTGGTGTCTGAGGTTTGGATGCATGCTTAGTCTTAGAGCTGTTGACCAATTTGCAGTGCAAGTGAGTGTCTGTGCCTATCTCTGTTCCCAGGTCAGCAACCTTCCCAGGCAAGAGAATCTTTACTTACTTCTTGCTTTTCCTCTTGAAGCTGTTCAGCTGTCCAACAGGTAATTCTTGAGGGCCCAAGGTGGAAGTGGGAAGGCAGGGGGCAGTGCAAGTTTGACAGCCAAGTTGCAGCATACAAGGAGGTGCTTTGGTTGCTGTTGGTGGGATGGTTTGTCATCTCTTAGGAACATGGTTCTTCCCTCTCTGCACTGGGGGAAGCATCATAACCAGGCTTCATCATGGCAGGGTGAAGATTTGGTTTCTGACTGCTTCCTGTTGGTAGATGTGAGTGACAGGGTTTGGCTTCTCTTTAGATAAGGACCCATTTCCCAGGCAAATGGCATAACCAGAAAGTCCAAAGGAAACAGAACATTTCACCATTCTTCAGTTGTGTTTGGAAGGAAAGCGCTGGCAGTTGCATTTTGGCATCAGCCTGGGTATATGAACCTGCTCTTGAGTTTCCTGAGCTCTCCTGCCTGTGTGGCAGCTCAGGGGTGGGAGGATTCTGGAATGGTGTGGGAGCTGAGCAGGGATGTGCAGCGCTGCCATCAAGGCAAACCTCTAAGCTCAGGTTGGAGCTGAGCAGCCTCTGAGGGCTCGAACTTTCCTCATTCATGTAGCTTGTGGCAGTAACCTGTTAGTACCTGCTTACATTGCTGCTTTGTGAAACAGTGTTAGCTCTTGTGAGGTGTATTGAGAGGTTAAAATAATCATGCTTGTAACTTAATTGCAATGGTAGAAATAATGAAGTAAAGGTCTTGGGGAAGGGATAGAAATGTGGGGACTTGTCCAATGCAAAGACTGAAAAGAAACTAGGAGAAGCTAGGGAAGTGTATCACATTTGTGTGATAAACTTTTGAAAGAAGCCCAGTGAAATTTTTCTGCTGGGATGAAATTTTTCTGGCTCCATTAAGAAGGTTTACCCTGCTTCATTTCATTAGAGATTTCAGTGTACAGCTGTCTCCAGGCATATATGTCTTTTGTAGTACACAGCTAAGTTCTCTGTGTTATTAGAACAGAAATTAAGTGATACCTGCTAAGCCTGAGGGATGCAGCATTCAAATTGAGATGCATGCCTAATTTTAGACTCTTACGTTCAACTGTGGTATGAGGTAGCAAAAATAGATTAGGTGTGTTAACTTTGTGCTCTTTCTGTTTTAGATATTGCAAACCAAATATTTGCATATTTCTTCCATTTTATTCTGTGCCTTTGACTATAGATCTGAAGGTGAAAGTGGTGTCCTTCAAGACTCTTGTTCAATAATATACCATCTAGAGTTCCAGTCTATTGCAGATCTGGCTTTGGGGCAATCTGGAAGGAATTTAGTATGGAGAGGTTCTGCATTCAATGCTGGTCCTGATCATCCTCCACTTACTACTTGATATATGAAAAATAAAATAAATAAAAACTGAGGTCTAGTTAGCATTTTTAGAAATCAAGTATCAGCTACCTGAACCAAAACTGCTGTTTGGGTTCATAAACCAGTGGCTTTGTGTGGAGATTTGCTAGCATGTGTTTCATAAATGGCAAGTCACAACTGAATCTGAATTTTATATCAACCTTATCTGTCTCAGTCCACAATTTTAAAAATGTGTGTTTACATTTTAAAGTTAGCTGCATGTACTTATGAAAATATTAGAAAGTATGTGTCAGGTAGGAAAAGCTAAGGAGTCAAAGGGCAAGTTTGAATGCTCTTACAAATTCTGATTACAAGTATTTGACCAGTAAGTTTTGCAATCTTATGGTTTGGTTTTAAAATTTTCTATTTAAATATACTTTATTTTAATATCTTAAGATTTTTGGTATGTGTATTTTTCATTACAATTTGTGCTGACGTAGCATAATTTGTGACATTTGAAAATAAAAGTTGTATTTCTTGCTATATTTTTAGCCAGCATTAGTGTTATACACAATACTGTTTTTGTGTTTAACTGTGTTCTGGTAGATGCTGGGCTGTGGAGTTTTACAGTGCTCTTCCATGCCCTTTTCTTCTGCTTACATAATATGTCCAGGTACTTTATGTAAGGATGATTGTTAATTTAGGTGTTTTTTCTCCTGGTACTCTACCATCAGACACTGTTCTTGCTAACAGAAGATTCTGTCCATAGTTAAACATTTGTGTGCACTTATTTCAAACTTTTTGCCGTAGGCTTGCAGGTGGGGTATTATTTTTTTCAGTTTAATTGTGTTAGATAAAGTAGGCTCAGATGTCAGGCATTTTGACATTACAGTTATGAGGAAGCATATCTTCTCAGGGGAAAAATACTCTTTAATCTTTCTTCTGTCAGTTTGAATCCTATGAAGGGATTTGGTATAAAAAGCCAGGGAAATTATTTTCTTTTGTTCATTTCTTTTCTGTCACATACTACTTGTCATCTTCTCTGTTACAACTAGATCTTCTGTGGGAGTAGGAAATAGCATTTATGCTAGTTTGATTTTTTAAATGTAAAATAAACTACACACGATTTGGTAAAATTTTGTATTTTAGTTCATGACTAGATATAAAAAAATATTAGTTTGGATTGCTTTGAACTGTATTGTGATAGTTGAAATAATTTTACCTGGTGAACTTATGGGTTGACTAGAAGAGTTACTTCATTCCATTTCATAGGGCTGCATGGGAGTCTGGGGGTATGCATGTTTCTTTTTGAGTTAGCAAACAGTGCATAGTTCTGAGCCAGCTGCAGGTGAACTGGCTTATTCACATGCTGTGCTGGTGAGCAGATAGATGAGAGTGATTTTAATGTGGTGATTTTTGAGGCTGATCAGTTTACTGGGCTCAATTCTGGAGGCAGTATTGTTGCAGATACCTCCCTACATGTTCTTATGCTCTGTAGTGATTTCTTTGCCTTACTGTGAAAGTCCAGAGTGCTGAAATTCTAAATACCTACTGATGATGTGTGGAGAAGCTTTCAGAAATCCTATTCCACAATCACAAGCAGAGACTAGAGAGGTTTCGTAATCATCCTCATTCATGTCAACTCACTGAGAGCTTCCTAGCAGCTTTCAGTCTCTACTTGCTACAAACACTTGTAACAATATTACAAATAGAGATGCAAACAACTCCTCCATGGAATCCAAGGCATTTTAAGGCCAAGTTCCTGTTACAAAGAGCTCTGGCTGGAGGAAGCACTGCAAACTGCCACAAGGTTTCCTGCTCTTGTGTGGTGGGCAAAGGGTATTTCCAGAGTGAGTTTAAATGGATGTTACATATTTTCCACTACAGAAGGGTAATAAAGTAAACAATGGCTACATTTAGTGTGAGTTGCTTTTGCCCTTCTTTTAAGGAAATTACTGAAATGTGCATGAAGAAGTCTCCAGAGATGCAAAAGGCTTATAAAGGAGACTTTCTCTTATTGAAACAGGTGCAATACTTACTGCCACTCTTGTACTAGAAGACATGTTCAGGTTTTATATAATACCAGAATGCCAAATGTTCAGAAAAACACTCCTGTTGAAATCTCATCATGCAAATAATTACCTTTCAGATATGTCTGAAGTATATGCAGTTATTATTTTTAAAATTTCATTCCTGGTGATTTATGATGAAATTTAGGTACTCTAATTTTGATTTTTCCGAGATGGTCGCTGATTGTAACGGTGGATTTGTGCCATTGAACTGCACTGTAACCAAAAGCAAGTAATTTGGAGAAAGAACTGTAAATTATTTGGGCACTGAAAATAGGATTTTTTGAGACTTTAGATGTCAGAATCTTAAAATCGTGGCAAATCTTGGGGGCTATCAAGACTGGAACTGTTGTCAAGACTGGAACATTTAAGATATACAGATGCTTTTTAAAATTTTTGTTAAGGATTCATCTAAGAGCTATGGAGTACAGGGGACAATTATCTTTAATTGAGCTCATAATCTGTAAAGCCTTTACAGTCAGCATCAGAACAAAGTGACTTTTATACATGTATCTAGTACATGGAATGAAGTATAACCAAACACTCATAGAAGTTTGTCAATTTAGACCATAAGGCTAAAAACTAGTACGAAAATAAGAATGTACAGGCTTCATATATAACATCTGATGGTATGGTTTAGTTCTACTTCATCTAAATAGGTTGTTACTATAGTTTTCTTACAAAAAGGAAATTAAACGACCATAAGTGTGTTTTCTAAAGTTCTGTGCTCTCTGGTTGAATCAAGTCACAAATGTATTTTTTAAAAATTGAATTACATTACGTATAGGAATCTTTTCAATATTCTTCAGAGATTAATCTCTTAGTAAGGTTTTTTCCCACTGAACCCCAGCAAAATACATAGCTGCAGAATGTTTGAATGAACTCTGCTTCAATGAAATGGATTGCTTTGTGATTTTATGGCTTGCTGCTGAGCTTGCTAGAGCTGTCTGAGCAGCAGACTTCAGACTTGTGCAATTCTGTGTTGAGCAGATAGCCCCTAAAGAGGTTATGACATGTAGCAATAGTATGATCATTACCATAAAGCTATGTGTCCTAAAGGTATTTTTAGAAAATTTATAAACTTTTTTTTCAGATCTAGAGAAAATGCAACTAATAACATCAAAGTCCTTCCTCTTCTGTTCTATTCATATTCCTTATGCTGTAGGCAGTGAAACCTGTATCTGTTAAATGTGAATAAAAGTGCTTCTTTGTCTTCCATGAAGAAATATAAACATTTAAAATTCTTATAGTAAGACATCTGAAAACCTGAGAAATGTGTCAGCCCCAAGTACAGATTCCCTATCTGTATCCTGTCTTGAGCCTGCTTCTAGTCAAACAGGGTAGATTCTATGGTCTGAGGTGCTTTCTCTGGGAGCTCAAAGGACTTAAGACATGAGGCAGGTTTTTGATGCCTGCAGCAGGGCTGCAGAGGTGAGCTTGCACTGGGTACCTGGTAGTTGTTTTGATGGTTTGTCATGCAAGCTCCACCCTTTCACCAGAAAATTGTATCCAGAGTTTGTAACAAACAGACGAGAAATACGTTTTAGGATATTATTTTAGTAGACATGTTGTATAGTGCCCAGCTAACAGAGATGCTCTTGGCCGAAAGAGTCCCCATGCAATCCCCATTATTAATCATGAAGGAGTAGTGAGGTGGAGAGAGGTGCATTTTGTGACGATAGTACAGCTGAGTAGGAAGTCTGTGTGGTCCTTTTTAAGTGTTGATCTCTTGACTCATTCTGCAGAAGAGGGAAGGAATATTCTTTCCCTGTTATCCTGCTTTTATCCCTCTTCCCAGTTTCTCTTGCCTGTGCTTGAAGCTGATGTTTTTCCTGAACACAGTGCTCTGCTTTCACAAAGTACTCCAGTGAACGTAAGTTTTGTTGAAGTAGCAGCAAAGATGGGAACATCATTCTTTAATTCCCATCCGGTATCTTTGAATAGAGAAGGGAGGAGGGTTAAGAAGTCTGAGGAACCAAGACTGAGTGTGCTGGTGGACTGATAGACACCAGATGAGTTGGCCCAAGTTTTTACCAGCAATAACCAGTTGTATTGCCTTAATGCTGCTGAAGCAGAAGTCGCACTATCAGATGATCTGCTTGCAGATCAGCTTCTAACTGCTCCCATTATGAGCCACATCCAATTACAATATTAAGTTAATCTCTTTGCTAGGACTTTGATGTGATCACCAGTTGACCTGCAAGCAGATCTTCTGATAGTGTGATTACTTTTACCTACAATTATTTTTGCCATGGCAGTGTTTATTGAGCTGATTCTGCTAGGATGTGATTAAATGATCTATTTAATTTTCTTTGGCATGTAAAGATTTCATAAGCAAGAAATAAAATTCTTAACTCTAAATTAGGAGTGTCCACTTTGTTTCAGTGAAAACGTGTGCATATTATGGGTTATTCAGGTGTGGCTGCCATGCAGAACTGTTCCATATTGCTACGTGAGCTACCACAATTAGTACAGCCATAGTTAAGTATGTTGCACTGGAAAAAGCAGTTTGGTAGGGAAGCTGAAACTGGTGTCACCAGATCACCCAAGAGCTCCCATTTGCATGCGTAGATCAGCCTATCACTGAATTAGTACATTCTCCCAGCAGAACTACCTGTCATTTCCTGCTAATTCATCAAAGCTTCACCTGGACAGGATGCCCTCAGGTGTATCTTGTGGCTGCTGAGCCTGTGAGCAGCTTGGTGTGTGGCATCCATAGAAGCTGAGTACCAGCCTTCCCACAGAAGAGATCTAATAGCATCCAGGTTCCTGTATTTGAGACCTCACTGTATTGAGTTTGACAGTGCTGCTGTGTAAACAGATGTGAAAGGCCCACATTAACATTAACTGTATTACCCATTACTGCAAACTGGACTGTTAAGCAACCAAAACCTGGCTAAAAGCACACATTTCAGTGTTGTGTACACAAGTTATGTTTGCAGTGTTAGACTGTACATCTGCATTTTAAACATTTTCCCTCAAATCTCTGCTTACTTTGGCTTGCTGTGTTGCTCTCCCTATTGACTTGTTTTCTTTGCTTGGCTTCATTGTGCCTTTTATTTTAACAGCAGATTCTATTCTAAATGAACAGGTTCCTCACTTGCTTCAGTGTGGCTGACAGGGCACTTTTCAGTTCATTAAGCTGATAGATAGGTAGAATGTATGTATACTGTAGTGTCTGGAGAGCCATGCATGAAATATGTGAAACACTATACTAAAATTCAAATTGCCTCCCAAGCATGTCCTGCCTGTCCTGTGTTGCTTCCCTGGCACTGGCTGCAGGGGGCAAGACCAGCCCTGCCGATGCTCTGCACATCCTGGGAGCAGCACTGCTCCTCTGAGGAGGGCTGGGCGTCTTTAAGCCACTATGATGTCTTCAGGTTACATCCAAAGGGGCTTGAATACAGGTGGGCAATGTGGACTCCTGTTTCTGCCCTGCTGTCCCGGGTGAGTCACTCAAGTGCTGCCTTAGAGCACAGTACTAGAGGCACCAAGCTATGGGTTTGATCCCCATATGGGCATTCACTTAAGAGGCGGACTCGAGGATCCTTGTGGGTCCCTTCCAACTCAGAATATCCTGTGATTCTGTAATTCACTGTGGCCCCCAAACATCTGCACCAGCAAAATGAGAAAGAGTTAGAGGCTGCACAGCCTCTACAGCAAGAAATTCTGCAAAGTTAGCTAAGAAAAACAGCAGGGAGTCTGAGGCTTTCTGGAGGCCATGAAGAAGAGTACTGTATTGTTTCCTTCGGCAGCTATAATATACGTTAGGTGCTCTGGTTTACCTAAACACATCAGATGGCCAGAAATTGGAGTCTTGTCCTGAGTAGATTATTCTCCTGCTTATACAGAGGCAGGTTAACTCCTTGGACACCATCTCAAAGGGAAAAGGACATTTCTGTAGGATTCCAAGCTCCTAACTGTTACCCCTCTGTTGTGTATGGTGAATATTTTCAGAAGCCTGATAAAGCAAAAATGCTTTGGTCTCAGAGGGAGAGCTGCGTGGGTGCCCGCAGAGTAGGTGTCTCCTGGGTCTGCAGGCTGGAAGTTGCCATTCTTAGCTACTTGTAGTAACAGTTGTAAGTTTGTAGCTCAGTTCTTTAACTGAAAGTGTCTAAGGTGAATAGCTGCTTGCTGGCCTTTGATGAACTGTGTAAGCCTTCCCTCGAGATCTGTGAGATGGGCGGTGCTGAAGTGGATGATGCTGCAGATAAAGCTGGTGCATCCTCTTAGGCTGAGCCATCTGAGCAAACAAAATATAGCTTTCAGATTTTCTTATTCTTACCTTTGCTTTGAAATGAAACATCCAGTTTTCGTGTGTTTAATAAGAACTAATATAAATAAGAGTTTTTTTTTTTCTTTTTTACATCTGTACAACAGTTTGGCTGTGTGTTTTATCATGAGTAAAAGATTTTGGTCCATTGCATGCAAACACATCTAACCCTTAGGGTAAGCCATAATGTTGTACATAGAAGTTGTTTACAGGAACAGTGAGTGGGTGTTCCTCTGAGGTTAAAAAGTGAACTAGATCCAATCTTACTGAAATAAAAAATTACACAGATTAACTGTTATATTTGGCAGACACCAGCATATATATTTTTTAATGGGAATGATCCTTTATATTTGTTTTTACCCCTGCAATAGTCCAAAGTGAATGCTTTAAATTGTGGGACTGATTGCACTGAGATTTTGACTTGGTACATTAAAGTGGAAATATTTACAAGTTGAAGTTATAAATTGTGTACTTCAAACCCTGTTTCTTGTGTGGGGCAGCTCTTGGGGTCAAGGGCAAGTTTTGTTTTCCTCTTGTTCTTAGTTTTTATCTACATTTTAGAAAAGCTCAAATAACATTCAAGACCTTCTGGTTCGATGATTTGTTGTATTGGGCCCTCTCTCTTACTCTAAAATTCTCTTTGCCAGAAACTGCATAGTGGAGTCCTAACTTGAAATTAAAGAAAACAGAATTTAGGGACATTGTGCATAACAGTGCTAGGAAAGCGTACACTTGTAAAATGAAGTTTTAACTCTATAAGTAAGAGTAGGAAGATTTATTTCAGAGGAATTTGTGCACCTGAACTGTAAGGTCAACCCTTAGACTGCTACCTTGCTCTAAACTGTGAGTGGTACCTAGTGTCAGCAGTAAGGTTATAAATTCTGGTACTTCAATGAGACGGCTACTCCTATAGCAGAATCTTGTTCAAATTTCTCAGATACTGTTCAGAATATACTTGTCAACTGACTTGTTACAGATATTGTTCAGTTAGAATTTATTCCTTTTTGGAAAAAAATGAGTCAAGTTATATCCTCTTTTACTCTATGTTGAATGATCTCTTGTTCACATATTAACTGAGTATCTCAGTTCGCCAATATCTGGTTTTGGCCTTCAAAACAAAACTTGATCAACAGTGTG
>NW_005054413.1:98575-101533 GCF_000277835.1 Geospiza fortis | reverse complement strand
CAGGAATGTGAAAAATACAGTGTTTTTGTGGGGTTTTTGCCTAGAGTTAACAATATGAGACATTAGCCATGCAGTATCACAGGTTACCTGAGAGATGGACAGTTTCCAGAGATACTGGTAGACACCTCCTGTAAGGATCAATATGAGACTTGGCATACTAAATTATACCAATTAAAAGATCGGTGTTAGTTCTTCCTGATGAAATGCCAGTTTCGCCCAGACTAGGGAAGTGATGAAAATAAGTGGGTAAACCTTCCACATAGCACTTTGCTTTTTTGGTGAATGGAATAATTTCAAAGTAGCATGTATGTCTGATACAGCCAACTTCTAGAGACAAGGAGTATGTCCACTGGCAGAACAATGGTGAAAGCCTACCTAGAATGTACTGGTTAGAAAAACTGTGCTTCATTAAGTAATGAAAATGTTTATTAAAGGTAATTGAATAGCTGAATTGGTTCTTGAGTTCAGAATTTAAGTTATTTTCAAATATAAAATGAGAAATTATTAATTGAATGAACCCATTTTAAAAGGGTGACCAAGATTCTAGCATCAGAATCTTGTTTTGTAGTCATGCTCTCAGAAGATTATTTCTCTAGTAGACCAGTACCTTTCAGGGGTGAGACACTACAAGGTTGAAGTGTGTCTTTAGTGTAGCAGAGGAAAAACATATTTAAAAACCTGCTATTTGGAAGCCATAGACTAATTTAAAGGCACCCCTTAACCTCATGGTTTTTTTCTTCACTCTTGATGGTTAAAATAATGGCAAATGGTTGAGATTTTGTTCTTGATCTAATCCAGGAAAGTTTACCATTTTAGGTTGAATGATAGCAGGTGTCTGGATAAAGCATGTCTTTTTCATTAGATGTATAAATTAAATGGTTATTTTGTACATGTCTGTGATTCCTCATTAACTTCAATTATATTAATGTAGGGAGCTTGTGGCTGAAGGTCACATTCCATGGATCCAGTTCTGGGGCTATGGCACAAGAACAGAATAAGTTTCTTAAGCCATCATTAGCTAATATTTATAGCTTTGTTGATAAGACAGTTGTCTGTGTGGTGGGTACTGACGTAGTGATAGGGTGTTTGTTAATGATGCTAACTTGCTGACAGTTATCATAGTAAAAAGCCTATTACTACATTGGATTTCATCACTGCCTAATGCAATGAAAATAAATTATAAAGTAATACTGCATATTTTTTAATTTTTTTTTAGGTAATTATCTACGGGGATTTGCCAAAAAATAAAGAAAATGTAATATATTTATCAAATCATCAGTGTACAGGTTTGTATTTCTTTTGCTTAACACTTTTATAGATTTTAAAAATCTGCTTGTCTGTTTACTGTGTCTCTTTCCAGGCTTGCCCTAACAAGCAAGAACTTCTAGTTCAGAAACCTTTAATGACATTTATACATACAACATGTACTTTTTGTTTCATCAGTGGCAATTACGAGGTAATTTAGCTGTTTGCTTTGGGCTTTTGTCGTTGCAGTTGATTGGATTATCGCGGACATGCTGGCGATCAGGCAGAACGCGCTCGGGCACGTCCGCTATGTCCTGAAGGATGGCTTAAAATGGCTTCCACTCTACGGGTGGTACTTTTCACAGGTGAGCCACTTCGCTCTTTCCTTGCTGTTTGTGAGTCAAACATGCAAGATGTACTTTCTCCCTGTTTTCCATGCATGCTGTGAAGGTGTGGTTCTGAGCTGGCATTCAATTATTTGAACATGAAAGCAACTGGCTTCACTCAGTGTAGTTAGATGTGTATCTAAATTGAGAAACAGTTACTAAAAATTCAGTTTACTTTTCTAAATGAATACTTACAGTAGAATTAAAACTGTGGAGTCTATTAGGAGTATTCCAGAATATTCTAAATATTTCAGAATATTGTAAAACTTTGTTCTTTTTACAATCTAAAACTCCAGTTTGTAGTCATGCTCTCAGAAGGTTAGCAGGTGTAAACAGACTCATTTTGCTGTGTAACATGCTACAAATTGGAAGGAAATTGGCATTACTGTTTGATGTACATCTTTGTTTTTCAGTTGTTTAGGTTTTAGCACAATATAAAAGAGAAAAATTGGATTTTAGTGTAGTGTGGAGGAAAGGCAGATCCCACATCCATGAAAATGTTGATGGTTATTTTGGACTTCAATTAAGCAAAAACCTGAGTCTAACAGTATTCCTACCTTTTTCTTTCTTCTCTTTCTGCATGATATTCCTTTTGTTCCTTCTAGTCTGAGAGCTCAACCTGATGTGACTCAATTTTATACAATTACTGAGAAACAGTGGGTCATGGTCACTGAGCAACCAACATACTGAGTGGATATGCTATTCAGTCTGAAATGGTGGAGAGCAGTGTAGATGGCTTACTTCCCTAAAATCCTCCATGAATTTGTCATGTCTGTTCCTTGCTTTTTCTGAAAGCAGAACTATTTCTATGTGAAACAGAATAAAATGTAGAGGTGGATGGGTTTGGAAGTACTGTCCTTTTTCTAGGCGAGCAGAAATGGCTTCATGGTACTTATCTCAGGGTTTAGATGGGTGCTAAGTTATTAGAATAGAAATGGATAGAGTTTTGGGTAGTGGTTCCAAAGTGCTTATTCAATAAGACTTTTCTCCTTTGTCTTTTGCATTTTCTCTTCATGTGTTCTCTGAATATTAATCTGCTTTCTGTCCCTCACCCCATTGCCCAGGCAAAAAAATTAAGAAAAAAAACCAAACCAACCAAAACAAAACAACAAAACAAACAAACAAACAAAAACCCAAAATCCCAATCAAAACAAAACAAACCCCCCCCCCACATGTTTAGGAAAATATTTCTAATAGAATTAGACAGTTTGATTGAATTGACTGTCAGCCCTGTCCAAGAGGGCAAGAAGGTGGAGAACATTGAGAAAAATATTATGTTGGGTATGATTGGAGCTATATATTAATTTGTAAAGGAGTGTATGAAGAG
>NW_005054413.1:24664-98535 GCF_000277835.1 Geospiza fortis | reverse complement strand
ACATCCAATGTCTTCAGCTTGATGGTTGAAAATCTTCGTTGTCTTTTGAATGAACACTTTAGTGAGTAGGCTACAGATCTAGGCTAGAGCATGGGTGATTGCCATAGTTTCTGCTAAAACTGGTATGTTTAGAGAAGTGTATGCTGCAGAGAAAATGAGAAAACTCTTCACAATTTCTTTTATTGGTAGGTCTGCTGTCCCTGTCCCCTGAATAACTACAAACTGTCAGACCCTGTCATACCTCACTAAGGGTATGCATAAGGAGAAAATGGAATTCTCAATTGTCTAATGCTTGCCCTTAATGCTTCATTACATTTTTTTGTCCTCCAAAGTGACTGATCTGCTGCACGGAAATATTTTGCTCTTTGTCCTTGCCTTTAGTCATTGCAGTGGTGGTGATTTAAGTCTGCTTTAATTAAAATACAAACAGGATATATAGTCTATCCACTATCACTAGATTTCCGGAAATTATTTTTTTCAAGATTTTGGAAAATTACTTTTGCTATGTGGAATATCCGGTGCTCAGTTTCCTGAGCTGTATATTGACTGTTAAAAGGAGGTTCCTGTGGAAATTAATCTGAATGTTACCTACATTTTAAATCAAAACATGTATATATTAACTAAAGTCTATTCAAATTTGGACTCCTCAAAAAATAAAACTTCTGCAAGATTTATTGGGGGGTGATTATATATACATTTATATATATATTTACATCAGTGACACAATTGACAGGCAGTGGTGATGCATATACAGCTAAATGACTGAGACGGGATGCAGAAGGCCTGCAGTGCAAGCTAATAGGTATTTTTATTGTTTTTATCACACCAAACAGTGCAAAAACATAAAACACTTCCTGCCCTTCCTGTTGATGTTCTGTCAGTGATGTCACTTACACTCCACTAAAAGTTTCCAGAGCCACATAATTACGCCATGCTTACGGAATTCATATTCCCTTCCTCAGGTAAACATCCTGTTTGGAAATAAACGTGGTCTGGATGTCCAGGAGAGCAAAATTCAGGCACAAAGGAAGTATATTTGTAAACACAATCCATTGTTGACTGAGAGAGGGGCTTTTAAAGTACAGCGGAAAAAAATTATAACCTTAAAAACAGTACTTCCAGAAATCTGTTTTGAAGAGCGTTCATATATTTGATCTCTTACTGAAAAGGAAATGCAATACAAGTTGGGGAATTTGAGCTATATACAATCACATAACTAGCATTCTTTTTTGAGGCAGCTATCTAATAGCAAGGAAAGAAAAGAAACACTTAAATTAACCTATTATGTTCCAAGTCTGATTTATTAGTAGAACCGTTTTCTTTTCCTAAAGCTGTCTTTATTATTTTTGGGTAGATCTGAAATATTTTTTTGCTCCTATCATTTGCTACCAATGCATCCCATCACTCCTATTTGCTTACACTGTCCAATTTGTTCCTATTTATCTTATACCCCTGATGAGGCTGGGATGTAATTCTGAAAAGTAGTTTTGATGCCCCACAGTTTGCTTGACTTTCTAAGATGGAGAATATGTCTTTATCTTTTCTGTTATCCAACATCAGCTTGTGTACCCTTTCGGTTGTTCCTGAGTTTTAGCCACATATCCTGCCTCTCTTTAGCTTTGTACCTCTGAGCCATGGGGACCTGCCATACTGGTGGAGTTGGAGTGAATGCAGGGAACGCTGATCTTGTGATACTTTGTCTGTTCTTATGTTACGTGACTCTGTGCTCATTTACTTGAGAAGTGCAAATCTATTTCTGAGCATTAAAATGTCTGACATGCAACACCAGATCTATCTTTGGTGTCATGGTATGTGTCCCTGACCAAAAAGTCCAGTAGTAACTTCATTTGTCCAAGCTGACAAATCAAACAAGGAAAAGTTGGTTCAGTATTTTTCCAGTTTACTGCAGCTGAT
Source organism: Geospiza fortis (assembly GCF_000277835.1). Lineage (NCBI taxonomy): Eukaryota > Metazoa > Chordata > Aves > Passeriformes > Thraupidae > Geospiza > Geospiza fortis. The sequence continues at coordinate 96,621 of NW_005054413.1, read as the reverse complement.
TAGTAATTTGATGTTAGGGGAATGCCTCAATTCCAGGTTTCACTCATTTATCAAAGCTTGACCTAGCTGAGCTCACAGAGAATGATGACCTACCCATTACATGGATGAATTTTTTCTCATACCAAACTGTGTTTGCCCCTTTGGAAGGGGTGGTTGTGTTGGGTCTCAGAATACAGCTGGACTTAAGTCTGCTTCAGCTTCTATTTCCCTTTAATAGTGTCAGATTTTGAAAACAGTCTTCTATGTGGAGTATGGAGATAACATGAGGCTCTCTGTTTGCTACACAGCTGAAGAAACGTTCTTCTGTTCATGCTGCTTTCTGTCTGAAACTGTTAAACTCCTTGTGGGATGGTCCCAACACCATGCCACAGCCAAGCTCAGTGAGCCGGGGAATTCTGTTCATGGTTTTGGTCCCCTGCCAGTCACAGCAGCAGAGCTGAGTGTTAGAGCTGCCTACTTCACCTTGGGAGGGAACCACAGATGATAAAGTTAAGACGGAATATTTAGTATGCAGTTAATGCATTATTGGCTTTCTGTTCCCTGTCACAGCAGTCTTTGAAGAGCAACTCAAAAGTCACATCAAACACCACTAGCTAAGCAGCCATCTCTCCACCCCCTTCTGCCAGCCTCCTCCTAACCCCTCCAGTTTTATTCCTGTCCATGCCAGGGACACAGCTCTGCACACAGCCACCAGCCCTGTTTCTACCATGTGCTGTATCTTTTCATGAGATCAGGTATTTGAGTGAGGCTCAGCTCTTAGTAGTTTTAATCTTGCTGTCATCATTTTGTTAACAGCGTGCAAAACCATAAATGAACAGAAGTTGTCTGACAAATCCTAATACCAACTGTCGTGGTAAACAGAAAAGAGTATTACTAAGTTACGGAGTCAGTCAGAAAACACATGAAAACAATGTACCTTAAACCTGAAATTCTGTTCTTTGGAAGCTAATAGTGCTTTTTCCAGACTTCATTGTATCAGTAGTTCATAGTTGGTGCATGTTTGTTTACATACTCTTTCTCTGTAGATAAAACAACATGGTGGAAGAGGGAAATGATAGGGCAAATTTCTCTTTGTGTGTACTTTTACTGAAATTTTGTGATAAATTGTGTGCAACAACTTATAAAATTAATCTCTTCCAGGACATAGTTTTACTTTTTATAATAATTTTCAGTAAAAATACTTCTACAGAATTCTTTGCTTTGTGAAGATTTTGGTTTACTTATTTAATTATTCTCTTGGTATATAACTTCTTTATTAAAAGTCTGGTTCTCTAGTAAAGTGCATGGAGGTTTTCAAAAACTACACTGGTTACTTTTGTGCTATTGATAAATTTTGTACGTAGAAGTATGATACTTGCATTCCCAGCATTTGCATTAGTTACTATTTAAGAGAGGGCACATAGAATGAAAGCATTGACCTGTAAGTACTTGCATGTGAGTAAGTTCAGTTCTGTGATTTTCCCTTGATATACAAATGAAGCTGCATGTCAGCGTTGCCAGGAATAAATACCCTGGGGTCACTTCTAATGCCATCTTCCAATTAATTACTTAGCACTTTTAAACAAGACACTTCAGGCGTCTAATGCATTGGGGGGGTTTTATATCTGATTTTTATTTAAACGGATTTTGTGAGCTGAAGTATATGCAAATGTAAAATTAGTTTCACATGTTTTTGCGATAAGAGAAACTCTTGTAGGCAATTTGCAGCATGAGTCATAAAGATGACTTGTCATTGTCTCTTGTTTGTTCTTCTGTCAGCTATTCTACATTAAACTACTTAAATATTTAATGCTTTCCCTTTTTTTTTTCTCTCTGATAGCATGGAGGAGTCTATGTAAAAAGAAGTGCCAAATTCAATGAGAAAGAAATGAGAGAGAAGTTGCGGGCCCAGATGAAAGCTGAGACTCCAGTAAGCTTATACCTTCCTTCTCATTTCTTTGACTTTTTTAATGGCAAAGGCTTGTTGGAGAAAAGAGCCATGCCCGATATCCACAAACTACTAAGATGGTAATCATGGATTTGTTTTCTTTCTGTGTTTTTACAGTTACTTTCTGTGATTAGAGTGATACCTCTAATTAAACTGAGTAAAGTTTGACTGGTTCTTTATGATTGACAGCAGCTTTGTGGTCCTCTCTGTAGAGGACAAGGGTGGTCTGGACTTAGAACATGAGCTATAGTACCTTCCTTGAGAAACCTCTGTTTCAAAGGAGAAACCCTCTGTTTCAAAAGACAACATTTTGACTACTGTGGGCTTGTCAGAGACTGATACACTCGACTTCTAAAAGTCAAGAACCTTTCCTACCAAATGTTAATTAGTCATCACAATGATCAATCATTTTTAATGGCAGTGACATCTTAGAATTGAATAACTTTGTCTGCTATGCCTGGAGGAGGGAAAAAAACCCAAAACAAACTCTTGATAATTTTCTATTTGAAGAATGACTGTTACTGCCAAGTGACTTTTCTCATGACTCTCTGTATGGTTTGTGGCTCAGTGGTTAGAATCACTGTGCCTTGCTTCCATTACTTGCTGTGCATTAGATTTTTTTCTTCCTTTTTGGCCAAGCTAAAAGAAAACAACTAAGCAAGCCTTGATATAGAACAGTTAAACTTCCATTTTATTTTAAATTGTGTTATTAGGACTTAGACTCCCCATATTGTCAAAACTTTTATATCCTGAGACTTGGGTAAAAAGAGTTCATGGGCTGTTTTGACATTCATAATAGTTTTTTTTTTCTTATTTGGAGGTGGTGAGTTTATGTTTGTGCATGTGTCTCTGTTGAAAAAGTAAATTGACCTTGTGCTTACTGAGGGGCTTAAAGGAGTAAAGTGCCCGTATTTCAGACAGCGCTCAAACTCATTTTGTCTTCAGTAAAGATTTAGCATTATTTTTTTGTGTTATAATTAAGAAAAGAAAGTTCCAATTGTTAGCATATAAGTTAGGCCAGAAATACATTACAACAACTAAACAATATCTAATCAATGATGTCCATGGAGAAGATGGTCATGTTCAGTGGCAGCAACCTGCACCCTCATTACCAGGGAGGGTCCTTGGATGTAAAGAAATTGTGTTGCCTTATTATTTTCCATGTCAGTGGTAAAGATTCTACTAGCTGTAAAACTTGGGGTGTAATGGAATAAGCAAAGGCTGCTTGCAGGGTGTATGAAATGTGCTTGTAGTCATCCCCCTAAGCAACTTTTCCCCCTGCAGAGTGCTGGTTAAGTTCATTTTAGCTAGTCTGGATGAAATAAACCATCAAGGTGTTTTCCTGCATAGACCCATGGCTTTCTTGCTAGCTAAAAAGACAGGTTCTGCTTGAGTCTGGCTTTCTGCCTTCCCTCTGCACCCCCTAAAAAGCAGGAGTTTGTTCTTCTTATAAGGTTTACATTGTGGTAAGAATCTTAATTTGAAGTATGTGTTGAATTAATCTCCTTTAGAAAAATGTGTATTTTTCTTTTAATACAATCTTGGGAAGATGTGCCTAGAAACTCTTCTGATTATGTCCTTGGAAACCTGTAAATGGTGTTCAGCCTCACTGCAGTGTGTCATTTTAGCACAGTTGTAATGTAAGGAGAGGTTTAAGCATAATGCTTTTCTTTAAAGATAAGAACTGATGTGGGTTCTGCTTTCCATGTGGTTAGTAAGTGAAATAAATCCAGAAGTCTTTGTGGAATCATCTTTCTTCTCCCTCCTGAGCTGTGTGTAGATTGAAAGCCTATACCTAACCTATCAATGTTAATGCATAATAAATATGAGACCACTTAGGTATGCTTATTTTTTGCTGCTGTTTAGCTCTCTGGGAGTTTGGTGCTGTTGGAAATGAGCACAGAACCTGGACCTGGATACCAGGCAGTTGTTGCCATTTGCCTCATATTATCAGGTGTTGCGGTAGAGAAGAGAAATAAGTGCTGCAGAAATTAATTGTTTAAAATCTTTCAGTCAAATGTATAGGGAGTGACACTTAAATTTACAAAACCAAAGTTGTTAAAAGCCTGTTTACTGAGGCAAATGTTTGCATCTGCAGGGGTAAAAGATACAGACCGTTGAGCTGTCATTTGAGGGAAGACTAAACTTCTTTTAGCCCACTTTATCTGAGAATTTAAATGTAGATGCTCTTAAATGGCCTTTAACCTATAGTTACTACTGTGAGAAGAACATGATAACCTGTGTCCTTATTGCATTATTCATGCAGTTCTGAACCTTAGCATGACATTTACAAGCAACCATATTGCTTTTAAAATGAAGACATTTTGATCAAGTGTGCCCTGAACTCATCAGCTTCATACAAAAATAGCTAGTCTATGACTCTGGAATTTTCATGCACTGTATGGTACAGCTCAGGGTGGACTTTCCTCACTTTAGTGGGCAGCTGGTGTAGCTTAGTCATTCTCTGTGTACGTGGTGGAGTTCTTTCTTTAATGTGGTGCTAGAGATGAGCTGGCCTTTCAGCTGCTCAGGGAAGATTTATATACCAATAAAGAAGAGATGGACGGGAATCTATGTTAAGGGTCACGTTGTTATTTACAGTTTCTCTCTGCATACAATTTAAACAAAAGAATCCAGATGATTAATGTTCAGTCTGCCTGGAGCCATCCCTTTTCCCATTAAGAAATTGAAGATGTGTAGGAAAACAGAACCAGTCTTCTATTCTCCTTACCATAGCAAGTTCTTTACTGCTTCTCTGTGGACCTTTTTTTTTTTTTTAAGACTGACAGACAAAGTAAGGCTGCCTCTTGGCCTCTTACATACACAGTATAACTTGCTCAGTGCTCTGATATGCCTCCTTTCGTGTAGACAACAGTGGACTGCATGATTCTCCTTGCTCACCTTGTCTTGTGAATTGCACCCACCTGTCTGCTATAAACAGCCCCTTTTCCTGCCCTCAGCTCTGCAGCTGGTCTGCTCCCAGATGCAGCCCAGCAGTGTCCGACAGGCACAAAGCTGATAGCAGACTGAAACATTGTTGCACCTGTTTTTCTTAGTGGGCATCTTGAACTAATATATTTTCGTAGTTGTTTCTGGAAGTCACTTTGTTTTTCAAACTCTCATTGAATTATATGCTTAAATGGTTCATTATTGGGACTTTTGTTGATAAAATTCACTCAAGATGTGATTTGGTTTAAAATTCCGTAAAATTTGACTGATTGCTAACAAATTGCAATCATATGTCTTGTGAGAGCAGAGACTGTCACAGTGTTTAAAGAACGCTTTTGTGTTAATGTTGTTTTAATGTAAGCCATAGATGAATGTAAGCCCGATGAATGGGTATCCAGCTGTTACTTGATATGCTTAATCTACTTGATTTATAAAAAAAGTTAACTCTTCTGAACAGCAAACTATTCAATTTGGTGACTGAAAATGTCACTTCTATTTTTTTATCATGCATCCAGAGTAGGAAATCTGCATTCTGAGATGTGGGATTTAACCCTGTACAACCAATATTTAGCTGATTACTATGTGTTTTGGTTTTGTCATTCATTCAGTCATAGAATAATCATTGCCATAGGAAGAAATGCTAATCAAACAATAAAAACATAGAGATTTAATTAATACAACTCTTATGAGGCTTAATGTAATAATTTTGTGATATGTTTACTAATTTGCAAATCCCTGACAACTATATAAATCACAGATGTCCTTGCCTGCTTCTTCCACATCACCTTTTGTATTTTGTTCCAATTATACCAGATAGGCTTTCTCATACCATCTGCTTTTCAGTTACTGATCTGAGTGGTAGTGTTTCTCATCCAATTCACTAGAAGCATACTTTCTAGGCAGTGGTCTAAATGGATGCAGCTATGAATCTGTTTAGCTGTCAGGATACAATAGCAGTAATAATAATATTAAAATTAAGCAAGTGCATTGTGTAAGACAGTTTTTAATTTTGTAAATTAAAATATTTGTTTTCCCTTTTTCACATGAGAGCAGCACAGTAAATGCAAGATACCTTTAGTCAGTAGTTACTACTTCTTCATGCCCTATGTTCTTCTACAGAGTAGCATATACTCACTCCAGGACGTTCTCCAAAGCCCTTGGCCACCTTTTCTTGCTGTATGCTTATGGTTGTTCTGTATTCCAGGGACTTGTGTGTCACTTTGCTGCTTTCCCGTGCTCCACCCACACCAGCTCAATTTGTGGCACTCTGATCTATCTCAGGGACTCCCTCAGCTGCCCTATCCCCTCTCTGGGAGCACGACCCCCCCCCTTAATGCTATTGCCATTTCTGTTTGCCTGTGAGACCCTGACAGTGCTGGGGAAATGAAGCATTGCTCTTTGGGAGAATGCAGTTACCATCTTCCATTCATTGCATTTGTGGGTTGTGGCAAGTGCACTGACATTGCACTGGGGACTCTTCAGGTAGCCCCTGATTGGCAAAATGCAAAAGACTTACATCTTTGTTGATTTTCTGGCTCCAACAAGAATCATTAGGGTTCTACTAAATGAATCCTGATCCACTCCTTGAAACTTTCAAATTGATGAGAGATACCAAGTTTATTGACACCCACCCGTTCCACAGATGGAATGAAATGCATACCTGAGCATAGGGACCTATTGCTTTGGTTAAAATTGATGTCTCAGTGAATCATGGACTGTGGTAATCCAAAACTGTCTCTGCTGTTTTGAACATGAGCGCTGTATTTTGCAGCAATAAAGTGTGTAACTTTTATGTAGCTAATTGCCCTAACTGAAAAATCTCTATTAAAAATGGCCTAAACTGCAGCTAGTGTTTCTAGGCAATTAAAATTCCTACAAGTTCTTATTTCAAGTTCAGGGGAGCTTATTTAGTTATTAAAATCTTAGAGATTTGTAGTTCTTACAGTGTTTGGAAATAGTGCTTAAGGATTTAACTTCTGCTGCCCATGGTGGGAGAAAAGCCAGTTGTACAAGTGGTTCTGGCACTGGCAGTATGTCTTTGTCTTGTGCAGGACTGTATGTGAGTATAAGTAGGTCATCTATTTACATTCATGAATTCTACTCTTAAAACAGTCCTAATGAGCTATATAGTAGGTTATTATTTGCTGAATTTAATGCAAAGGCCAGTTCTCTGTCTTGTTGGTGTGCTTTCAACTCAGAGATATTCAGATTCTGGTCAACAAACCTGTTTGGCTGCTTGTGTTGTAGAGGTTTACTAGTAAGTAAAATACTATTTCCGTCCCTGGTTTGTGTTACACATAGGACTGCAGTAAGTAGATACTGTTCCCTGTTGTGCAACCAACTTTTGGGGCTGATCATCTGCTTTGAAGACCAGTAACAATGTTGCCTGCTTGTAAGTGCTGAGCTATGTACCAAGACTGGTATTCCTGTCCTGTGTGCTTCGTTTCCTTCACTCCGTAACCTGTTACAGTCTCTGTATTACCCTTTAGAGCTGAGCCATGCAGTCTTTAATGGGGGTGGAACTGGAACAGCTCATCTTTGAAGTACCATTTTAAGCGTCCAAATTACAAGTTTTGCACATAAGCACATATATGAAAAGAAAGAAAAATGCATCTGGATTTGAATGTTATGTCCTTTCCAGCTACGTCTGAAAAGTTTTAATTAGTCACTTAAATATTTCATTATACTTCTTATTTGAAATGTATAGATGACTGGGGGAAGTGTGGACTACATCTGGGTCTAAGGATTCCTGTACTTGTCCCTATACTTATGCTACAGTTATATATGAAAAAGTAAGCACCTTGACTCTTAAACCCATTTTCTTTTGTTCCCTCACCACCGGATCTATACACATCTTGGATTTCTGTGGGTCCTTGAACATTCTTGGACTTCACCTGCCTCTGCAGTCTGCCAGTTTCCCCCAAACATACTGTACAGTCTTTCTCCTAACTCTCTTTACTCTAGGACACTGGTTTTGCTATTTTTGATGTTTGTTTCCTTTTTTTTTCCCCTGTCAGGTTCTAGGCTATGTACTCAACTCTCCTTTTTCTTGATCTCCAGCTGGCTTCTCTGGTTGGCACTTTCCCTAGATTTCTTCCCACCTCTGCATTTTAGTGCATCTTTCAACCTTCCTCACTGTGGAGTGATTCTGGAGAGGTCATTTGCTGGGGCCTGTCTTTTGGCATTCAGCCCTTTCTGTAGCTGTTCCACAATCATTAAGTGCAAATACCAGCACACTCTGATGTTTTGTGGGCCAGAAGCACAAAGTTGCATTCCTGTGTGTCTCTTTTTGAGTTTTTATTTAACTTTGCATCTTAACATGATGTGCACTCCAATTATCAAAGTCTCTGTCTAATCACTGATAATATTCCTTGGACTGTTTTGTAAATACATTATCTTATTTGCTTTCAAATGTTTCTTGAGACTGCTTTCTTCAAAGTTAATAAATTATTTACAGTAAGCATTTTACTATGAATGTGTCGTGTTTAACTCCATAGCAATTATCATTTGTGGCCATAGTTGCTTCTGCAGATGAGCCCCCAATATGGAATTTTCCCTGTTTAAGTGATGTTTTGCATCAGCTTTGTAGGAGATTATGCATGATGCACACACACACAAAAATCCCAAAACCCCTCTGTTCTGTTTCAAAAGAAAATGGAAAATTGTCAAATTTGACTCCTCCTATTTGAATACATAATTTTACAGTCAGATATGCAGATACTTAGGCAACCTTTATCTGTGTAGTCATTTGAGAACCCATAGATTTGGTGCTGAACAGGCAAGCAAATTAATTTACTGGGGAAATCTAACCTTGCAGACACTCATGCTTAAAGGAATGTGACTTTAAAGTTCAAATTACGCTAAACTATGAGTTTGAGTTCCTAATATATTTAATATCCAATTCAGTGAGAGACATAAAAGGCCCAAAAGATCTATCATTTCAATTTATAATATTTCTAATAGTGAATGAATTATTGTATATAGTATAAGGAAAGACTAGAGGCAAGATCACTATTAAAAAAAATTGGACGCTTTGTGATTTATTTGTCTGTCTTTTCAAAATCTCTTAAAACTGATATTCTTGTTGATATCAGCTGCTCCTGACTTCCTGAATTCTGTTGACACATGCTGTCTCCCTTCCTAAATCACATGGAGTATATTCTATGGTGTATTTTCAAGGGAAATTATTATGAACCTTGAGCAGTAAGTTTCTTAGAGCTAAGTTTTAGAAGTTTTAGCTCAAGTGTTCTCGTTTTCTTTTGATCCTTACAATAGTCAATGGTGTGAGCTAAATACAATATGGACCTATAAAGTGTTGATAATTTCTGTAAAAGCAGTCAGTTTACATTCATTATAAGAACTTATCTGTTTTGTTTCTTTTTTAATTCCGCAGATGTATTTAGTGATTTTTCCAGAGGGGACTCGTTACAATCCAGAAATACCAAAAGTCATTGCGGATAGTCAATCATTTGCTGAAAAGGAAGGTAAGCAAAAAAAAATTTTGAAAGAATTCTTTTGTTACTGTGCTAACATATATTATATAAAATTATTATATAATATGAAGATCATCTCACCTTAACTGGACTTTTAAACATGCTTGGTATTTAAAGCTTTAGAATAGTATAAACTACTGTTTTGCTTACAGAGTAAGATTAAGGTAGTTCATATACAGACATTTCACACATTTTACAATGTACAATAGTAACAGTACTCCAGAAGGCTCACTGCAGTTTCTACCTATACCTGTGTATTTACTCATCTTCTTGCTCCTTAAGGTTGTAGGAATTGCCTACACTGAATCAGGGCACTGGTCCATCTAAGTTGATATTGTAGCTCCAATTACAGTTGTTAGTCAATATAAAGAATATTTTGCATAAAGCTTGTTGTGCCTTAAAAGAAAGAGTCTTCCATCATTTCACTTTTAATTAGTGTTAGTACTCCTATGGCATTTTGGTTTTCTTCCTCTCTCACCCTCCAGTCTCACTGTTCCGTGGTTGAACTTTATTCTGGAGTTGCTTTGATTGTTGGCATTGTCTCTATAACACAGATGGAATTACTTCATCTTCAGAAAGGCTTGCAGAAAATCCAAGAGTCCCAAGATTTTTCATACTTTCTCACGTCGTATGCACATAAACTTTAAATCCAACAGTTCAGTGAACATGTTTCCTGATTTTGTTTTTTCCTGTTGACCAAAAGTGAAATAATTCACTCTAAAAGTAAACAAAGAATAACAAATAGGTCTGGTAAATTCATCTCTGTGACACACTGAAATGAATTCACAAGTCTGTGAATCAGCCTGTTGATATAATCAAGCTATTAAGTTTTGTTAGCCCTTGTCCAAAAGGATATATGCTTTTCTTCTCCTTGGGAAGAATGGAATTTGTTTGTGTGTATGAGCAGGAGAGCTGAAGTCATAATGTATTTGTTCATCGCTTCAGTTTCCTGTCGGAAATGAAAGTCAAATGTTTCATTTAGGTTGGTGGTTCTTTGAGAGTTCAGAGGGAGGGGGCTGTCTGATAGGTTTTTTTTTCTCCTCACCGTCTTCAGAGAAAAGGCTCTTACTGTTTTACTATTATTTCATTTCACCTTTTAATTTTATCTCTGCAGTCTGCAAAACAGTAAAACACTGCTTTTGTGCTTTCAGAGCACCTGTTTGTTTCTTGTAATGGTTTTCTCTCCAGTACTGGTCTCTTTTTATTTTGCAACAATTACTCCTTTTAAAAACTCTCATGACAAATAATTATTAAACAAGAAGTATCTCCAATTCTGTTGCAGAATCCTCTTGATCTCCTTCTCCCCACTGCTAAATTATTTTGTTGTTGGCCTCTGCCCCACTTTTTAGGTGGGGAGGATGGGAGGCAGTCTGTGCTCCCCTGGGGCCCTGCTCACCTGCATGTCCACACAGATACAGATGCTCACGGGAACTGGAGCATCCCTCGTGCAGGTGTGTTGAGAAGCAGGGGCTGACACTGAGAGCAGAACCAGGCTGTTCTGAGGGCTGAGCCTCGAGCACGTGCCAGTCCAGGGCACATCTCAGTACACTGGGAGCTGCGGGGATGCGGAGCTCCATGTGGCTGCTGGCAGGATGTGATCCCAGCTCCCCAGGGTCCCACCCTGCTGCTGTGCAGTGCTGCTGGCCCTGACCTGTGGCTTGCCCTGAGCAGCCCCGGTGTCCCCGCGGGGCTGGCTGGGTGCTGGGGCTGCAGGGTGGGAGCCACCATGGCCATGGGCAGGCTGAGCCATGGCCGTGTCCCTGGGGGAACTGCTGAGCTCCAGCAAACACACATTGCCATGCTTGTCCGACACATCCCCGAGACTTCTTACTTCCTATGGCTGTAGGAAGGGTAGTAGCACACAACAGTTCTGCCAGCCAGAGGAACAAGGAGGACATACTGTAACTTACAGTTTAAATAAAATTGCACTTCATTCTTTGTGGGGATATAGTGAAGTCTAATAATTTAGTCTTGTTATCTTAATATATTTGTTACAGAGCACGGTGCTTCAGTGTGGGCCTTACTGCCATGTAGGGGAATTTGTTTCCTTTTTTTTAATTTTGAAATGATTTTTTTCCCCTACTTTTTTGCTCAATTTTATGTTGACAATATACTGCAAGTCTAATATTGGGAAAAGTGGTTTAATTAAGAAGAATTAAACTAGAAACCGATGTTAGAACCAGAGCTATTACCCCCAAATATAACAAAGCTATTCCTAGAGCACAAGCATAACTCAGTTTTTATGATGCTGTCTGAAATACTGGTTTTGACATTAGTGTGTTTATGTGTTTTAGTAGTTTTGCAGAGAGGAAGTATAAAAAGGCTTTTGTGGGATTTTACTTTTACTCTTTGTGAGCTGCATCCTCTTCTAGAGAAGATTCATTGGTTTAGGCAGAATTCTTGTGCTGAACTTAATTACCTGCTCTTAGTGGGACCAGTTGATGAGCTGCATCTCATATGTTGATGTTCTTTTTAAGTTGTGCATACAGTTACTGGCTCTTTACAGTTGTTCCTAGGACCAATTCAACAAAATGAAATTTCAAATTAATTTTTGAAAAGCTGATATTGACATACAATGAAGTATTGTGACATACCTGATTTCAACTATTGTGTGTTCACTCATTGATATGAATATTTAAATAAATCTTAACTATCTGTGAATAGGATGGAAGGATATCAAGCAGCAAAAAAATTAAAACTCTAAGCCCTTGAAAGAGAGGCAGCATTTAAAAATACCAATAATAATTCATGTTACAGTTTGTTTTACCATAGGGCTTGAGTTCTACACAAAATCTCAATTTCTAGCAAGAAAAGATGGTTTTCTTCTTTATGAAACAAGCAAATCAAACACATAGGGTGGGTCCATTGTAAGTTCTGTACAGTGAATTGAATTTAGCCAGAATTAGCAACAGAAAGTTGGTTACTTCCAGGAATACTGATTTTGTGGTGATGAACTGAGAATGTTGTCATCTAAGGGCAATGCTAGTACCTCCAAAAACTGAAGGATTACTCACACCTTTTACAAGTGGCAGAATATTCCCTCAGATCAGCTTCTTACCTGGGATAGAACGTAAACTCAAAATATGTTTGTTTGATTATATTGGGAAAGAAACTTGTTGACATTTAAAAATGAAAGCAAAAGTCTCTAAAACTAAGTTGTTTGGTTATTTGTAGTAGGATTAATGCAGGAGTTAATCATAGAACAAGTTGAATTTTGTAAAGTTAAGATAATTAATCCAGTATTTATATCTTTTGCCCAAAATAATAATATTTACTGGAATTTTACAGCTACAACAAGATACATAAGCCATGTGTTGCCACAATATCAGATGTAGATGTGTGTTAGGTTTTCTCATTTCTGGTGGAGGCTTCCAAGCTAAGGGGTGTGTGTGCCATGTAGCTGGATTTGAGCCTGATACACCTCGTTGTCCTCTCCTGGCACAAAGTAGGTGCCTGGGTGAGATGACTCCAGGAATTGCTACCAGGATGGGTACTCACTCCATGTTTCAGTATGGTTAGTGACTCCCATGTTTCTAATGGTACATCTTGCAACATTCCCAAAATCAAATATTTCTTCCTCTGCTCTCTCAAAGAACTAAGAATATGATGGCATGGGTTTTGCCCCTTGTCTTCTGAGCTTTTGCATTCCAATTTCCAGTATTTAAGTATATAGTCAGTAGTCAAGTTTGCTTTTGCTTTCCACTGTGTGGGAGTGGTCAGCCAACATGGTTCCTGTCTTCAAAGTCTGCTGCAGTCAGCTTACAAACTCATGATGCCTTTCAGGCTCTGTTCCGTGGGTTTAGGCATCTTAAAAGTGCAGGACTTCTTCCCCATTAGTCAATGAGCTTAAGTTGCTGAGTCCAGTCTTAATGTATAGGTGGGACTCATATTTTTGTAGGGATTTAACTAAGTTTGTCATAATAATAGAAGTGGTAATTTTTATTGGATCTATTTAATTCAAACTGTAAATCTTTTAAGCCTGGATCTTTTTAATGATATTGGACTATAGAGAAAAATGTTTATAAACCCCGTGATACACATGATGGTTATTTTCTTTTGCGAGCTTCTGGTATAAAATTTATTTCATTTGTATGTAGCCAAAATATCTATGTGTGGATTTCTTATCATAGAAATCATAGTCAGTCATAGAATCACAGAATATGCTGTGTTAGAAGTTACCTGTCAGGATCATTGGGTCTGAATCGTGGCCCTGCACAGAATATCCCAAACACCACAAATTTCTTTGGTTTCGTAGAATAATAATTCTATCAATATGTTAACATATGGCATTTTAAAATTTTGAAAATAAATAGAAATAATCCAAAGCCCTCCTACTCCTAATATTACTAACTCTGAAAAGTCAAAGCCAAAGGGATGAGAAGCTTCTTAAATTTAGCTTGGCTTGTTTTTGCTGAATGAAGACAAAACAATCTTCCCTGGTGAAAGGCGTTTTTGGAATTTTGTATTAATGTTCAATTTCTTACAAAGGTCATTTCATCAAGCAAATATTTAAGGTATGCATTTATTATCTTCTTTGGTTTTATGCTGAAAAGTTGCTAATGTAAATATTTTTTAATGCTAAGCTTAGCTTGACAAATATGCTTTCTGCTAAGATGTTTGTGTATGCAGGATATGCTTATCTCAAAATTGTTTTACAGATCATGTAAAAAAGAGGTGTTTCAATGGAGTGAATTGAAAATGTTTCCCTTCTAGATCTTGGCATTAGTTTTCAATTGTATTCTAAGGCAATTCAAAGTATTCAGTATCCTTAAAAGTTATTTGGAATTGTCTCTAAAGAAAATAGCTTTTGGTGGTATTTATTTTACACTTTCGTGAAAGCAGGCTCGGTCTAAAAGTGCCTAATGAGATGTGGACAAAGAATATGGTTTTAAAAAAGAGTAGGTTATGGACCTTGAGCAGCATTTGAGACCAATCATTAGAATGAAGTAAGGGTCTGTGTTATTAAAAGCCATCCATAGGAAATGAAGATAGGAAAACAAGAAGCTACATTGTATTTCTATAAGTACCCATCTTGGAAGAAAGTATACCAATGTGTGGTGTCTCTCATGTCTTGCTGTGAGCCAGTCATGCTCTTCCTGTGGGGATTAGTTGCATTTCCTGTATACTTTTGTACATGGTAACAGAAAAACAATTTTACTAGTGCATGCAGTTTTTTATACTGCTATCAGCTGAGTCCTGTTTCTGTAAGTTGATGGAATACTCGCATACAAATGGATGAGCTCTCCCACCATTTGTTATTTTTTAAGTCTAATTATGGACTCTGGTTTTAATATGTAAAGCTTTGAATCACTGGAGGCATGCCAGAAAGCTGGTGGGAGCTCAGGAGTTGGGTGAGTACTTGGGACACTGCACGTAACTGCAGAGCTGCAGTTTTTCTGTCTAATTAGTATTTCTGTCTAATCTCTTCACTGCACACACATTCACATGGAAAAGGAAAGATCTAATTGGTCTTGAAATCAGTTCATTGGTTTTCACCCTGGTTTTAGTTTTTGTGTACGTGAAAGTTGAGTTTCAATACATGGTTTCATGGGGAGGGGAGAGAGGTGTGGAGACCTCAAACTAATTCTGACATCCACTTTCAGTGAGTAATTAACTTTTGTTGATGAAATGTGGTAATGCTGATGTAATACACATAGAGTATTCTTAAATTAGAGCTGAGAATTTTTACTGTTTACTTTTTCAAATGTGGTGTGTACACATCAAGGGTAGAAATATCACTAACAAAGTCCAACTCTGAAAATGTGGATGGCCTGCCTGTACTGAACAGCTCTTTGAGTTTCTGGCCTTGATCAAGAAGATGGCAATCTTCTACACAGAGTTGTACTTAGCTGCTATGATATGTTACTTCACCCTGATGAAGTTAGAAAAATTATGTTTTGTTTAGTATCTTTTTGTTATTTTGTGTTTAGATGAAAAATTCAGTTCTATAGATGTTAATGATTTGGGCCTTTGTACTTGCCAAAGTAATTATTTTATTTCATTCAGTTTTCTTGCAGACTTTCTGGGGTAATTTTGCATCTTACAATAATGTAGTAAATGGATGATTTTTGAAGTATCACTGCTCATCATATTTCTTCAGATTTTCTTTTTTTTTAATGTCTATAATTCAAAAGTTAGAAGAGCAAAGCTATGGCTTTTTAAGGTAGAACATTACAATATTACTAGTATCTAGTTAATTTTCTTTGGCATTTAAAATAAAATCTCATGACCTTAAATACTTTGACAGAGGGTCCTAACTGTATTGCACAACATTAAAAACAGTTTAAGCACAGTGTGTTTTGTGAATTGGATGCAGGCAGCTTGCCAAGGTAACTATACTGTAAGTACTTAGATTTAAATTCTGTTATGTTGATTTTAGCAAAGATCATAAGTAATTGCAAGAATATGTGATAATATTTTTATAGAACAGATTCTTTAAAAGGATGTGCTGAACTGGTGTTCCTGCATGTTTATCATGCACTGTAGTGTTTCTGAATAATGGATTATGGACTTTATTGATTTAGATACATACTCATATTGTACTTAAACTCTCAAGAGCTTACTGAGAGCATGTGGAATAGGATTAGCTCATTTGCACTTCACAGATTTACACTGACCATCTTCATCATCAGAACTGGACATGGATTAAAAAAAAATTAGCAGTTAATAGTCATAGATACCTAACTTAATAATTTAGATGATTCAGTTCTCACAATTTTCCCTTTTTCTTCCTCACAGTAATAGTTTGGTGAAGGGGAAGATGAGTTTGGCAGGAAAGGAATGACAGTGTTTTTAGAATATGTTTGGGAATTTGGCTCAGCAAGAGTTTTGTTGAGTGTCATGTCCACACTAATATCATTGCTGACACAGCACAAGAATATTCAGTGCTTCATTTACAGAGTAAACATTTTGAAACATAACATAATTAGCTGTTTGATGTAACAGTTCACAAGCTAAGAAAACACTACCACTATGTTATGCTTCAAAATATTTACGTGATCCATATAACATTTTGCATAGACAGTTATCACTATTGCCGGTAAGGCATGGAACAATGGCTTCAGAAGGAGTGATGATAAAAAGTCTTTTATCTTTGCATTCAGACAAGGAGATTCTTAGCAAATATTAAAAAACCAAGATAGTGATTTATATTGAAATTTTCAGCTCTTAAGAATGTTAAGAGTGGTGTAGAAATGAGCATTATCTTACAATGTTCACTAGATATTTTCATAATGTTAGATTAAAGTATGTTTTACCCAGCAAGGGAGTTCAGTACAAAATCAGGACATAATATAGAATGTTTTGAATTATTTAGCAAGCAGAAAGGTATCAAAGGCAATAGCACAATACTTTGGTTTAGAAAAATTTCGTGTTCACCCACCAGGAACCAGTAGATTCACCAATGGATAGTTCTTTTAAAATGGACTGAAGAGTAAGCCAATGAAAAATAGGCTAGAAATGAAAAGCCACAATTTTATTCTGATACTTCTCTTTGAGAAAGATACACGTAGAAAAATACTGAAAAATTTTACATAGCATGCTTTTTTTTTTCTATAATCCCTTTCAAGTAAATGTGGAAGAGCTGTGTCCAGGTGAAGAAAAGGTTTTGGGTTTGGGCTTATTTGCTTGCTGGTTTTAATTTTGAAAGTCATTGTATATTAAAATTCTGGAAAAAGAACCAGGTTTATACTCTTGAGCCCAATGTGTTTTAATGTTCTTAAGTATGCTCTAAGTGGAAGTGGTCAACTGAAGGAAACATGGGTATGAA
Organism: Geospiza fortis; assembly: GCF_000277835.1. NCBI lineage: Eukaryota > Metazoa > Chordata > Aves > Passeriformes > Thraupidae > Geospiza > Geospiza fortis. The sequence continues at coordinate 79,484 of NW_005054413.1, read as the reverse complement.
ATACTGTTGTTAAGATGTGTGATGTGATGTTAAACCTGATATTCTTGTGTCCTTGACATACCAATCTCTGTGGCTTGGCCTGGAAAAGTTAAAAGTTGATTTCTGTCGCTAAGAGTTTGTCAGTAGCCAAGTCAATTGTAACAGATTGTTTGCAGAGAAGCACAGAAGATTTCCTCCTTGGTTTTGGTTCTCAGTGCTGTATTTTGCCCTACTGCTGCTAAGATTCTGCTGGGATAGTGAGTAGGTTAGGATTCAGTACGTTCACTAAATTGCTTTGTCCTTGGGAAGTAAAATGCTGGATGAGCATTAGGTGTGCTTAAAATTCTCTGTGATTATCTGTGAAATCTTTTTCTGATACAGAATTTCAGGAGGTGGTGCTATGTGTGTTTGGTATTTCTCAGATAATTTGCTCTTTTTTTCCACCTCAGCTGGACACACATAAACAGTAAAGAGAAGTGCTGTGTCATCACTCATGAGCCACATTGAAACCATCACTACTTTTAGTGAGCAGTTGTAAAAAAGGGCCCTCTTACTGAGCAGCCTTCCTATTGTTAATGTCCTTTAGGATTTCTATTTCATCTTCTATATATGTTCAGTAGAGCATAAGCAGTGAGTACACATGCACACTCTCTCAACTGAGAATTGAGATTGAAAATAAACCTCTTGTGATTTTGAATGGGGCTGCTGACTTTCCTTGGTGTGATGTTCCTTCTGTGGATATAGTCCAGTTTAATTTCAAACACTGTAGTTATTTTTTACTTTTTCCCTCTAGGACTTGCTATATTAAAGCATGTGCTGACTCCACGGGTGAAGGCGACTCATGTAGCCATTGACTCCATGAAAGAATATCTGGATGCAGTGTATGATGTGACTGTGGCTTATGAAGGTACTGTGGACCACAAAGGGCAAAGAAAACTGGCACCATCTATGACAGGTGAGTTGAGGCTTATGAGACATGTTGTAGCTGTTGTATGCTTGTTTATATACAGAACCAACTTCAGGTGCTTCGAAATGCTCTGAAGATAAATCTCCACAGAACTTCAGCCATCCTGTAGCCCCCTGGTAGGGCACTGTTTTAATCACTGGGCTTTTACAGGAGTTACCTTTGACATCTCTGCCCTCTGCTTCCCTATTCCAATTCTAAATACAAGTGCCCTTTGCAGTCAAAGAGAACTTGGAGACATACGCAGCAGAGTCCATTTACCTTCATGTTTTCTTCTAGCACTGGGATTTGGCATCATCTTAAATTCTCTCTTGCTTCCTCTGCTGTGCTACATGTGTATACATGTACACATGTACATCTAATTGCTGAAGTGCACATATTTTAAAGGTAAAATGCATAGCAGTAGTATTCTACTGACAAATTTTCAAATTGCTACACACGGCCAATAATCTTACAAACACTCAACAGCATTTTATGCAAGTGGGCTTCACTTGCTTTAGTACATTAAACTGCCTACCTTTAAGGACCTTAAGAAATTCAGATTAGTTTTACATTCCTTGAGTATTCTAACCAGAAAACATATTCTGGAGTTTCTGCTGGGGAAAACTCAGGGACAGAGAGCTTCAGGGTTTGCTGTTTATTATGCTTGGTGGTGGACTGATAATTTATTCCTAAGTAAATAATTTGCCTGCACTGTTACTGGAGTGCCAGATATCATCTTTCTTTCCATTTGTAGTTGCTGTGTTACTCAGCTGTATCTGTGGCTGACTGTCTATTGCTGGTTGGCTCAAAGTGGTGCTTTTGAGTCTTTTGCACTACCAATACCAAGTGGGAAAAAACAGCTCCAGTAGTTCCACAGAGCTCTCCAGAATTTTGGCTAAGGGATCGGTGTAGACTGAGGGACCTACAGGGAACTTATCTAACTCTCTGCTCCTCAGCTCACCCAGTGTCACTGGGACTTGTTCCTTCTGCTGCTAAAAATAGATTGTAGTGCACCTGTTTCCATGTCACTTCATTAGCAGGTGTAACTCCTTGTGTCACATGCACTGCTTCCCAGGTGCTAGTTGATTAGAAGTTCTGCAGTTGTCTATTTTTACATTTTCACCCCGTTTAAAATTCTTCAGGATAGGTGAGAAACAAAACTGTCAACACTGTATATTAACTCAACACTTGTATTTTACTGTCATGTCTTAGGATGGTTTTATTTTATGCACATCTTGTTCCTAATGGGCATTTTTAATATCAAAAGTTCTTTTTATTATTTACAGTTTTTTGTTTTTTTTAAATGCCTTCTGACCCTTTTATTGTACCTTTGGAGACTGAGCAGCCTCCTTCTTGTTCCATCACCCAGCCCTAAGACCCCCTTCAAAACAAATAGGATTGTTTCTCCTTCCCTGCAGCATATCTTGTTTCATGACTTAATTACTAGGCAGTTTCAGCCATTCTCATGCTGAACTTCTCACTGCCTAATGGTTAATTAAACTATTAAAATGTCATTACCTAATGATAAGATGGCAAATGTTCAAATTCCTTACAAGACCTCTTCACCTATTGAACCTTATGGTTTGCATGAAGCATGATATAATTATGGAAGGGGAACCAACAAGCTGAATTTCCCTGGTGTGAAGCAGGAATCGGATGCTTTGGGGTGGCCAGTCCACATCCAGCCTTTTGGAGCCTCCATGGCAGCAGTTCAGGCATATCTTTCAGCCAGGCTTACTGGTAGGGCTGAGGTAATTAGTGGCTCAGCCTTGGGGTAAAAATAAGGCAGTAATACAGAATGAAGTGCAGCCAACCAGCTGTTACCCCTTATAGAGCAGATAAATGATAGATCCATGATAGATCAACATCACATTCCATGCTATTGTGGCAGTCACATGTATTTCATACAATATAAATTATGTAGATTAAGAACACTTTATGAATTACAGGGTGGAACATAGTTGTCATTCTTTTGGGCTCTCCAGACACAAAGTGACAGAAAAACAATTTCTGTTGTAAGAGATCAAGATCATTTCACCATTTGTTATGCAGAAGTCCAGCAACTGGTCTGTCAGGAACATAGCAAGAAATGAATTAGGCATACTTATGCATGTGACATTTTTTAGCATTATTTCTCTTTCACAGTGCTAAATTGAGTTATGCACACATGAAAAGGACATCTTATTTCATATGAACATTTCATATTTGTGTCAGGGCTGGTTGAGAATTTTGTTTTTCATTCTCATCGGAATAAAATGGCAGTGCAATCCTGGTAATTTTTAAAAGATAAGGTTGACATGTCTTTTTCAATCCAGCAACACTGATGGAAATTTATTGCATGGAAAACAAACTTCTGATAAACACAACTTTACTTGAGGACTTTATTTCCCATACTATGACATTTCCCATGTGAATGAAATCTGAATTCCACACAGATACAGTGTTTCTTGAAATGCATTTTGCTTTCAGTTCTATAAATCTCAATTCCTCAGAAGAGCCTGTGCCATTTTAGGAAAAACCCATACTTACCTGGGACATCATCAGCTCTTGGCTGTTGTGTTCAGTAGTAAACAAAACGGATTAAAAAGAACTTTTTAGTGACTTTAGTGTGAGGAGTACTAGCACACTTTGTCTGAGAAATTGTTAGCAAAATGTGAACGGGAAAAAATCTGAAGAAAGGGTGAATTGCTTTTTAAATTTTGTAGTATGCAACTTTTAGTCTAAGTAGTCTTTCTTAGCAAAATTCAATTTTTGAAATTTTTTTTTAAGTCCAGCAATCTTAAATATACTGTTGACTTGCTCAATAGGATTAAAACACAGCATAGTATAGGTTTCACCATAAGAACAGTGAATACCAAACATACCTGATATAACATGGTGCCATTTTAGAGCAGGCAAATCGTTGTAGTATATACTTCCAAATGTATTGAGCTTTTTGTCACTACTTATGCATGTTAATATTTTTTGGCACTTTTCAGTGGCAAGTTTGTTTTAGAAGACATCAGATGTGATTAGTCCTCGACAGTGACTAAGACTAGATTAGCTTTACACAGGGATGTTGCTTTCTGCTGTTGCTTCACATCCAGTTGTAACCAATGGATGGATTTTTTTTCCTACCATTTGTTCATTCCCTTTATTACAAGTTTGGATCTTGGTACATTTCCGGTGGAAGTTTATCTGGCACATGGCAGCCTTTCCAAAGAATAGCAATTTCCCACAGATTTCTCCCCTCTCTCTACTCCTGAAGATGGCTTGTCCAGATCATTAATGCCAGAACACCATGGTCCTGCCTGGGGAGGACCAGGCTGCTAGGCACTATTTATTTGTGGTCATTAGAATAAGATGCTAATAATCATATGGGCACTGCAGCACAGCTGAAGGACATCCCAAGTACTGAAGTCTGGAAGAACTATTTAGAAGGGAAAAGGAGGAGAAGAAACTTCTGAATTTGTTGATATTGTTCTACTACACTGTCATCAAGTGAAAAGCAGAAATAAGTTTGGGAAGAAAGGATGAGAATTTGGTTTTCCCCCCTTCTGAATAAGTGTGCGAAACGTTCACATCCAGCTTTGTCTGGTGTTAAAAGGCAGGTCTCGTGGGACGTGGGAACTGTTATCATTCTTGCACCTGAAAGAGCATTATGTACACATCTACATCTTTATTATTCTGCCTGAAGGCTTTAGTGTAACCAGATGGTATTTATCTGACCATTGTAGATGAATATGTGAGCATTTCTGAAAATCTGTACATCACTTTGATCAGTATAATTTGAGGAGGTCAGACTGGCCTAACTTCCCTCGGGGAAAGTACACTTTTCCAAAAGCTTGTACTTTTGTTAGGACCCAGTTAGACAGGGACTATAGAAAAGACAAGACTATAGAAAAGAAACTGGAGCGATAGAAAACAGTCTTTGTCTGGACTGTGGCCCAAATTTGTTAACATCCATTGTCTCTCCAAGTCCAAAGAAAGATAACAAGCACATGGTTACAGATGTAACCATCAAGGAAAGAATTAAAAAGCTAAATTATTAAGCTGATAAACATTAACAGAAGTATGAAACAGTCCAAAGGAAGTTTTATAGTTATGAAATTACTAACAATCTTTTCAGATCTGTGCTAGCTGTCATCTTCTATTGCATGGAAGAATATTGAAGAGTAAATGTCATTTGTTTTAGAGTAACCAAAGAAAGGATGTAGATTAGACCTTTCATACTGTAAGAATTAAACATTGTACTTCTGGTCAAAAACAACATGTCACCAAAGAGCAGCATCAGTTTATGGGAGTGTTTGAAAGCCTTGATGTAGTTCATCAGAGAAAATGAAGGTCAGTCTGAGCATGAGTAGCACCTCTGCTTCTTTATCCATCTGAAAACAAGGACACAAAGCGGTCAACTGTGTTTGGAATTCCTGTAACTCAATTTCCTGTCTCCACCATCAGCCAATCTTGGATGCCTAATGTGTCTAACTTTTCCCAAATCACAGACACCTGTGAGCACTGTATCTGTGTGCTCACACCCCCTTGGTGGGGGATAATGACCCTCTGCAACTCCTTCTGAGCCCCAGGCATGTGTTCTCTGATTGTAAACCAGATTATTGTGTATCTCAGTTATTCCCAAGCAGCTTTTACTGAAGGTAAGCATCTGTAGCTTCCCTTTGGGAATTTGTGATTTGAAAACAAATGGTCATCAGGAAACCTCTGCTACACAAGAGGCTCTTGAAAGTATTTACACTGGAGATTCATAAAATTACCCTGCACCCTGGACCTCGTGCACATGTGAGAGGAAGCATTCCACTCCCCAAGCAGCCATTTATTTACAAAGGCTCAAGGAACTCCTGATCTTTATGCAAAAGTGTATCTAAACCCTGAGGATAACAAAAACAACTTTAACTTCTTCACACCGTCAGATTTGGCCAAAACTATGTTGCTGCTTTGAGAGTCTGTGTTTATTTTTGGGGGTTTTATGCATCACAATCCTTTCCTTCTACTCTGTGGTGCTGTTCCCTGTTATCAAAACACGCTGAAAGAAAGGCAAAAACATCAATGCAAACAACAAAAAGCACTGGCATAGTTCCTAACAGATCCTGTTTTTTTGCTATAGAGAACATAGTTTTGAACTGGTCCACTTCTTGTATTTTTGTTGCCTTTTTTTCTTAATTGTATAGTTTGAATTTTTTTTTTCACTTCTGAAACTTTGAAAATGTTCCAGGAAAGACACAAATATCTCCTGAATTTGCTCACTTTTAGTTACCAGTGGTGGGATACCCTTTAGATGTAATCCATAGGCCTAACCTGATCCAGGTTCTGTTCCTGGCAGCCTATTGATCAAAACTGTTACACTTTTGTAGGAAGCCTCTTGCTGACTCGGCCAACATACAATATTCACATATTGTTACAGAGTAGTACAAAGGCCAGACTGCATCTGTTAGCATAACAGATTAAAGCCACTCAAAGATTGTTTCAGTGAGCTATAATGTGCAAGTACTGTGGGTCTTCGTCAGAGACCACCTTGGAAGAGCAAGACAACTTACAATGACACTGTGCTGCTCTCCATTGTTAATATCAGTGTAGAAAACTATAGATACCATTTTCTAAGATTCTTTAGATCTCAGCATCTTCAGGAAGATACAGGCAAGTGATTTTTTACCCTTGAATTTTCAGGATTTGTAGATCTATAGTTCTTATCTGCCATCTTCAGGATTTCTTATATATATATGTGTATAGCTATATATATATAAAAATTTTTTGAGCTGTCATATCCTTTGTTCTGCTTCCCTTCTCCAAACTGAATATTTGCCTTTTTCATGTCTCCTTTTTTGTAATGGAGGTACTTTTCCTCCTTAAATGTTTTAGTTGGTCTTTTCTGTGGCCTTCTCTGAGTCCACTACATCCTCCTTCAGATGCAGGGACCAGAACTACACACCATATTTAAAATGTGGATTCATAATCTTTATCTGTAGAGTGACTCTCTTTGCCTTGTTCTTGATATCCTTCCTCAAGCTGCCCATTATTTGGGGGATTTGGTGTTGCTGCTGAGAGGATGATTTTAGGGAAGGGTCAGCAACTCCCAGATTGTAACCACCAATTCTGAGTTAAGCCTCATGTCATCAGGGTTTCACTTATTTTTTTTCCCCATGATTGTTTACACTGAAGCTTGGCTGCCACATTTTTACCCTGTTTGTTCAGCTTTGAGGGCTTTTTGTAGTTCAGCCAACATTTGACTACCCAGAAGAGCTCAGAGTCTTCTGAAAGAGATGTGAAAAACCGGAGCATTCACAGTTTGCTCCCGTCTTCAACTCATCAGTCATGAGACAGAGTAAAACCAATCCTGGCATTGATCCTGGAGGACCCCAGTGGCCAAGTCCTTTCCATCCCTAAGGCCTTCCATTTGCTTCCTCTCCTTTAAGCAGCTTTTGGTCTTTAAAACATAATTTCCTCTAATCCTGTGGCAGCCTAATTTTTTTAATACCCTTCAATGTGGAACCCTGTCAGAAGCTTTATGAAAATTCAAAAATATCATGACCAGTGAATCCCCTTTATCCACCTAGTCCTTGACACTGTTGTAGAAATCCAGCAAGTTGATGCAACAGGATTTCCCTTTACAGAATCCCCACCAAATCTTTTTCAACAGGCTGTGATTATCTGTGTGCTCAGTGATTTTGTTACAGACCTGTTATCTTACCCAGTGATGTAAGACTCTGGTCTGTATTTCTGTATTTCCCAGCATCATCTCTAAAGTCCTTGTTTGTAGAAGGGAAACTCTCAATTTTTCTGGCACAGTGGCTGTTTGTGATGATAGGTTACACATCTTTGTTTTTAAATTCCACATTTGAGAGCTTCTGGATGAATGCTGTCTGGTCTTGGTGATTTCCTGACATCTGACTTGTTTATTTATATTTAGTCTAATATTTTCTGTCTGTTTACTTATTGATCTAGTTCTTTTGAATGATCTGGTACAAAGAATGCAGTGGGTGTAGGAATCAAACATTTTCAACAGGAAAGAATTATGCAAGCAGATATATGAGCTTCTCTTGCATGGGCTTATACTTGACCATGAACGCTGCTCTTCACACTTTTGTCATCCAGCAGTCCTACCAGTGGCTTATCAAATTTATTGCTTTTAATATACTGAAAAAAGTTAAAATTTCCATTTTTCAAGTTCATTTTTAGTCCTCTTAAGTTTATGTTTGCATTTGGCATGAGCAATTTTGTGTTTTTTCCTTATTTGGACGAGCTTTCCATTTCTCAGAGGGGAGAAGAAGGTATGAGTATCATGGTAGCCTCCTTGATTTTCCCATTAAAGTCATACAGCTGGTTTTCAGACCCACACAGACTTTTCCTTTTGCAGTGTTACACATGTTTTATGCAAGCTTCTATTACAAGTTTTTCTGGGGTTTGGTATTTGGTGAGTTTTTTAATAGCTTCTAGGTTGCCTTCTTTTGGACTGTGTATTTTAGGGTGTTTGACACTTTGCCTTCCCTCCCATTGTGTACTTCCTTTAATTCATAGAATCATTAAAGTTGGAAAAAACTTCTAAGATCATGAAGTTCAACCTTCAACCAAACAGCACCCACACCCTCTAAACCTTATCACAAAGTGCCATATCTGCTTATTTTTTGAACACTTCCAGGGATTACAAGTTCACCGCTTCCCTGGGCAAGCCTGTTCCAATGCATGACCACTCTTTCAGTGAAGAAGGTTTTCCTAATATCCATCCAGCCTGAATTTCCTGTGTTGTGCCTTGAGGCAATTTCCCTTGCCCTGTCACTAGTTGCCTGGGAGAAGAGGCCAACCCCAAAGAATTCTGCATTTCTGTGCTGGATTCTTTCTCTACAGCACTGAAATTAATTGTATTGTGGTTGCAGAGCAAGACCACACCAGGAACGGCATCTTTCCTTGTGGGTTTTCTTACTTACTAGTTCTTCCAGGATTTTTTTTTTTTCTTCTCTGATGTTTTTGTCCAATTGGTTGGGTCATCTTGGTTTGGGTTTATTTGGGATTTTTCTCCCTGCTTATCCAGCTGAAGTATCAATGCAGTTCAATAAAGGTAGCTGGAATCTCAGCCTCCTGCTATCATTCCTGAACTTGCAGGTCTCAGTCTGCTTTCACAGTTTCTGCTCACTATAATTAAGCTTACTTGGAAGTAATTGTATTATTTATCTTATATATATTCTAGTAGAATCTGGATTTTCCATCCACAAGGACTTTATTGTGCTTTTGTCCCCTTATTATATAAAGCTATTACTCTTCATATAATCTTTCATGCACAGCACCCTACCCTCACTTGTACATCCTCTTCTGTCATTCCTGGTAGCCTGCTGACATTGCCCACTCCTGCAAGCCCACCAGGATGCCTGTGTTACAGGAAGGAGTGATCTCTAGGTGCCAGTAATTCTTGTAATGACCTCATATTTATGCTCCTCACGTTGGTACAGAGGAACTTCTGAATCTGCCCCCACAGTGAATTTGGCTACATCCACCTCATGTTACAACCATCTGAACAGGTTGCTTTTTCTGACTTTCAGTCTTGCCCAACTGCCAGCAGAAACAGACTCTGATTTTTCAGTTTTCGTGGCCAGCACCTTGGCCTCATAATGATGCAGGTGCATCCCATTTCCCACTTAAAAACATCCATGGATGTTTTGGTTTTTTTTTTTTCCTGAGCTTTACCCTCCATACACTGTGCCCCTTGTGCATGCAGGGGCTCACTGATCTCTGTGTGCATGTAAGTCCTTGCACAAGGTACTGGCAGCATTCCTGAGAGCTCTATTCCTCAAGTGCAGGCTTGTTTCCTGGCTGTGAGCTTCAGTCTGGGCTGCACAGCATCCCCTCCACACTTCCTGCATCCTCACTACTCACAGGTACTCGCAGGTGCTGCTCCTCCACTGCTGCCCAGGGCCACTCCTGCGACCAAGCTCCGCTGGCCCGGGATGTTTGCTTTCCTGTCTAGTGCTGCTTTGCTCTACTGCTGCTTTATTTTGTTAGAGCAAGTCATGAAATAGTTTCCTGTCAGCTCAGCTTGGGATGATGGAAAGCATGAAGCTGAGAAACAACGCAGCACTTAAATTTATGTTTGTTTTGCTGTTTGATTGTTAATTTGGTGTACAAAGTAAATGGAAGTGGAGAGATGGGATTTCTTTCTTTGAAGAGGACATAGTTTACAAACTGCTTTGGTAGCTGAATGCTGAAGTCCAGACTAATGCAAGTTTAAGAAGTGGAGAAAGAATCTACAGTTTAGAGGAATGCCTTTGCTGGTTTTGCCTGTAAAACTATACAAACCACAACACACAGTGTTCTCTTACTGAAGAGATGTATTTTTACACATTTGAAATGCTAGTTATTTAGAATAAATATACATTATTCAGATTTCATTTTCCTGTGATATCACTATCAGTTTATCACAAATATTACTGAAATCTATTAAAACAGAGAGATTTGAGGGCTCTCAAAGTGGACAGAAGGCCTCAGTTTGTCCGTTCTTAATTTTGAAGGACTTTGGCAACAATTACATTGCAGTGGAAGAGTCGGTGTAGGAGGTTGAAATCTGAGCTACCTTATTGCTGTCATATTTAAAGTGCATATAAAAATAGACTTCATTAGTAATTGAAAACTTGAATATCTGTTTAAGTGTAACACTGCTGTCACAACTTTCTTAAGGGACAAGGCAAATAATTTGGAGTGGTGGAATGAATTTATGTGGTTCAGAAGGGGAAGGTAGTCTGAGGCCAGTTGTTTGTCCCTTCTCAGTTACAGAAAAATCCGTGCTTCGGAGCTTCTCTCCTTCCTCAGTTTCCCTGGTAATGCTAGTAATTCCAAAGAGAATTAATTGGCTTTTGAAGGTGAGCAGTTGAGAACTGGTAGAATTTTGCAGGAGCCCCAAATATTGGTTTACAATTAAAAATTCCTTGGATTCAATTTCTTTCCTGTAGTCTGTTGCACCTCATTTGTTAATCCCAGTGCCGCAGTGGTCCTCCCTCTGAAGCCTTGTGTTAGTGCGAATCCTGTCTCACCGAAGGAGGGATACAGTGCAATGTCACAGCTCAATAACAAAAAAATGCTTAATCCACTTTATTACAATTTTCAATTCCTTCCTTCTGCTGTGCTTGGTCACTAGAAGCATTATAAACATTCTGTGCTTGTATCTGTTATTTAGCCAGATAGAAAGTTTTATTAGGAAATTATGTCCCACACGAAAGCCAGTCCATTTGGCTCCCACACAAAAGTTCTTAGTGTTCATTTAACCCAAATTGTACACGGTTCTTGACGAATGCTATCCCCAACATAATGTATGCTTGTAACGTATGATTTGCATTTCTGTTTTGTCTCTTGAAGGAAAGTTCAGGCTTGCTTGTTCCTGCTGTTAATTATAACAAATTCTGGCAAGTTTAGGAATCTGAAAAGCCTGTCAGATGTTGGCCTTAAGGGCTAGTGTCCCTGAAGTTGGATGTAATTTGTGCATAATAAATTGCTTCAATAAGATTTTGTTTCTTAGCTTAATTACATAAGTCTTTTGGGAATTAAGCTAATGTGAAATTAAGGGTCATGGGACCACCGCAAACTTTTGGAGGTTGTGGTGATAAAATCCAGCTGTTTCTTCTCACAATCAACCTCCAATATGTTGTCCTTATCCAATGGTGTTCTTATGTGATTGCTGTAACACTGTGGATTGGTTAGTTGCATTAAACACTGACATGAATTGGATACTTAAAGACTAGTCAGATTACCTGACTTGGCTGACTGCATGCATTACAGTGTCATCTGCAGATGTCCTGAATACCCAGGCTTTGGATAAAAGGACTTTGAATCAATGTGTGGGAATCATGACCTTCCCCAGGGTAGCACCTGAAGTAACAGATCACACAGCCCTGAGTGAGGCTGAACTAAGTCAAACTCAAAAGGGAAGGTGAAGTTGTTGGAAAAAGCAGTGGGATTCATAAAAGGTGGGAAATAGTGACAAAGTTTAGGACCTTCACATATGGGGATTCAATTTAGAGTGGTTGAAGAAGACCAGGGTGGGAACTGGTAAGAATCAGCTTGCACTGGAACTTGGGCTGGAGGGGGAAAGCCAGCAGCAACACTCAGGTATTTGAGGAGGGGATTTTGTTCTCTAAGTAGAATTATAGAATTGCTGCACTTCAGCTTTGGTGGGGGAAGATGTTCCTTTTTAAATACTTATGTCTTGAGTTTTGATTGGTTTATCATTTTCCTTAATAATTTATAACAGTTATAAGTAACATCAGTAAGGACTTATTTGTTCCTATGCAGAACAGCCCATGTGCTATGAAGCAAAAGAAACATACACTATACAATGCACAGAATGTTTTCAGTATCTTTTGAAGCTCAATCTTCAGCTCTAACTGAATATGCATACCATAGATGCTTTATATAGGAGCCTATTACTTTTTCTGAAAAGACCAGATCATCTGGCTTCCAAGCATTTGTTTTCTAGATAGTTTTGCATATGGTTAGAATGTTCCACTTAATAGGTAATGCCACTCAAAAGAGGATTTGTACATCATGAACATTATAAGCATTTAAGACATTGATAATACATCTGTCATTTTAAGATATTAATAGAATGCTTTTAGGTGGCCATATAGTCACTGACCTTCATGTAGTGGCCTGGATAGTATCTTTAGAGAAACAGTCCTGCAAAATCCCTTCTTCACATTAAAGCAAGAGAAAAAAATTTCTTTTAGACAATATCGATTTCTTTGTGGTTAGTAAAAGCACTGCACATAAATCTGAAGGAAATGTCTACATGTACCATCATTCCAGACTCCAGGTCCTTAACTTGCCATCTTATATACTTAACTGCCATCTAATAGCTAGGAGAAGGTTCTACCAGAAGCCTCTTGGCAAGAGCTGTGTTTGCTGCTCCATGGCCAAGAGATAGACTCGTGCCTGGATGGAGCCCTCATCCAGCTCCCCAGCTGATGCTGCGGGGCCGTGTTCTCCCTTTACGCTGTGGGCTCTGTGCATGACATCCGGACACAACCACACAGCACCTTACAGATTTCTGCATCCAAGCACCTCAAGACCTTAGGGATCTCTTTATCTCTTCTCCTTCCCTCCCCCTCTGCAAGTACACACACACATTTGCATGAACAGGCTTTTAAAATTCCTTAAAGCAATTTCTAGTATGTGATAAGGACTGTTTTTACAGCAGAGTCCTTACAAATCAATAATCCTGTAAAGATGAAAAACAAACGGGAGATATCTGCTTTGGCAGACAACAATAAAGATGTACATGCTGTAACAATTTATTTGCAGATTCATTCCTCCAGATACCCCTTACAGTTACGGGTCAAAGTCTTCTGTGCATCTGCACTGCTGTCCGAAAAATGTCAACAACTTAAAGGGACCACCCAGTCTGTGTTACATTTGTTGCCTGTATGTATTGTAGGAAGGCACTTCTGGTCTCTTTTCAAAATAGGATTACTATCCAAATTTCTGAGGACTTCTATCCTCACATCATGCAAATCTCTGTCCAGGGATACTGTGGTTACTGCCATACTCCTTGCTACTGATAAATGTGAATGGTTACCAATACACACTGTGCAGGATTTCACATTTACAACATGCAGTTTATTACAGTAATCATGCCCAGTATTTTTACCACTTGTTAGTTGTAAGAAATCCCACAAGGCCATTTGAGTAATGCAGTTTTGTTTGTCCTTAATGCTTGCTTGGTAAGTTTGTCTAGGGATAAATTGAGGAAATGGCATTTGGGAGCAGGGGGGAGGCAGTTTGCAATAGGGCTGTCTCAAGCTCTGTGAGACAGAAAAAAAAAAAAAAAAGGGATACAAAATAGAAAGCAGCATTTTGTTCTAAGTCTTTTATCCTATTACACTTTTTAATTACAGGTTATTGCTTAAAGTGAAGCATATTTTCTCTTGGAGATGCTTTGGGAAATCACTATAGTTCCAATTTTGTCATTCAGCAGCAAACAAAATTTAGATTTTAAACAAGCAAGGAGGATTACTAACTTTAAAGAAAATTGCAGGATTTATGGCATCAAAGTTACTGCATCCGACACTATTGAGTGAGTAGATTGCTGCTAAAGTAGAGGGTAATATTTTCAAGCACAGCCTTTTACAGTTAACAAGGTGCATATTTGGACAATTCCTCCATGTTGTACATAATAGTGGCCCACTATTTCAAGTGTGAGTCCAGATGGTTTCTAAGTTCAGTGAAGTGCTCAGGATCCAAACATAAGGAGGGAAGGTTTTTGAGCACTGAAGTTAGGCTTCCAAGGCACTTACAGTCAGATTTTTTTTGGTGTATTTATAACTCAGTGTTTTTGTAACTCAGTTATGTTGTTTTGCTCTCTTCTTAGAGTTTCTTTGTAAGGAATGCCCAAGAGTTCATATTTTCATTGACCGAATTGATCTGAAGGACATTCCAGAAGAGCAGATGTATATGAGAAGGTGGCTTCATGAGCGTTTTGAAATAAAGGATAAGTGAGTAGAAATACATAGAACTTTCTGTTTCAAGACTCTGTCTTATTGCTTTTATATTAATAAATATACCCATGATTTCTGTGTTCCAAGTGGTGCCTGCTATAGGGCTCTCTGAAAAGGAGTGATGTTGGTACTCCTGTTAATGTATTATAATACAATATAATATGACCTTGTGGTTAAACCTTTTGCTCAGGAGGTTGGGATTCCTCAGATTTTGTCCTTCTTTAGATTGAAGAAGTGTGAGTCCATGTTCCAGGCAAGACTCATTCATCTGAATACTCTCCATTCATCTTCTCGTAGTTAAGTCCTGTGCAGGAATGTAAGATGCCTGTGGTAGGCAAGCAAGAAAAAGCAGTGTGATTCTGTCCTTGTAATCAGTGTTAAGTTGGAGTGATAGAGGGGCAGGTTTTGATCTAATCTCTTCTGCCAAAATTGTTTACAAATCTTTCATCCAGACAGCGACTGGATAAAAACACAGTTAACCCCAAAATTCCTACCTTCACTGGGGAAACAAGGTGAAGTAGAAGTTTCATTTGTCCATTTTTGAATTGTGGCAGAAGTTAAGTGCCTGGCTTCCTCCAGCATCTCCAGATAAGGTCACTAGTGAGTATATGCAGCAGATCCTGGGGGACCTTGTTCTCCAGAAGGACTTAGTGTCTAAATGTAGGATATAAGTATTCTTTGAGAGATGATGGTTTAATTTGCCAGATCTGAAGTCTTGCTTAAGGGAAGTGAATCTGTTTACTTTCTAAAAGCCTGAATACTTTGAGTGAGACAGAAATTTCCCTCGTTCTTTAATATTGTTCTGCCAGTCTCACACTCCATGGAAGTAAAAAATGAATTCATTTCTCCTGAGAACTTTGAATTCATATAGAAGTTAACATGACTATCTGTAAACATGACATTGTTACTAAAATGTCTTAGACATTTAGGATCACTACTTTTGAAAAATAGAAACTCTGAATTTAATTTAAATAGACAAGGAGCTGATACATAAAATAAAAGGCTGTCCAATGTCTGTCCCTTTAGTTATCTAGTGAAAGTGAACAAAACGGAATCATCCATGTGTCATTGTAAGGTCCTGTTCACTGGAACATCTTTCCTGGGACCAAATAGTCTGTCAGGCAAATTTAGAGATAGTTAAAACAAAACCTCAGAATTTCCAGACCCATTTATTACTGTTTTTTAAAACTAGGAGGAAAAAGGTTACTACTAAGCCAGTAATGCAGCATCTTACTCTTGCATGTTTAGCGTCCAATATATTCAGTGTATTGGGTGTCCTTATTATTTATTAATTTATTTTATGCAGATACTTCTTCTTCCTCCTCCTTTGGTGCTCAGTGTATTGTTTTGTCATACAATATTGTACAGTACTCTGGACTTTTTTGCTAAATGCTGAATGAAATCAATTCTTGTCAACTTTTATATTCACTGTTGCAGTTGGTCCACAAGAAAAATATGGCCTTAATGCTTCCAAGGGTTCAGGTTGAGTATTTTGACATGCATCATATTTGTAAGGTGTACTCATTGGTCAAACTTGTTACAGAGGAGCTGATACATATTATGAGATAATTTACTAAAACTGTTTGGTTGGAAGCAGTTACTGGATGAAAGTAAGTTTGCTTAATATGTCTTACTGTCTGACCATCTCCTTTTTCTCTGCTTATAGGTTACTAATAGAATTTTATGATGCAAAGGATTCTAAAAGAAGAAATAAGTTCCCTGGGAAAAGTGTTCATTCCAAACTAAGCCTCAAGAAAACTTTGCCATCTTTGCTGTTTTTAGGTGGCCTGACTGCTAGTATGCTTCTGACAGAATCAGGAAGGAAACTATATGTAAAAACATGGATATATGGAACTTTAATTGGCTGCCTGTGGGTTAGCATTAAACCATAAGCAGATGTTAGTCTCCAATCAGTGAAATGTGCAGTCTTTTCTTGCACATTACACCAAATTTTTTCCTGACTTTATAGAAAAAAAGTGTAAATAAAGCCTTATTGATCGAATATTGGAAATAATAGATTTTGTGACTTAAGCCTCTGTGTGGTTGGTCTGGGGAAAATAAATGTAGATTTTCAAATTTGCTACTGATTTTTGCTGGAATAATGACAGATAAACCGAGTCATATGATAAATTGCTTTCCCCATGAACTAACATCTATCTCTCTGCAGATTTGAAAAAGTATGAGTTATGCATAAGGGTGTCTTATGTGGACCTGTGAATGTATTTACAGAGATTAATTTAGGGTATATATTTATTCTTCTGATATTCATGTTGAATTTTTGTTACTCTTTGGTGCATTATAGCAGCTCAGTTGCATCTATCCCAGCTGTATCGCAACTAAAATCAAAATTTTCCTTTTTTTTTCTTTACTCTTCAGTTTTCACTAAATACTGTGTTCTTTAAAAGGGACTGTGTAAGCTGGCAAATCATGAGATGTTATCAGAAGCAGAATAAAATGTTCCTGAGAACTACTGTTCATGGGGAAGAAGCTCTGTTTATCTAGTGCATGACTTTTGATTATATTGCAGTATTAGGTGATTATTTTACATATGCAAAACATTAAATGGTACCGAGCAAACAGCTTATTTTGCGCACCTCGCATTTGTGCATAAAAGGAATGTGTGCGGTGTAAGGAAATGTGAAGTTTTTGTTTCTGGCCAGAACCCTTGTAGCCTCCCTTGTGTCTGCATTACCCCTCTCACCTCGAGCATTCAGCTGAGCTCACACTCCTCCTCCACATGTATGTGCCATAAGCAGAAGTTTCCTGTTACCTCACGATTTTCTGGAAGCAAACCTTGTTGTTTGAGAAATGCACGGAATCACTGTAACAAGGAACCTTCAAGTGTTCCTGGTAAATCTGGAGCGTGTGCCTTTCCCACTAACCTGATCTAGCCTGGTGTTCCATAGGCTGGCAGTCATCTCTGTGCTGTAGTATCCCACTAGATTCTTAAGTCATTCTAGGCCATGCAGACTGCACTTAGGTTGAAATTATGGGTTGATATATATGGTTTGCACAGTAGATAATAATCAATGAAATGCATATCCTATCAGTATTTCACCTGCTTGAAAATATACTTTAAAAAGCAAAATCAACAAACTCTATGAAAGTCTGAGATTCCCAAGGCTGGTAACGTTGTTGGGGAAAGCCATTTTCTGATTCTAGGGAACAGTCTATATATACAGCAATGGGGTAGGAAAGAAGATGTATTTTATCTTCTTCCATTAGGGAATTGGACTCCTGTATCAAAATTAAAAAACTAGAGAATATTTTTATATCACACTTGCAAGCTTTAAATGTGCATCTTTTTCTAGCTTCAGTACGATTTGTCTTGCTTTAGAGTCCATTGTGAGTTAAACATCTCTTAAAATTATATCTCAGTTTTTCAGATTCCACCATTGCCAGTTAATTAAAGGTTTTACTGTGTGGGGTTGTTTTTGTTTTTGTTTTCAACAGAGTATTACAGAGGAATTACAGTTCCACCTTAAAATCATTCAGTACAACTTTCAGTTTGCAGTTCTGTGTCCTTCCATAATGGATTTTGTCACTGGAGTTATTTATATCGGTGATTGATTCAGGATATGTTGATGAACCATTTTAAAAACAATGACTGGGAACAATGTTGAAAAACAGTATTGTTATGAGGCTGTGAAACAAAAAAAAAAAAAAAAGCCATTTTATGTAACAGCCAAATGTGCTTACATGTAGTTCTTCCTATTCTCAGCTGACTGTTACCAGTGGGTATAATGAGAAGGCAACGTTCCTATGTTAGTGTGAGTTTTTTCAGTCATGGAATGAAATTTTATTCTGACATGGCTAAATTTCTTTGTAACAGCTAAGAATAACATTTAATTATACATCAAAAATAAATGCAAAATGCTTAATTCATTTGTAGGAAAATAACTGCTATTTTGGAGAGCCTAATTACATGAAATATTGGATCTCTCTTGCTGTTTAAGTACCAGGAATATAATTGACACAGTGCAGCAAACAAACAGGATGTTTATTTTGAACCTTATTCTCTATGTTAATCTTTTTTTTCCTTGCCATTAATTTATAAAGTTTTGAAACTGTAATTTGCTGATGTATTTGGCATTGGGAGTATCACATGCTATTTCTAAATATGCACTGATATTAACTTGAAATATTTCTTCATTAAAATAAGAAGAGCCAATGCTCATTCAACTTTTCTGTCCTGTCTGCTTGTTCAATTTTTTCTGCACTTTCATGTTTGTAATTCGGAGCTGTTTAAACAAAGGCTACAAGTGTGGTTTTAAGTCCCCAATGGAAGGACTTGTGTGAGAAGCAGTCAACTGAAAGAAAACAACTTTGTCTTTTTTCCCATGCAGCCAGAAATGTGTTGGAATTGATCTGTGCTTGTTCCAATGCAACACACCACCAGGTCAGTCGAGTGGCAATAGCTTTTTGCCCTTGAGCACGTGCACCATTTGCTGCTCATTAATGATGTTCATTAGTGTGTAGGACCAGCTTCTGCCCAGGAATTGGCCTCAGTGGCAACAGGCCCTGGCCTGACAGCACTGGCAGAGGGTGGACAGACCCAGGGGCAGGGAAGAAGTACTGCAAACAAATACCTGAAGCATATCTTGGTAGCAATGCCACCAAAGTTGTAGTGATGTGTTAAATCTCAGAAGGACCTTTATGTTCAAAAACTGCCTTTGCTAGCTGTATCAGTGGCTCTGATAAGAGCTGTTTCCTTCCCACAAGTACCACTCTGTTCATATGCACAAGCTGTGTGTAAAACTTGCAAGACCACTAAATGTTAGTTCTACAATGGCATCCTTGTGTTTACTTATGGGGAAGGAATTGGGCTGAGCAAGCATTAGCTTATGTGATGGAGAGCACAAAAAGTTAAGTGACAACATTGCATGATACTGGAGTGAAGAAATGACTGAGGGAGGACACGAGGGCTCCACCCAGATGCAGTCCTTTGCTAACTCCTCTGAAGCATTTTGCTGTAATACTTGTTTTTTCTCCTTTCAGTCAAATGTAGCATACCTGTAAAACTTCTTTTAGTACTTAAAAGTTGGCCCTGATTGTTTTGGCATTTTAGCTTGCAGAGAATGTTTATACTTACTTCAAGGGAGAGAGAGGTAACTATTTTGTGTTTGGATAATGAAGAGGACCATGAGAAGGTTTGGGATTTTTGGCTTAGTGTTAAAAGTGAAAAAAGATACTTTTCCCATGCCCACCTCCAAATAAAAAAACATTTAATGACAGAAATTTCAAATATGCAATAGAAAACCAGCTAACAGGTTTAAGATCTTGGCACCTGCTTTATAAATGCTTTTCCATTCTAAATATGGGAACCAGGGTTTGGTCCTAACCTGCAATTCTAGGTCACTTTTTAGCACAGTGGCTCTGGTGGCTGGGCTTGGAGCAAACACAATTGTTGTCATTTTCATGCCTGTCTCATCAGTTTGGAGCTCTGTGGTCCCAGTGACGTGTGCTGCCCAATTTGCTGAGCATAAGACAAAAGAAGAAATTGTTACTTTAGTTTGTATAATAGCAAAAGTCACACAAGCAAAACACAGCATGTTCAGAGAAGGAAAAGCAACAATAATCTGAAACTAATATTAGAAACATCAGCTCTAGTCAGGCATGACCACATCTGACTGATTCCAGGGAAAATTTGTTTCCTGTGTGAGGACCAGTTTCCTTGTCAGCATGGTGAATATTTCTCCCACCTGTCCAGTTTCAGTCCCAGATCTGCAGCCTTACTCTGGGCTGACTGCAGTCCCTTTTTTCTAATGAGTCCTTCAATACTTTTCAGACTGATGCAAATCTTGGGTTTCCTTCATTCTTCTGGAACTGAAGAATTTCCCTATTTGTTTTCAGCCTGATAAACTACTGACTGACCACTGCCACCCACGTCCTTCTAATATGTTGTCCTTTAGAGGACTGGCATGTGGTGGGCAGATGCCAGTGGAAAGGCAGGGGTCTGTTGCTGTTGGGCTGGAAGGAGATGTTGCTGTTGAAAGAGGGCTGTTGAGCTCTGAGCCACTTGGGCTAGTGGAACATGTCCCTGCCCGTGGCAGGTGGCTTGGGACTAGATGGTCTTTAAGGTCCCTTCCAACCAAACTACTCTGTGAAGTCTATACTGGACATCTGAGATGGATCTCCCTCCCTCCTGCCTGTGCCAGAGCCCGCTCCTTCACTGACTGGCACTTGGCTTGGCTTTGAGTAAAAGCAAAGGCCAGGCAATGCCCTGAAAAACAGTGACTTGTTCCTGGGTCATATTTGTGATGTGAAAGCTCCATTAGTTAGGCTTGTACAAACTATTCCATAGCCTTTTATCTTCTGTGGGAACTCTGTTTTCGAAGGACATTTTGATGCCTTTGTTTGTATTCCCTGTGTGACTAATTCGAACCAGAGCCATTTCAACCTGTTTGCCTGACAGGCCCAGAGAACCTAGAGAGGATGCAGATGTTCAGGGGCAGAAGTTGCTGCCAGTTTTCTGGCTGTGCAGTGACAGAGCTGCTCGTCAGAACTGCTGGGCTCCCCACAAAACCTCTGCAGAAAACAGGGCCTCAGATCCCAGTCCCACCATCACAGCCTGTGAGAGGTATCACCATGGGCTGCCAGAACAACCAGTTTCAGAGTGATAGGTCCTAAAACCCACTTGGCTTGTTGGCAAAGCATCCAGGATGTGGTGTTCTCTCTGTAGGGTGGGCTGGGCTTCATTGCTGCTTTGAAGCACGGATGAGCAATGAGTTGCAGAGTTATGCCTACTTTAGGGCATCAAAGCCCAGTCACTGGGATGCGAAATAGGAGATACAGCCTCAACAACTCCTGGCCTGAGAAAGACCAGAGATATTTTACTTTTCCCACCATTCCATGCCCTCAGGGAGTTCCCAGTGCTGCTTTTCATCTGGCTAGGTTGGAAAAGATTTGAAGATTTATAAGACCAGCATGACTGCCTGATGCCAAAGGCATTGGCTGGGTACATGGATGTCTGCACTCAGCTTTGGTCCTAGGGCATTTCTGAACTGCCCTAGGAACAAGGTGGAACCAGAGATGGTCCATGGCTCACACCAGTCTGCAGGCAGAGGTTACAGAGAAAGGAATAGGGGAAGGGTTCCACCCTAAAGTGCCATATTTTTGAAGTGCCTTTCCATGTTAGGAGTGAGTCCAGTGCACCATGGGCACCAGCAGATCTTGTCACCACTACACTTGTTGGGTCCCACGCTCCACACCAAGACCCTCCTCCCCCGTCTTCTTCAGGGACACTCACAAAGGCTGAAATTGCCAAAGCAGTTTTGAATTTCTGGATATAACCAGACCCTGGCTTTATTCAGCTCTGCAACTATTTCATCCAGTTGGGACTACAAGGAAAACAGAATTTAATTTCCAGTTGGCCAAGATGGGAGAGTTGACACTGTAATGATCCCAGAAAGTATCAAATGCTGTACAACATCATTAAGCACAAATAGAAGAACATGCAGATTTCTCAAGGCTGAAACCTGAACTGGAGGTATTAAGTTAAATTGCTTTTCATGCTGTATGCATTACAGTCACTGCTTAAGGCTGTCACGGTTTAGCAGGCATTTGCATCTCCTATAGTGTCCTATTGCACTTTTAGCAGAAACACTATAGATCCAGAAAATGGCATTGTCTTTATGCTAGTTTGCACCCAAGCCTTTTAAAGTCTTTCATGATAAACAGGCTATAAAATTTTTAATCTGTATAATCTATGAGTATTTTTTGGCTTCTATAAACTATGAAGTCTTCACTTTTTGTCTCACGAGGTATAAAAAAAGTTGGTTTGACATCAGGATGCTTTAATAAATTCCTGTTTATCACAAAGGATTGCATTAGTATGGTCACATACTAAGAGATGTTAAAAAGACTTTAAAAACACACACTGTTTTTATAGCCAGGGGAGATAAATCAAAATGCAGAAATACTTCTTTCGAGAATCCCACACTTGTAGCTAGGACATGGTTGTAGTCATAGGTGAATAACCTGGTTCACAGAGCTGTTTAAAGACAGAGAAATAGAAGTTCTCTGGAAGCTGGAGAAATGGTGATTTTGTTGTCCAGAAAAGGAAAGGTATTCCAAAGAGCTGACAAATAATAGTAGTTCTGTTGGCACAGGATATGGTATTGTTTTCTAAGTTTAAACAGTAATAAGAGATTGTGCGTACGTATCCTGATACTTTCAATTGTATTCCTGACAAAATCACAAGAGATTCAAGAAGTCTCTCTTAGAACACATCCCCTTTTGCACTGCAGGGTTGGAAATGCCAAGTGGCTGCTGTCACTAACTCATCCTGTGTATCCCTTTGGAATGCTGGCTGCTGCTTTCAGAGCCTGTTTAAAACTAACAATCATTCTTGGCGGCACAAACACGTATGAAAGCAGAGGTGTGAACTGGGACATGTCCCATCACCAAGGATGGGGCACTGCAATACAGCCCGGGCAGCCCATCAGTTAGCCCTGCAGAAGCCAGGAATGGGAACTCAGGCCAACACGGAGCTGCAGCCACAGTGAGACAAGTACGTGCCTGTTTGAAGAGTGAGTCTCAGCACAAGGGTGGGCACTGGAAACACCACAGGCATTACAGCACATGCCACACCAGGCTCAGCTGAAGTAAACAGAGACTTCATATTCCCTTTTCAATAGTATAACAAATTTGAAGTTTAAGAAAAAAAAGTCCTCTACAAATTATATGACATCCTGGAAAGGAAGGAGTAGTCCTGAACCCTCCAAGTTTGGAGCAATTTTGGGATCAAATGATGCCACAGAATAATGGAATAAAGGTCTGCCAGGCTGCAGGTTCTCATCCCTCTCTTCTTTCTCAGCTCAGGTCGAATCTTTCCACATGCAGTTATAAGCTTCCCTTGTTCCTTAGGTGCCTGACCTACATTAAATTAGTTTGCAGAAGAATTTAGGACTTGCAGCTGCTGGAGAAGGCAACACATAAAGAACATCTACACATCACTATACCTGGTACAATGCACTTCTTGGATTGAATAATCAGAAATACTTCTAGGCTGTGGTTTTCCGTTTGTAATATGATGGCAGTGCTCTTCCTTGCATTCTAGAGGTGTTCAACAAATGCTTTATTTTGTGAAGTTTTGGCACTTTTTTATAATATTCACCATGACAGTATCAGAAAGAAATGCATGATTCTGTCTTCATAGCCAGGTTTATTTACTAAGGAGTCAGTAATGGGTGGGAAGACCATCTGAGTGAGCTCAAGTGTTCTTAAAAGAGCTCAGAATAACATGCAAAGAGGCCAAAGTGAAATCCTTCACATCCTTTTCCCACACACCACTTTCCAGTTGCCTCCATGCTTTGTTGTGCTTTAGTCTCCTCTCCTGATTCCCACCTCAGTGTTCACAGACTTCAGGTTCCTCCAGTTCTCTGCCAGGATTCCCTTTGTCTGTTCCAAGTCTACTTTTCCAAATTATCCCCTCTTGCATGTCTTACCTCCACTGAATGTAGTTCCACTGATGTCCTTCATGTAGACTGGAAACAAACAGTTAAAAAAACCAACCTGAAAATCTGCACTTTCAAGTATCTGTATTTAAAGCTGCTTTGGCTTGAAGCAGTTAGGAATTGAAAGTTCTAGGGAAGTCCCACTCCAAGTCCTGGAGCATGTCCCATGCTCATGAACTCACTAAAGAACAAATCCTGCAATCTCTGGCTGGCCTCTGGCAAGCACATGTGAACTGCAGCTGGCTTGGGTTTTATCCAAATCTCTATGAATTGGCCAAATTTTCACTGAGAGTATAAAAAGTCCATCTCAACAGCAAGGTTAAATTTTGTCCAGTTCCAAGTCCCTCTTCCAATAAGAAAAAAAGCACCACTGCTTTTCAAGGATTTCCAGAGTACTGGGAGGGGAAAGTGGGTTTTTGTTTGGCTTCAATCTGGCCATGATTAGGTTAAGAAAAGAAGGTGCTCTCAGAAACGTGAACTATTTTGGCTGAAACTTTGAAGAAAACACGGCCTTCACCACACACCTGGCAAGCAAAGTGTGGCTAAATATTTGCTAATTGGGCAAAAGTAAGAAATAATAAATATATATATATATATAAATGATAAATAATCCCAGGATTGAAAAGGCAACATGCATTGGGCAGTCCAAAACTTGGGTTGCACTATCAGCCATCCATGTAGCTTGCATCTTTCCCTCCCTCAAACTCTGAGAAAATTTGGACTCAAGGATCGATGTGGGATTGGTTGTGGTTTGGATCAGTCTTTGTTTTTAACTTGATGTCTTCAGTGAATCCATTTTATGGCTGCACATATCTCAGATTTGCTTTCCATGTAATGAAGTTTGGCTACTTGAGCCAAACCCAGTAATATGCCTAGGAAGATTGGCTATAAAAATGAGGTTTAACTAAACCAAAGGGCTGAAGCAGAGAGTAGCTAAGTGCTGTGCAGAATATCTAAGTGTTTTGTTTCCTCGTGTAAGCAAATACTGTGTTTTTTTCACTGGGTATCAGTTTCTAACACTGTTCCTGAATGTACCTTTATCATCCAGCACTGATGTGTCTCAAGTGCTTGGAATCAGTCCTGCCACCCAGGTGGGGTCAGTGTTGCTGTAACGAAACTGGCTGGCTGATATTACTAACTTCTGCCTCAAAGAATTTTGACAATTTGATTGTGAAATGCATTAGAAACATGAGACTTGAGGCTGAAGGAAAGAATGCAGGTTTTAATTGAAAAGAGAAGCGATTCCTGTCATGAAGAGTACCCTACAGCACACAGCTCTTCAGTCATACAGTATGCCAGTACTACATGTTAGCAATAGTCACATGCCTTGGATGTCCAGGCTCATGGGGTTCATTCTGGGGAGTTTCAGCATCCTCCTTAGCCCTGCAGACAAGCTGGCCTGCCAGTGCAGCTGGAGTTTGCATCTTCATGCTGTGAGAGTTGGTTGTGAGAAGCAGAGCTGTAAGACCCTAGCACTCTGCCAAGCCTCATATCCTTCTCTGTTCTGGATCCAAGAGTTCCTCTTACACCACCTGCCACCTCAGTGACTCTGTTGAGTTTGCACAGGAACAGAGCCAAGGAGCAGCTTCAGACAAGCAGCAGAGATCTCGGTGAAGAGGCAAGTATGAGCCAAGAGGCTTGTCCAGTGTTTGTTAAGATGTAATTTGTTCGCAACAGCAGCAGCTCAGCCAGCATCTTGGATTAAACCCCAGAATTTGGGCCCAGCTGACACATGCAGTGTGGATGCTGTCTTACACATTGTCTGACACAAGCCTCCCCTTGCTCATATCCACTCCAAGGCACTCGGCTACCACAGTCCAGAGGCTCTGTCCTCTGTGTATTTTGCCTTTTTTACTTCTGCTGTCATCACTCACCAAACTGGAGCACTGGGGTGCCAACTACTTTTTTCCCTGAAAATGACCTCAAATGAACTCAAACTCACCTGTCCTCTCAGCAAGCCACAGTCACGGTGGGTGACACTCCATCCCTGCAAGCTCAGTCTCTGTTGGAAGCAGGAGCCTGGGGCTGAATGCCCCATCTTATCCTACTTCCCATCCCCAGTACCCCTGCAGTGACATAGGCTAGCTCAGCCTTTTGAAACATTTCACACCTAATTCCAATCCTGGGAGAAACTCTTATATTGGGCTACACAAGAAGACCAGAGAGCTATGCCAGCTTGTAAACCAGGGGACTAGAGCTGTCAGGGGGCAGGGATTATCTAGCAGCATGCCATGCTGATGCCATGCACGCTCCGGGACTGTGCCCACAGCAAGCACACCAGCACACAGGGAATGCCGGGGTGTTTGGGCATGAGGACTGGTAGCTTTTCCTTTCCCTTATCTAGCGTTTTCCCACATTAAGTTACAAACACAAAAGGGACACGCTGGTTTTCATGGCAGTGAAGTCAATCCCAGATCCTTCTGTGTGGTTTACAATGAAGTGTCAAACCTGAGCTGCCCTGCACGCACGGCTTTTGTGACACAGTGGCTACTCTAAGGTAGCCCATGCATATTAGGAAGGCACTTTCTGTAGGACAGGTGTTCCCTCAGGAGCCCTGTGCCAGAGCGCTGGGGAGCCCGGGCTGTGTCGGACTCATCCCACCTGCCCTTGGCAGATAATCCTGCTTTGCCCAAAGAAGCCCCGGGCGCAGCCACTGCCGAGAGCCGGCCCCGCTCCTTCCCTTCGCGCCGTGACCCGCGAAGCTCGGCGGGGCGGGGCCCCTGGAGCCAGGCCTGGCTCCCGCAGCTGGGAGAGCTGGCAGCGCTGGGAATGCGGCCAACAGGGAGGGCAGGTCCCAAGATGCAGGGCAGGCACTGTAACTCCAAAAGGTAAAGAAGGCAGCAAGGGAGACAATTAAGCGCTAATTGAGAGCAGTGTGCTGCCGGTATTTGCGGGTGCCCAGAGAGATGGGGTACGGCAGGGAAGGGAAGGGAAGGGAAGGGAAGGGAGACCGGCTCGGGAGGGAAGGGCAGCGAGCGCTCGAAGGCAGCTCCAGCCCAGCGCTTGCCTCTACCACCATCTCGTGGCGAACTAGCAGATCCCAGCGCCGGGCCGTTCTCACCATCGGCAGCAAAGGGAAGGGGCAGGGAGCTGATCCTCGGATTTTACAGTCAGCGCTGCCCTTGTGACAGAGCAGGGCCAGGAGCTCACTGAGCAGGGCGCACCAAGGGCGAGGGAAAGCAGCACCAGCAGCAGCAAAGGGAAGGGGCAGGGAGCTGATCCTCGGATTTTACAGTCAGCGCTGCCCTTGTGACAGAGCAGGGCCAGGAGCTCACTGAGCAGGGCGCACCAAGGGCGAGGGAAAGCAGCAGCGGGTTCATGCCCAGGCGATGGGCCCAGCCCAGGACAGATCGTTCCCAGGTGATGTGCAATATGTGCCCAAACCAGGACAGTTCTGAAAAGGTCTGTCTGACAGACCTGAGTTCATCTGCACTCAGCAGGCCCCCAGAACCTCAGTCAGCAACCTGCCTTCCAAGGAGCCTTCAGTCCTGAGGGGTGCTGTAAGAGGACGTGATGCTTCTCCTCCAATGCTGGCATAAATACTGTTTGCAGGGAGAAATAAAAGATTGTGCCTGCTCCTTTTTCTGTGGGATGGTCAAATAAACAAAACCAGCGACAGTAGCAAGACAGGTTCACAGCAGAAACCAAGAAAATCAGTTTAGAAAACAGAATTTCATGGCAGGGCAGAAAAGGAAGAGGAATGCCAAAATGATAGAGAAGATTTATGATTTCGTACTGAAAATATGTGAAGCAGTTCTGAGCTTCAGTTTAGCTGCTTTTAGAAAGCAGCAACAGTAACAAGCCTTAATGCCCCATGCTTTATGTAGGAAACTCCATTAATGCACCATGGACTAATTTCTACATCTGAGATTCTCTCTGGTCTGTAATGAATCAGAAGTGGTCTCGGGGTGTGCGGTGTGGGGTCAGCGAGCTGCAATCAGAGCCAGATCAAAGGGGGCTGAGGACTAAGGCAAGACAAACCCAGTGGTGCTCACTGAGCACCCTCAGAAATCAAAGTATCCAAGCAAGCACGGGCTGTTTCACGTGCGGCTTACCCATGCAGAACCTATCTAGCTGGGCCTCAGGTTCCGTGTATTGACTAACCAGAACATTCTGAGTTGGAAAGGATCCACAAAAATCATTGAGTCCAGCTCTTAAGAGGATGGCCCACACAGGAACTGAACCAACAACCTTGTCATTATTTGCACCAAATATTACCACCAAATCGGCTCTGACCAAATGAGCCAATCTCACAGAACAAAATACTTCCCCCCCATGCCCCCATATCTCCTACTTTGCTGCAAAAACCAAAGAGAAGAGAGATCCCCGTGCTTTAACCTCCTCCAGGAAAAAGGAGTGCTTCCACCTCCTCCAGGAAAAAAAGACTTTCTTGTCTCATTTTTGAGGGATCCCTAGTGTGGACTGTTTTGCCTTTGGATCCCATGCCAAGCCCTCTGCATTCCTTTACTCAATTCTTGGCTGTCCCAGCTAGAAAAAGGGTGTTTGATTTAAATCTGTGGGTGGTGATCAGCAGGTCCCCAAGCTATAGCTGTGCAGACAAAGCATTTGGCATCACACTTGTCTCAGATAACTTGAGACATCCATGATATACAGAGCTCGAGTAGATCTGGACTGCCTTATAGCAGACAGAGGAGTCCAGACCCTTTTACTTCTCTATACTATCACTTGGGAAACAAATGCATGTCCAGTGTTTCCTTCATCTGAACAATTTTAGACATCAGTTCCAGGACAAGATGAAACAGAGCCTGGCCTGAATCATTATATTGATTATACGTCTGCAGACTGTAAGGGAGAGCCCAGCCTGATTCATTGTATTGACT
This sequence comes from Geospiza fortis, assembly GCF_000277835.1. Taxonomy (NCBI): domain Eukaryota; kingdom Metazoa; phylum Chordata; class Aves; order Passeriformes; family Thraupidae; genus Geospiza; species Geospiza fortis. The sequence continues at coordinate 50,797 of NW_005054413.1, read as the reverse complement.
ATATGTCTATGGAAAGCCCAGCCTGAGCAGCTCAGGCACAGACACCCGTGGTGCAGGTTGGCTGCCTTGAGCCAGGTGGGTGCTGAGCCCTGTCCCTCTGCCTCCACTGGGGCATCAGCACCTGCAGCCCAGGGGGAAGGGCTGCAGGCAGTGCAGTCACCCCTGGGCAGAGGCATCACCTCCTACCATCCTCTGCCCCTGGCCTGGGGGACAGAGGTTGATGTGGGGTGCCAGCCTCTCAGGGATTCTTAAAAACTGAGCTGCCAAAGCAACGTGTGTGTGGTTTGGCTTTTGTGTCCTGAGATCCTCTCATGGAGTATCCCACCCCCCTCCTTTTGAGGATGGGCCTTGGGAGAAATCTGTCCTCTTGTCAGGTCTGCTTTCTCTGCCCCCTTGTTTTCTCGATATCCAGCTGATATGGAGCTACTTGTTTTGTCCTGTGGAGACCAACAGAAGCTGAGTTATATTTAGCAATGTTCCCATACAAAAGATCAGTCTTGTTAGGCAACGTTGGATGTACTGCATCTAGTGAACTACATGGCTAAGTGCCATACTCTGATCCAGAAATTTCTATTGCTCAAGCAAACAGGAAGCCCAGAAAATGCAACTATGTGCCTACTTTTAGAAGGAAAAATCTAAGCCATGGGCAGATCTATTTCTAACTTACTTCAGAAACTTCTAAAATGCGTTTCAAGGTAGTCAGTGGTGCACTTAGAGGATGATAAGAAACAAACCTTGAAGCTTAACACCATTATTGACACTGAAAGCTTGGCACAATGAGATGGCTGGGGCTGTGGGCTCTGCACAGGGATCAGCTGTGACACATCCCCATTGGGTTCAAAGTAAATTACTCCTATCTGGTTTTCAACAAACTTGAATTATAGTCACTGGACTGTTACAAGTTTTATTTCTCCTCTCAGGCAAGATCACTTGCTCTGTGGTGCTAATGATCTTCTAAGCATTCCTGTTGTTTAACTCTCCATGCAGAATGATGCATGGTTAAAGCAGGGCTGTATTTTATTACATTATAATAGTGTTTCTCAAACTCTTGTAATGAAATACCTGCAGCAGAGCCAGAATGTCCAAGGTATCCTGGTGTGTATTCAACAACATACCATGTGCAGATATCTGTGCAGCCCACAGTCAATGAGAACCAAGGAACAGAAAAAGGAGGAGTTGGTCTTGTCTCACATCAGAGGACTGGGCTCTATGAGAGCAGAGCTTTGCAGAGCTCCTTGGGGCCTGTCTTCTTGAGTGAACTGTGGAAGGACAGAAAAACCAGCATCACCTCTCTCTAAACAGGCCATCATTCTAACTTGTGTCCTTGCCAACATACTCACTGCAACCTACAACTTCCCTCACCTCCACAATGTATCCCTCATGGTCAAGATCAAGCACATGCTTTTACTGCTCACAGAGAACATAACTCATTTTGCCAAGAGCTTGGTTTATATTTAGTTGTTATTAAAAGCTGGGGGAATCAAATAAAAGACTATTGGCTCTGAGAAGCTCTGCTCTGCAGGCAGTCAGATGAGATGACCTTGAGAGCTCTCCCATTTCTGGCTGCTGCAGTAATCACTGCTGCTGGGAAAATGAGCCTGAACAGGATGAATTCAGCACACAATTTCATTACATTTCTCTGTGCTTGTGGGTTTTTTAAATGGAAAAGCATTCCACATTCTCAGCTTTTAACTTTATTTCTCTCTTCAGTTGTCCTGTTTCTATCATCCTTATTTCATGCTGTCTTCCCTCTTTGTGTTCCCTTCCTTTTGCTTTATAGGACACTGCTCTCTTAGCCAGACACACGATGTATCTCTTTGTGTGTTGTTTTCTTGTATGTTTGCTACTTCTGTTACTTTATCTTGGCCCTTCCCTCTGTCTTTTACCACTCCTCACTTTGAGATACTCTTTTCTCCACCATGTTTTGCCTTGGGGTTTTTTGTATCCTGAATTACATGCTGTTTCTTGGAGTGGATCTTTATTTTTCATGTAAAACCTGTTGCATTTCTTTAATCTCTAGCACAATCTCACCACCACTTATACTACATTGACTCCATTGACTTCAGGGGAACTGGAATGGATAAGAGGGTAATCCAGTTTGGGAGAGATCAAAAGCCAGATGGCATGAAGTGGTAAAATGAGGAAGAGAAAGCTTATAATAATCTTTAATCTTTAAGGTAGACGTTCCTGGGTTGCAAAGGGAAATCCTGCTAGACCCAGGAGCAGACCTGCTGGCATGACTGCAGTGTGCAGCTGGGCATGCCATAAACTCACCTGAGCTTTCCAGAGCCACGTAATACAGGGTCAGGTCACATGCACCACTTCCCAGCATTCTTACGGAAAAGCAGTGTATTCATCCAATAGACACAGTCCCACATTCCAAATGAATTCTGGCCTACAGCTGTCTGGGGAAACTCACATTATACAACCTGCATTTAATCACCTTTTTCCCTTGTAATTTGATTTCCCTTTTTCTCTGTCAGTGATGGAGAGCTCTTCTTTTTCCCACTATATTTGTCTTGGGCTACGAAGCACAAAGAACATTTCTCCCTTAGTTCAAATAATCTGATATAATTTGTTAAGGACAGAGAAGTAATGGGATTAGGGAGACAGTTATTCAAACAGTGCCATCAGCCCAGTCTCTAGTGTGAGGCAGTTATACAGCTCAGCAGCACTTTCCATTCCTTGGCTTGTACTTGGGTCAGCAGGACAGTGGCTAGAGTGAGCAGGAAAAAACGTGAGACTAGAATTAAAGGACCAGAGCTAACAGCAATGAGTCTGAGCCAGGCTGTCAGTTGTTTCAGTCACCTTCCTGATGACAGAGCTTGCAGGGCTGGTAAAGCTGCCAGCAAGTAGGGTGAGGCTTCTATTCCAGTCTGTTAGTATGCATTCTTAAAAGGTTGTGTTTAATCCAGGCTAATACAGCCACAATGTTTTACCATCTCAAACATGCTTATCCTGTACAATTCCCATGGGTGTGTTCATAGCCCTCTGAATGACATAGATGTCACTACAAGCCCCTTCAAAGTCCCCAGGACATCATGATAAACATTTCCCTTCACTGTTCTGATAGCTCAAGTCAAAGAACAATTTTCTAGTGTTCAAATGCTCTCTCCAACATTATGGTTTAAAAATCAAAATAAAACAAAAACAAAAGAAAAACATAAACTAGGAGGCAGGCCCTGTAAGACTAACTTGGCAAAGCTGACCTGCTGAATAGCCTGTGGTGCCCAGCCCAGCCCAGCCCAGCCCAGTGGATGCTGGCCATGCCATTGGTTTCCATCAGCCTTGGATCACTGCAAATAAAGAGTACAGCCCTCCCCAGTGGTGACAGAAACTATATGGGATCACACTCTGTATTTCACATTGCTGCTAACACAAAATCAGAATGGCTACCAAACTGAAATTGTCATAAAGCTGAAAAGTTGATAAAGTGGATAAAGCTGTGTAAGTGGATAAAATGTAGAAGTATATTAAATATAATGTTTTTTTAATTGCATGGTATTGCTTTATTTCTCAAAATAACTGCACTAAAAGTTGTTTTGACAACATTCCCAGTGAAAATGCAGTAGTTTTGTTTCTTTTACCTAGAGCAGATTATAATGGGGCTATGAAAATACCATCCCTTAAACAGAATTGACAACTTCTTTACCAGAACAGATTTGTCCTTTTCACTTTACAGTGGATATACTTTTCATAGCAATCATGTTTAAGAGTTAATTTTCCTAATGAACACAGACAGCAGCCTGACTTTCCCATGCTGCCCTGGAGATGCAGTCTTGACTTACATTTTGTTGTCTAAAGCTGTCAGGATTGTATGTGCTGACTAAACTGGAATTTTGTTTTCAGCTTTTCACCTGTCCCCATGCATGTCCCCATCATTTCCCATTGTTCCATCAGTTCACATAATTCCTCATGTTGCAGCCCATAGATCCCTACATCTTGCTCCCGCTGCCCAGGAGCAAGGCAGTCACTGGGGGCTGTCCTTGGCCAAGTGCATCAGGGAAGGTTATGTTTTCTCCTGTCTGATTTCTCTCAAAGAAAAATTGACCAAGGTTTGCAGAGAGGCTTCATTTAGTCACCAAATGTGGTTAAAAACCAGGCTTGGCACTTGGTGATTCCTTTCAAATTGTACCTCTGTGACTCTCAACAGGGCAGTTAAGTTTCATAATTCCTCTTGCCTCTCATGGAGCCCAGGGCTTACATAATCACAGTAAGGTTGAGGTGGGAAGGGACCTCAGAAAAGTGGCTGACCCAAGTCCAGGGTCATCTAGCAGGGCCCACCTACAGCAGGTTCCCCAGGACCCTGTCCAGTCGGGTTTTTAAAATCTCCAAGGCTGGTGTGGGGTGCTAGGGTTTAGTGTACCACTTTGGTGTGCTTGCTGAGCCCCTGCATGCAGGCCAGCAGCTGACAGACCTCTTTTTTCCTACTCTGCTACTGTGGAGAGAGATAAGATATGGAATTCCAGCTGCTGTAGCAAAAGAGGAAGGTTGGAGTATGTTAGGAATTCCAGAGTAGCAGGTAGGAGACTATCATCCTGGACTGATAGGGGGTTTCTAATAAGAGAGGGGTACATGGGGTTTATGTACTAGTGTTGTGGGATAAGATTATATTAAAGAAAAGGTGAGGTTGGAAGTGTGTCCTCTTTACTGTTTTTGTGCAGCCCATCCAAGGCATACTTAGAGAAAAGGCCATTTTTCTCTTCCCATTGTTCTTTCTCTGAAATCCATGCATGCCAGAGTGACAGGGTCCCTGGGTCAGGACTCTTCTTGTGTTGCCCCACTTTTCCTTCCTGGAATCTGTTTTCTTCTAAGCTTTGTGCTTTCAGGTGTTTCAGGTGCAACAATTTTTATCAGGTTTGTATCACACAGGAAGCCCGATGGCACATCAGCCTTTCAGCTGCAGCCTGTTTGATCAGGTGCAGAGAGGTAGAATTCAAATGACTCTTTATCTATATAATAGCTATTGTTTCCTCTATCTCTCAACTCCAGAGCTAGAAAAGAAAGATGTTGTTTCCCATCTTTGCTTCTAAAAGCCATGGTTTTCAAACAGCCTTTGATCTGACTTTCACTGACTGCCAGGGTAACCAGTTCCTGGCTTGCACACAAAGGGCACTTGCTCTACCTTGCCTACCCAGGGTATTAAACTTGGGGGCCTCTTTCACTGCTCTTGTTCGTTTAAAGCTGGGAAACTGCTACTGCCAGGAAGGTTTGTAATGCTACTGTGCCATCTTTGTAAAGTTTCATGTCTGCTTTCCAAAGTAACATGTAAATCCATAGAGAGGTGTGCCACTAACATTCATTTCTTAGCCAATGAATTGCACCAAGAAAATAATCTCTCAATCATTTCATTGTGACATAAGGTATATCTCAAGAAAACCAAAGCATTGATGGTGAGAGCAAAGGACAATAAGAAAGAGTGGACAGATAAATAGTGTGGCCTTGATGATTTTAAAACTGCATGGAAGTGAGAAGTCTGCATCTGATTAAAGAGATCCATTCCTCACATCTTGTCTCTCCTTGGCTCTGCTTATGGCAAGGGAGAAAATTCATCCCTGCTGTAAGCCAGCTGAAGTCATTCTAATCTCTGTTTTTAATACTTACTGCTGTGCTTTTCGTATTTATATGAAGAAATAGCATAAAGAAAAAAGAGAGAAAAATTAGGCAAAGTTACAATAGCAAGTGAGATACCAAAGATTAAAGCATGAAACAATATGTTAAAACTCAGCATGGAGTCAAACACACAAAAATTCAGCATTATATTTTTCTATCTCCTCTCCTCTTTCTGTCTGTACGTTGTCTTGTTGGAGTGTTATCAGTGGACCATCTCACAAATGCCTGGTATATTTTACATCTTAAAAATTGAACATGCAAAAGGACAAAACTTCAATTTTAAATAAGGATGTATTTCACAAAGGATACACAAATTCTAACTAACCTTAATGTGTTTTGTGTCAAATACAGAAGGAGTTTCTCAAGGAAACTTCTCTTTGGTGCTGCCCACTCCATGCCAAGGAAGGCCATGACAGTCCACACTGGAGGTGAAGGTAAAGGGATCCTCTCTTTCTGTTCTCACTCTTTGAATCAAATGTGATGCTGCTCAAGTTTGTAAATCTCTTTATATAGAGGTATGTGTGTTTCTAGGAACATATATTTATATATAGCTAATGCCTTGAAATTAATACAGCTCAGTTCTGTTGAATCTTCCAAATCTGGGGCAGAACAAGAGTAATTTTTAGAATTGCAGCTTCACATAGACCCATCTAAATCTTGTATATGTCTTTTTATTTTGTCTTTTTTTTGTCTTTTTTTTTTTTGTCTAGACCCATATCTCTATGATTTAGTACACAAGGTATTTATTTTACTTGGTAATACTGCCTTGGGATAAAGCCCAAGATAAAAGTGAATTATCCCCTCATTGTCCTGACTCTTTCTGTTTAGGTAAGAATAAAATTAAAAGGTTAACTGGCAATGGAAAATCTTACACATTGGACAGTGGAAAACTGCAGGGTTTCACGGCTCATTCTGTTAATGAGTAGCAGTAAATAGTATCTTTTTTCTTCCTATCTAGTTTCTTTTTTTTAAAAAAAACCAGCATTGTCTTGCACTCTTTCAATGGCAAAGCAGGCTCCCTGCAGAATGCCAGCCCTGGACAGCAGCAAGGGTGTGCTGTATGCACACCTGGGCAAATCTGCTGTATGGATTGCAGTGTAATGAAGAGGCACCCAGGTAAACTTGGAGTTTAGACACAACCAGGTGTGATAACTCCATGTACTGAAGTTTCAAAGCTCATGAAAAAGAAAGACAAACAAGTAGTGCTGCACTGATGGCTTGAGTACCACAGCAATGGCTCATTGAGGTGTTTGCAGTGCAGACCTGCTCTGCATGAGCACAGAGCTGCAGTCAGGGAGAAGTGTAAACTGAGGAGTCCACAGCTCTTAGGGACACACCAAACACTTCTGTTTTCTCCTTGGGATAAAATTCATGTTGTCTGGATACAGCTGTGTTTGTGAGCTCAGCTAAGAGTATCTGCCCAGAAAAATGCATCAAAGCTGAACAAGAAAATATGGTTGTATAAGCAAGGCAATTGTCTTTGAACATGAGGTAGGTGCCTAGTCATCTAACACACTTGCTCTGGAGTATTCTGCCATGCTGAGAATTTTAAAGAAATTGTTGGTGGATGGCAGCTATGATTTCACCAATCTGTACCTCAAGAAGAGTGCAATTCCATTAGAAGACAATCCTCATAAAAGAACAGTTTACATAGAGCACTGTAGTATTGGTCGTGAAAAAGAATGTGGCTGACAACTCCCTTTGAACAGCCCTCCTTCATTCTCAGAAACATTGCTGAACTTCCTGGCAGGCTCAGTAGTTTAACATGAATAGCCTTATCATTTTAATGACATTTTATATTTCCTAATATTGCTATTTCACAGATTCACAGAGTTTTTGAGGTTCAGAGGGATGTCTGGAGATGGTATGGTTCAACCTGCTTGCTTAAGCAGGGTGACCGAGAACTGGCTGCCCAGGAGCATATCCAGCTGGCTTTTGAATACCTCCAAGGATGAAGTCTCCCCAGACTCTCTTGGTAATCTGTGCCAGTGCTTAGTCGCCTTCACAGAAAAAAAGTGTTTCTTTGCATTCTGATGGCACCTCCTGTGTTTCATATCTACAGAATCACAAAAGCACTGGGTTAGAAGAGACCTTCAAGATCACCGAGTCCAACCCACACCCTAACACCTCAACTAAACCATGGCACCAAGCACCACATCCAATCTTTTTTTAAACACATCCAGGGATGGTTACTCCACCACCTCCCTGGGCAGACCATTCTGGTACTTTATCATTCTTTCTGTAAAAACCTTTTTCCTAATATCCAACCTATATTTCCCTTGGCGCAGCTTAAGACTGTGTCCTCTGGTTCTGTCAGTTGCTGTCTGGAGAAAGAGACCAACCCCCACCTGACTAAAGCCACCTTTCAGGGAGTTGTAGAGAGTGATAAGGTCACCTCTGAGTCTCCTTTTCTCCAGGCTAAACAACCCCAGCTCCCTCAGTCGTTCCTCACAGGGTTTGTGTTCCAAGCCCCTCACAGCCTTGTTGCCTCCTCTGGATGCGCTCAAGCATCTCAACGTCCTTCCCAAACTGAGGGGCCCAGAACTGGACACAGCACCCAGGGTGTGGCCTCACCAGTGCCGAGTACAAGGGAAGAATGACCTCCTTGCTCCTGCCAGCCGCACCATTCCTGATACTGGCCAGGTGTCATTGGCCTTCTGGGCCACCAGGGCACTCTGCTGGCTCATGTTCAGCTGGCTGTCAGTACCCCCAGGTCCCTTTCTGCCTGGGCACTGTCCAGCCTCACTATCCCCATTGGTGTTGCAGGTTATTGTGGCCAAAATGCAGGATGGCCAGGGTATCAGACCCAGCCAGCATGGGTTTAGGAGGGGTAGGTCATGTTTGACCAACCAGGTCTTCTTTTATGACCAGGTGACCTGCCTGGTGGATGCAGGAAACGCTGTGGATGTTGTCAGCAAGGCCTTTGACACTGTCTCCCACAGCACACTCCTGGAAAGCTGGCAGCCCGGGGCTTGGACAGGAGCACTCTTTGCTGGGTTAGGAATTGGCTGGATGGCCAGGCCCAGAGTGGGGTGGTGAATGGTGCCGTATCCAGCTGGGCCAGCCACCGGTGGTGTCCCTCGGTCTGTGCCGGGGCCAGTTCTGTTCAATATTTTTACTGATAACATGGATGACGGGATTGAGTCTTCCATCAGTAAATTTGCAAATGACACTAAGCTGGAGAGTCAATCTGTTGGAAGGTAGGAGTGCTCTGCAGAGAGACCTGGAATGGTTGGATGGATGGGCAGAGTCCAATAAGATGATGTTTACTAAGTGCCAAGTCCTGCATTAAGTCTCTCCAGTTGCAATGGGAAGACTGGGGACAAAATCTTTCACTTCTGGCTTCCCTTATAGTCACTGGAGAGATAGAGCAAGAGCCTTATCACAGAATCACCCATCCTATCCATTCCAATATAGATTTTTAAGAGAGATGGGATAAATTAGTGAGGGCTTTCTGTGTCTAGCAGGGAAGGAGCTCAAGCAGCTAGTTCAGGATAAAACATCTAAATTGCATACAGCTCAGGTCAGTAAGATGAGCCATACACTTGCCATCTTTTAAACTTATTTTAGTTCCCTATCTGTAAAATGAGGATGCTGCCGCTTCCTTTTTTCTCCCATGTATTTGAACTGTATGTAACTACTATGTTAGGCTGAATGGTGTTTAGCCTGGTGCCTAGAAAAATGACAACTGACATCTTTTTGAGCTTTATCGGCTTCAGGCTACCACCATTAACAATGAGGGGATGAAATACAGAGCTTCCAGAGCAACTAAGTTTTGAGCAGCCATACACAACCTAAAAAACTGACATAGAAGAGGCATGAAGGGAAAAATAAGGCAATGATTTTCCACAATTTCTCATTGTCTCAACCTTCTGAACAGCTGCCAACTTCAAACCTAAACTGGCATATTTCTTATTTTGCTGTTTTCACAGGAGATAATTATAGCTCCTTGTTCCACAGCTTACTGTATAAAATGCTGAGCAGTACTTCTGTCTATTCTTCTTAGGTCTGAGGAACTTTAACTACCTTTGATTCTTGTGTTCCAGATAATCACTATTAAGCAGTTAAAAGTTCATTAAAAATGAGGCAAAACATAGATGAAAATGCCAACAAAAACATGCCTGAAAAGACAGATTAATAAAATGGTTGTGTCATTAGAAAGAGATTTTCTCAGACTATATTTTTAAACATATCTAAAAACATTTTATATACTTCAATTATATTTGATGAAATTTACTTTCTTTGACATAATTGTCCTAAGGATGTGGAATTTTAAAATGGAAATGATACTCTGAAGCAGCACCCAATGAGGACATTTTCTGCAAATATTCATATGTGTATCTTTCATGACCCAGAGTTCAAATTTATCCACTGTTTTCCACACTATGGAAATAAGTTTAAACTATAATGCATAATTTAAATGAAGATGGGAAAAGCATGTTTGAGTTGCAGGCCTGTACTTTTCCACAATTAGGAAGGCAACAGTTCCCTTGGGTTTTCTTTCTTTGGCTGTGAAGGAAAATGGCTGCGTAGTATTTCCAAAACATTTCTGTGCTATTCCACAACATCAATACCTCAACAAAAGGATATTCCTTCTCTCATTCTTTTAATCCAAACTCATACTAAAAAACAGCAGAAACCAAAATTAGAAAACATTCTTTAGACGTTCCTCTTTTTTTTTTTTTAAGTTCTCCAAATTGAAATGCTGCTCAGATCATCCCTTCTCTCAGCCTGAACTCTGCTAATGAGAAGGCCCTTGGCATTTATTCTTCTTTGTGGATGGGTAGGGAACAGCCAGTGCTTTTCTTGCTAGCAGATAAACAGAATGGATGAATAAGGCACCACAGTCCTAGATTAGGCCAGAGATTCATCACTGACAGATAGTACAAAGGTCAAATAATATCTTATCAGAAAATATCTAAAATAGTGAAGCACACTTGGAAGCACAAGTTGAAATCATAATTCCTAGCCAGGTCACAACAATCAAATCTTTTTTCCTACATTTAAAACTACCTCTAAACACTAAACAATTACTAGTAAGCTTTGTGTTTTGCAGCCCTGGTTGAAGAAGCGTAGGGAGCTGGCAGGGCCAGAACTGGCAAACAGGCAGCAGGGCAGGATGCTGACCTGAACAAGGCAATAAAAGCATGCCAGTGTCAGCAATGTACACTGCACCAGGCCAGCTGCCTGTGCAAACAGACGCTTGCTAGAGCCTGAAATAATTGTTCAGAGAGCAAAGTAGGGCAGTTCCAGTAGAGATCCACGCTTAGCAGCCATCCCCTCTGCTGGGCAGTGGCTGTCAGGAAAAGGATACAGATAATCAGCAATATGACTGAGGGGAACAATTATGAGGGGAACAATTTTTTATTTGCCAGAGACACCAAACACCAAAACTGTTATTGGCCCATTCCTAAACAGTTGCATTACTTGCAATGTAGTCCCATGAGAAACTGATGGTCATTCAGAGATATAAAATGAACCTCTTTGTTGATTCATGGTATGCTGTGGGCTGATAAACATGAGAAAAATGGAAAGATCTTATTAAAGAATAAAACAATGTTTCTGCATTTGCTCCTTAACTGCTGTAGAACTTGAGGATGATCCAACTCCAAACTGCTGTGCTCACATGAACCAAACCATAAAACTAAGAAACCTAATGAACGTGAAATGTCAAAGAGAAGATAACCAAATTCATAAAAGTACATAAGATAGAAAAAAAAAAATTAGGCCAGATGTGGTCAACAAAGAGCCTTTCCAGATTGGTTTTGAGCCAACCTAGTGCCTTTCTCTTATTTAATAACTTCAATGATTTGTAGTCCTGTTTGTACGCACTTTCCTCCTTTTTTAATCTTCACAGGATCAGTAAAATGTTAGCCCCAGGATACACTCTCTCTGAAGCACAAGAGGCTTAGTCAACCTGTTCTGCATAAACATGCGAAAATACACAGATCAATTGATTTACAAAAGGCACTACAGTATCTACCTTGCCCATTCCTTCCTGTTTTGAGATAGCAAAGATTAGAGATATGGGACGTATTTATTATGTTTTCCCTATGCTTAAACAATCATATGAAAATGCAGTTCTGCTAAGTCTGTAGGCTAAGAACCAAGGATACTCCAGCTCCTTGTGTTCTGCCATCACAACAGGTCTTTAAGGTATGAAAGCAGATCAGGTAAGCAGTAAAATCTCCCCAGGTCTTCTTCCCCACATTTCTGAAAGACAATGAGAATGCAGCGTGTAACGTGACACTGAAATAAAATGGATGGTTCCAAATCTGGCAAAGTGAACCAGTCCTTTCCCGTTTTTAGGGCCTGAAATATTTAGACACACAATAGGTTTCCTTGATATTTCTGTATGGCCCCTTTATCTGACAGGATCTTGGGGACAGGTGAGTGCTTTCACACACTGCTGAGGGTCTGAAGCTTCCCAGGTGGAGTTCTGGGGCCATGATCCAAGAAAGCCATAAGGACTAACACACAGAGCTGAAGGAAGCAGAAGAAGAAACAGACTGCTCTTAAATAGCACAGCAATAGCCAAGTACCAAAGATGTATCCTTGATTTAAAACAAGGCTGGTGACATCTTAAACAACCACAGCTTGTTGGTGGCCAAGCCTGCATTTCCAGTGCCACTTGGAAATCTGATGCACATCATGTACCAATTAAAGAACAGCCTTTGGGTATTAGTGTACTAAACGGTGCAGTCCAGACAGTCTCTAGCTCTGTCTGGTTGGGCAAACTGCACCAGCAATGTACCTGATTTGAACCAACCATTCAAAATGTGCATCTTCATCCTCCTTGTGCCTGGTCTCCCTGGCACCTGATCACCACCATGGCCAACAAATTTGATCACTTATAGGTGAATCAGAGAGAGGAAAGGACCGACCACCATCTGACAGTTTTGAAAGCTCTTGTTCAAGGAAAAATATGTCATATTGGATTTGAGCTTTTCTGGAGCAGCTGAGAGGAGATCTTCTGTCTTCCCATTGTATCTAGTCCATAGGAGGAAAAAAACTGCAGACCTTGAACGCAGCTGAAGCAGGCACAACAGCATCTCTGCCTGAACACTACACTGAACCCCTATTTTTACCCACTGTTACAGCTAAGATGACTGAATTACAAGGTCACGTATTTTGCCGAGGGCCATATCATGAGTCATTTGATTAAAACTCTGCCCTTCCTGGCTCACAGTCATTTTCTCTACTCATTAGTACACACAATGTAATAAAATATTGGAATATACCCAGAACGGAGTCTTGCTTATACCACTTCCTCTGTAGTTCACTAGCACAGACCTCAGTTCCTGGCTTAGGCAACTTTCCAGCTCAACTATATGATGCAAAATAACATTTTAAGTTACATTTCAAGTGGGATAATGAGAAGCTACAGAACATCAAGATTGTTCTAAATTTAAACAAAATCACAAGAGGAATTTTAGAGAGTATTCAAGAGGATAAACAGAATAGAGGCTAAGCAAATGCATAGTGGACAATATTCACCCTTTCTATTATCCATCTTGACCAGGGTTCTTTGATGCCTTTAGTAACTTATGACATTCCCCCTTCTTTGTTTTTTTTTCCCCCACAATTTTTAGCAAAAAACCTTTAACCAACACTCTAATCTAGGATAATTGAAAACTGAAAAGTTGGTAAAATTAACCAGCTGTTCTGACTGATGAGAAATCATCATGACATGAGGTATTTTTTTAAAGTTGCAATAACACTCTTTTAACACAGTTAACGAAGGGTTCATTTTATAAACTCATAGGGTGTTGGAATGAAAGATGTGATCGTTCCCATGTAACCTCATAAATTCTCTTGCTAGTCAGTTTCAAGTCTACGAGCTTCAGTAAAATTCTCATGAGAACACAGCATCCATCCATAAAAACTCCTGAACCCACCATGGGAATCAGCTGGTTTAGAAGGGTTCAGAGGTTCAAGCCTGTGGTTTATTTATTGAAATTTTCTCAGTAAATATATCATGGTATAATAGATAACAAGCACACTGTTTTGTGCTAGTAACATCCGTCTTCCATAATATACATGCACAGTAAGTTTCAAAAATAGGAAGGAAGAACACTAAGTTACATTTAAATGTGGGTGCACTGAACCTTTTCTCAAAAAGAGTCTGAAATCATAAACAAGAGTGAGAATTTGCTTCTTTATCTTTCAAAACCACTCTCATCAAATGCAGCTAAGATGTTGCTATGTGCAAAGGCATAAAAAGGGAATTCAGATCACCAGAGGTTTTGACAGGCTGGGCTGAAGTTAGATGCTTCTAGTCCCAGAAGATGATGGTGACTTAGAGATAACAGTGGTAGAGCATAGGAAGCTGCAGAAGTACATTCCTTCACTGTAGTATTAGAATGTGAATCTGACCACGAGCACCATGTCCATGCTGGAAACAAGCATTTCGTAGAGTCTGTGGTTGAAGGCTCTGAACCAATTTTACCTCCTCCCTCTATAAAGCCTCCAAACCAGCCCCTAAAAAAGTGCAAATTCCTTCCTTTCCTCAGAGACAGCAGCAGAAGCTTCTGTGAGGCAATGTGGTACCCAAGAATAGCCTAGAAACTCCCTCAGGTGATGAATTTGATAGCTAGTTTGTGTCAGACTAATTATCCTAACACAGGATTCATGCAGTTATTTCAACTTCAAAAGGCTTCTGAGGGAAGAAAAATACCACTAAAATCCAAATAGATTTATTTTACTGTTGGAAACCAAAGCCAGTTGGTCTATAGCCTCTGGTGGTTGAGAAGAACATTTCCATCCTAAGAAAGAGTCAGTCTTTCAGTGATGTTTTTTGGCAACTCATTTCCGGCCTTTAGAAGCAGGCTCTGGAGGTGGCACAAACAGGGAGGTGACAAAGTCACCTTCCTCCCAGCTCTACAACCAGCTGCCAGCTTCCAACTCTGAAAATAAACAGGCAGATGGTCACAGCACTCTCTGTGGTCCAAATCATGCTGCTCCATGCAGGTGTGCAGAGCACTGCAGCCTCAGCACACTGCAGGGGCCAGGACTGCCAACATCACCATTACTCTAAGGTGTCAGGGATGAGCGTGCCATGGGCAGTCTCTGCATTCTCTACTCTGCAACTCCTGTATGCTGCACTCTTCTTCTGGCACTGCAGTATTAAGATGAAATGGGAGAGGAGGATGCTATGGGGAAAGGGTGTATTCCCTGCCTGGCTTCTCTGGGACACAAATACACAGCCTTCATACTCAGCTGCTCTGTGCTCTGTATTGCATCCCATACTCAGAGCCCCACTGCCTAACGGTGGTGGAGTGTTTGCCTAGAAAGAGCACAAGGCTGTGCAGAAAACGAGCCTTTAGTCTCTCCTCTCTGCATTCTGTGTGCATGCAAATCTGCTCAGAAAAACGGGCTCCATTCTGATTTCTGCCAATCATCTGCTGAAACATAAATGTGTTTTAGTTTTTATACTATCAAACTCCAAGCAACTTCACAGGCTTCCTTCAGCTACCATAACAGTACCTTGAATATGTTCAGAAAATATGCTTAGCTTTGATAATAAAGTTCTGGCTTTGCATTTCAAAGAAGTGTACTTCAAATCCTGCTGGGAGTGCATTTTTATTTAAAATTCTCTATATCTTTTCTTTCTCTTCATGTGAGCTCAGCATATGTACAGTATTTGAATGCCTGGATTAGAAGCATAATTAACAAAAATATTCCAACATCTTTTTTTTTTTTTTTTTTTTTTTTCTGGAAGAAAGAAAACTTACTCTTTGTGTGTGTCTGTGTACCTGACAGAGCTGGTTTCCTTCACACTGACACACCCAAAAAATGTTTAAATAAAATTCAACGGTTTGATATGTAAAATAAGAATTACAAATCTTTTTTAATTTCTTAATGTAATCAAGAGTTTGATCCCACAAGCAGTGTACATTATTATTTAGTGTTAACAGCTATAGCTGTGCACATACAGGAAGTCTGCAGGCACCTTTATATATTTATACATCTTTTCTTTGGAATAGAGCTGGCCTTTCCATTTGCTAAATCATTTAGATGATAGGGAAAATGGGAAAGCAATGTAATACAGCACTGATTGACTTTTGCAAAGTAGAAACCAGATCTAATTCCATTTTAGCCTGGTCAAACCTTAAGGTTTTAAGGGAAGCTTCTTCTTCGCCCAGCGATAACAGTAACTTGTAATTTACATGGCACATATTCTAAAAATCCTCAAACTTACAAAGATTTACAGGGGTCACTTCTGTCAAGAGTGAACTGCAGAGAGGGGTTAAAAATAGGTTTGTGTGAGATAAAGAGATGGGCAATGAAAATTAAAGACAACAAACCAAGAGTAATGTATGCCCTTGAAAAATGTAGACAGTAATAGGTAGACATAATATAAATTCTAACACTGAATTATCCTTTAGGTCACAAAAAATGTCAGGAGACTTTAAATACCACAGATGGTCAGTGCCTCCATTTTCAATTACCTCTGACAGATGGCCCTTCCCTACGGCCCAGTGCTGATATGCCAAGAACACAGATTAGAGATTGACTCAGAGGCAAGAGCGGTGCCATACTTTGCAGCTGTATTTATAGACAGACCCAGAGTGTTCCTTGCCTCTGTATCTGCAATTCAAAAACACTGCATGAAGACATATTGAAACAATAGCAGTCACTTGGTTCTATTCCCTGTCCTGATTTACCACCATAAATCATACTGTAGACTATTCACCAGCTGCATGAAGGCCCCAGAATGTATCAGCATCCATTCTAGCAGCTAACAGTTCTGCCTATAGTTAATGCATTTCACTAGCACTGCAACTCTCTTTCATTCCCAAAAGTTGAGGCTTCTGTTATAGATCAAATCATCAGTTAAATCATTGGCCAGTAATCTCAAAACCCAAGCCAACTGCTGACAAATCAAATCCACAACTGGCATTTATACTAAATTAATCATGTAGCACATGGGTATTTGTTAGCACTTTACCACATTGTACACAATCTAGTTATTTCCTGACTCCAGTTCCAGTTTCAATCATGGCTCTTCATTTTATGTAAAACATCCAAAAAATAAAATTATCCCAATGTCTTTATCACCTCAAAAAATGTAAACTGTGGGAGTGTGAAATGTAAATTCTTTACAATCCATTAAAGCTCCAGGTCCAGATGGTCTCTCTGCAGTTTTTCCAATGATCCAATTTGCTGTTTCCATCCCATTTATGATGCCTATATTGAGAATCATAATAGGTGTTCAAAACACATTTAGTAAAGCAACTGTTAATTTTATTTTTGGATTTTGGAGCATGAAGGGAGTCTGCAAATAGATTTGCTTGCCCACTTATCATCACCATCTACTGAGGGGGATGCATCCAGAACACAAGTCACTCTGGTTTGAACAGTGTTAGCCACGCGGCTGCAGGCAGCTCGGCCATGCCCCTTGCTCCTCTTCCTGTTCCTGTGGCCCATGTACCTCCCAGGGAGGGCCCTTCCTCACTATGGACCTGGCAGGGATGCACAGCACACCCTGGACAAATGGCATAGGTAATGTCATCCCTGAAGATAAAGATGTGTGTGAATTGAGTATCTGTGTGTATCTGCAGATGAAACACACCCAACTGCCCAGCCAGCATTTGCCCAAACTGATCATGTTACAGAAGATGATCGTCAGCCAGATTAAACAGTTACTGGGGAGTTACAAAGAGACTTGACACAATGCAGGAGCTGGACTGAAAAAAAATATTAAAGAAGTGTGAAAACTTGTAACAGGACAGACCTTGGAAGGGAAACAACTGTCTCAAGGGTGTGTGGTTCAGCCCATGACTTGTAGGGAACTTCAGGGATCTGTAAAAAGATAGAAGATCCACATCTCCCACAGGAGACATGTAAACAGGGAAATCTGCAATCTTTGGGAAGGGGGGTGTTTTTGCAACCCATACTGCCCATGAGTTGAGGGGGTGCATACAACTCTGTGCATATGTGTGCCTGCGTGTTTCTCAGATTAGTTATAGAAGACTGTTTAGAAATCTCTAGCATGCTTTGCCTATTTGTACTACTGATCTCGTTTCCATAGTTCACTGATTGCTGTATAATTACACTCTGCCAACAAAGCAATAAACTGCTTTGATTCATATTTATTTTAAACTGTGTGAACTCAGCAGCTTTACCCCACAACCTGTAACGAGTTGCTGAAGCAACCAGAAATCTCTGTAGCACAAGGATTTCATGTTTTCTTCCAGAGCATTGATTGACACTGAATAAATTCATGTTTATTAAACTGTATCTAACTACAGGTGAGATCCCATAAGTGCATGTAATATTTGTCTCAAAATAATTATTTTTAAGTAAGGCATTACACATACGGTTATTTCAGATGTCCTATTTCTACAGGAGTTCATATACAGGTGTTACATGGCTAGCACTTGTAACTAAACATACTTCAATCTGGGGATCAGCATTCAGTGTTGGCACCGTATTTTCTCCCTTGAGTTATCTGTGAAAAAAAATGAACTGGGCTGATTTGGATCTCTATTACCACAATCAGAACTGCAAAAGTGGTTTTTGCATGTTGCAGGTGTTCTCTAATCCTACAGGTTTTAGGACATTTTTTGAAACATCAATTCAGAATTTCTTGTTCTTTAAGACAGACAAATCTTAACAATTTTACCCATTTAACTGGCGTGGTCAATTCTCCTTCCTTCCATAGCTGTAATAATATACTCTAGTATTCCCTAAAGCACGTTTTGCTGTGCATGCCTGGGTATGCTAGTCAGGGCTAATTTGCTATAATCTTGCTGTCCTGAGTTTCCCAAACCACATCACTACAAATGTAGGCAGTTTGGTCCAAAGTGTGGACTCTGCAACAGCCTGACAGCCCTAAATATTACAAAGCATTGATGCATTACCAGTGACAGCAAACTCTTCACACATCCTCAGAGTACAGATAAGGCACAAGCAGCCAAACAATCAGAAAGGCTCAAACACTTACCAAACAATGAACTTTGAACAACTCAGTAAAGGAAACAAACATGCACACAAAAAAGGTCAATTTCTGGGATGAGAATATAGCTGGATATCCCAGCCAAAGATAATTGTATTTCACAAAATTGCAAACCTCACATGAGAATTTATAGTGGAAAAACACTGACAGGCCATTGTCTGCAGCACTCTATTCACAAGGCTGCAATTATAGCTTTACCATAATGAGTGTAACTCTGTGGTCAGAAAGACTGCAAGAATATGATATTTTCCATGGAATACTTCTTCCTTCGTGGATGTTTGGCTTGAAACCTGGATTTTATGTTGCAGAGTTGTTGGCATTATCTCACACTTTCACGTTTGTGGCTGATCTATGTAAGTACTTTAACTTGGCTTCTTCTTTTAAGTGTATAAAGAAAAGTTACTTCGTCTTTTCCAAGCGTGAGTAATTGCACCCAACAGTAGACATGAAAACACTTTCTATAATTTGATGCTCATAATCTTCCCTTTGCACTCCCAGTGGTATTCCTTTGGGTATCCTCAGCCAAAAAAAAATGGAGACAGCTTTTTTGTCTTTTTTTCAAATTAAGTTACTGCTGTTATTAAGCAATATCCCTAAGGTCTCACTGAGCTGTGCTTCTCCAGGCAGGCTTGGCAAGACATATCCTAACCCACGCTGCCTGATGACAACCACCATGAGATACCAGTCTCACCACCCACTGGGGGCTCCTCTAGCACATGTTTGTGGAAGGTTCCTGGCTCATCTGCACTGGAGAAGCACCAAAAAAGCCCTCAGAGGAGACAAAAGATCTGGCTTCATAATCAACCAAGCATGAAACACAGTACTTGTGTATCTCTAAGTGTGGGAAGAGCTTAGGAAAGGGAAGGAAAACAACATCTGAACTCTTAAAAATGTTACTTCTGATAGATGTAAAAGATGGGTTGGTAATCATTACCCGAGGCTGCTGAGTAGTGGGTGGTCCTCCTTATGGATGTACCAACTCTTTTTTTTTCTCAAAAAAGGTCAGAATCTCAATAGGAAAGTGCTGGAAAAAGAATGCTGCTTTGAGGGCCCAAGCCTGTTCACCACTTTTTCTCAGTAGTACATTTGTAAGCAATACTCCTGATGTTAATGTGATTATCTGAAGGCAGGAGTACTCGTACAAATAAGGGCTGGGATTCATGCCTAGTAATCTGTCTAATCTGGCACTCTCTCTCCTTCAGCTGCACTAGATATTTTCCAACAGATGACTATCAAATAATATTTCCAAAATACACTGATATCCTGGGGGAAATTCTATCACAACTTACAAAATCTTTCCTGAGACATGAGTATTCATCAAGTTCTACACAGACAAAGCAAAAGGATCTCAGGGGAAAGTGCAACATCAGGAGGGCTATAGTTCAGTCTAAGAGTCCCTATCTAAGCACTGATATTACATGAACTGTCTTAAAAGTGTATGTTTCCTCAACAGGGTGCAAAGCAGTTTTAGTGACCTATGGTTCAGGTCTCACTGACATAAGAGAACCCTGAAGTATCATCTTAAAAAATTAAAATACAAACTCCTACCAACATTGTATTTATCCTCACATACCTGCAGACACAAAATCAGAGCCCTGAAAAGAACATAAAGGATGTCCTGGTGGGTTAGACCAACATCCAGCTATCCCCAGTATCCTTTCTTTAATAACAAGAGATACTATTTAAAGAGAACAAGCCAGGCATATAAATTTCCTTTATTCTCCTCCAGCACCCACAATCATCATATTAGGGATGCTAGGGAGAATATCCCTATTAAATTCTTTTTGCATCTCTCTATGAATATGCAGTCCATTTAACTGTTTTGTCTCCTTTCCAGTGTGCTGACCCATTTGCTTCCAAAACCTCTGCCAGCAGTAAATTCCACAAGTTCATTATATCTGCTACAAAAAAAAGTATATTCCATTTTATCTTTTCTAAACCAATTTCTACTAGTTTCAACAACTGCCCCTACTTCTACTTCTGGAGGATTTGGAAAACATCAATCTTTATTCACTCTACCCACTGCCTTGATTTTATAAATCCTGATTACATCCATTCTCTCCAAACTGACACTCACACCGTGGGTAGCTTCACTTCCTTGTATTTGATCCCTGAGAGTATTGGATGTGGGTTTCAGTGGGGCTGTCCCTCCATCTTTCAGTCCCTTCTTCAATACATAAGCAAAGACCATCTCTAAGGATCAGATCTAAGACTGTAGTTTCAGAACACAAATGTCAGCAGTGAGCTAAATTTTCTGATGATTTATCATCATGGCTCAGCACAGAGCTTGCTGAATGTGTGGGTCAAGGAAGTGACTGACAATGGGGAATTCAGCAACCGAAATAAGTTACTGCAAAATCACAGCCTGAGCCACACTGTGCACCCCATAAAAGCTAGGATCTCAGAGAGCTCCTCCATCTGGGAGGGATGTTGTGTCTTACTTTTCCTTCTTTTTAGTGTGAGAATGATCTGGAAGACGCCTATGATGTGGATACTCCTGTTCACAAGCCTGCCCATACTGGAGCTGAACAAAGTTCAGCCAGCTCATGCTCCTGTCTTGGTCTATGGCCATGGGCAGGAGAAAAACAGTTACAACAGAGGGCATGAACTGATGTCTAGGAAAGAGTAAGGACAGAGCATTTATCTATGAACTTTCATCCTAAAGCTCCCCTAGCCTCAAACTGTTTTTCAGACCAGGAAGCTTTGAGGCACATACAGGTTTTAGGTAATTCTTGGAGTATCTGGTGTATCTTGGGGTATCTTGGAGAGGGCAAGTGCCTCTGTGCCTCTGTCCTTCAGTGAGTTGTTGTCTGAAAAACTTGTCTCTCAGTATGTGCAGGTGAAAACAGACCCCTCTGCACAAGCACATAGTGGTGAGAGATATCAGAGATTTGCTGTCTATCATAGGATGACAAATATTAGGGAAAGGGTCTGAAAATATACACACACACACAAACCCCTTCTTTGACCCAAGAAACTTTCATCCTCATGAGTTATTTTCAATCAGCTGAAAACACCAAATAATGACTAATAAGCCACTTCAAACAACTTTGAAATCCCTTAGAGTTTCACTCTGACTTCATTACCTACTTTAAAATCCACATGCTTATTATAAAGATGGAAAAATTGGGATATATCAGTGGCAGAGAACAGATAATGGTCCTAATCTGATTTAGTTAGACCAAGGATTCCTGAGATACTGAAGAGAAAAACCTCCATTTCTTCAGATGAAATCTATCAGCTTTTGAGAACTCAACTGGGAAAATGAAACCACTACATTGAGCAGGAGCCAAGGCAGTTTAACCACTCACTCTCAACACCACCTACAGCCCTTTGATTATGCCTGGTGAGCAGAAACAATCTAACATATGCTCTCTCAAACCACTGTATCCCACAACTCCATTATTGCATTTTGTTACTATTGGCCTCTCCACCTTTATATGTAGCTAGAACCTAATTTCTCACACTAATATTGTGGATATTGTCAGCTTGCAATGCCCACAGGTAGGTTTCTGTGGGCATGCACCTTGTTTCAGTGTTTGCTGGACTCAGCATCTGGGAAGATTCCTGACATACCACTGAACAACCATAACCATGGGTTGCATTTCCCCAAATTCACCAAGAATTTCAGTTGGTGCCATACCTAATAGTTTCTTGCAGGCAAAGCTTCCTGACAAGTCAAAGAAAATGCAGAGTTTCAGGTTATCTCACTTTTCTTTTTGCTGATGCCTACAGAGACTCTCCCCAGCCTCCCAGCTGGTCATGCAATCCCATCTCTTCCTTCATGTTCTGATGCTTTGTAAAGACTCCTGGCATAACTAATTTAAACAAATGACTGATTGAATGAATTCAGCAAAAGGTGAGTTCTTTTCTGCCTGGTTTTGTTTCTGCCAGGCTGTTGACTCAGTCATTGAGGACTGGGAGAGATGGAGCAAAACTCATCAATTACTTCACAAATTAACAGACTGGAACACAAAACTGGAAATGATGAGAGGCCCTTTCAGCAGCAGTGACCTGTTAAACCTGAGCACCATCTCCTCTGAAATCACTGCCCAAGAACCCATCTCTTTTTCCTTTGCAGCCTTTGGTTCATGTTAATATATGTTTAATTCATAGAAAAGGCCTTAAATTTGTGTGGCTGCCTGCCAGGTTACATCATAGTTATTATTAAAAACAGTATCTCTGTCTTTACTATTTGATTGATGATTCCAGATTTAAGCTTTCATACTAAATTTTCAAGGAAGTGACACCTCAGAACTGCAGTCTAATAACCCACAAAGTCAGCCCAGAAAGCTGTACATCAGTCTGTACATCAACCTCCTCAGCTTTTTAAAAGAAGCTCCTATTACTTTGACACCACTGTCCTTCTCACTGCTTATCTGCCTATGTGTGTGTATATAAAAGCCTACAGAAATTATACCTAACAGTCACTTTCTTGTACTGGAATATAACAACTGCCTCCTTCCTTCATTAACTAGATCACTAAACCTGAAGCCTCCGAACATATATTTCAGAAACAGTATTTTATCTCCTCTTCCTTTTCCATAATCCCACCCAATGAGGAGAACAGCCTTTGCACAAAAATATTCCAGAATGACACCTGTTTCAGGGTGCTTAGCTGCTGTCTTCTCCCCATCTCAGTACCTTTTCTTCTGTCTATGGGATTTCAGAGGCACTCTTCCATTCCCTCCATTCAGAGACACCATTCCCTTCCAGATCCCTTCTGGAATCACTTTATGTTCTGGGATAGCCTTTAGCAATAAAGCTGACTCGAAGCTCACAATTATGAGTAGCCCTTGGTTTTAATACAGGAAGACCAACAAAAAACACAAACATCTCACCAGAGACAGGGGTCATTTATGTGCTTCCTCCTGCCAACACCATCTCTAAAAGCAGGTAGCCTCAGCAAAAATGCTCCAGGGGAGAGAGATGGGCTCTGTTACACAAGCCCCTTAGAGGTTTCTTGTTTTAGACACAACATAAGCAAAGCAAGGCACGAGCTCAGACTTTCTCAGGGAAGAATGCCAACGTTCAGGTGGGACTGTAGCTGGGGCTAACACAAGGTAACACATAATACAGGTGAAACTTTCTACGGACAGGGCTGTACAATTTTAAGAAGCCTCCACTCAACACTTTTAACTCTTTTCCTCTTCAGATCACATTTTCCAGAAGATGGAAAAATATATCCCTGAAACTAAGACAATTTGCTTGCCAGATTTGAAAGTTTGTTTTTTCAAAGCAAAGAGATGCTAGGGGCTGTTCAGTGAAATAGTTATGTTTATAATGGACAAAACCATGTATTTTTGCCTAAATTCATCCTTGTAGTTGGCTCAATTGTTGTAAATGGAACTTTCCAAAACCAAAGCAAACAAATCATAATACAAAACAAAATAACCAAAACAAACTAAAATAAAACAGCTGGAAGCAGACACCCAACAGGGGAATTTCAGCTCAGATTGGCAGTAACAAGCAAGTGAAAACTATACTAGAAAGCACACAGCAACAGTAACACTGGCTATGCTGCTAACTCTGTTGCAGCTCTCTGTAAGGACTGAGGTGTTTGATTTGTCATGCTACCAAAAACTAATTTAATTAATTCTCCTTCTATTCAAAACCTCCCATCTGTGCTGTAAAATACAGCAACCATTTCACATCAGACAACAGTTAAGTAAAACCTTAGGGAAAACAGTACCAAATACTTTTTGTAATTGAAAATTGAAGGGAACATAACAAGCAGCATATAATTATGTGATTTCAAATTTTACTCAGACTTTAGGGTTACCCAGTCTTATTAAGTGATGAGTATCATTGAATCAGTGAACACAACTGGTCATTATCCTAGAGGTGCCAAAAGATACTGTATTTGTTGCACTTTGGAATCCCCTCAAATAGAATTGCATGGTTCTGCTCCATTTAATTCCCTGTTTATTTTACTGTGTTTTCAAGAGCCACAAGTCTCATAATACTTCATCAAGAAATCCACTTTCTGGATTTCAGCTTATGAATCCACTTTTTGTTTGCATTTTGGAGCCATCCTGCCCTCAAGTGTCCTGTGTTTGTTTTCCAAAGTTGGTGTACCTTAAGTCTTCCTTCCCACAGACACTGTGGTGAGATAAGGAGAGCAGTTCTGTTTTCCACTGAGCAGACAGACTTGGACAGCTCACATGGAGTGGGTTTGTATTGCAGCAGCTAAACACTACCAGAAAAAACCAAATGGAATGTTAGGAGTGGAAATTAGATACGTTAACCCTAATGAGAATGTTGATTTGCTTTCCAGTTAGCTCTTTGGAGCGGAAAACTCCCACACCTTTAAGCAAAGAAATCTAAAGGAAACACAGGATTTTGGCAGAGATTTTCAAATGACCTCTGAAGAAGGCAGGTATCCAAGTCCTATCACATGGCATTGTGAGTCTCTCCTTGTTGTGGCCATGTTTATGCTCAGTCTATTTGTGGGAACAAGGGAAGTGTGGGGAACGTCGCACACAGGCACCCCTGTATCACCCCCGAAGGACACGTCCTGTGCTGGTCCAGAATCTCTCACTTGAGAAAAAGCTAAAGAAACACTGCGGAGGGGGACAAAATATGGACAAAAATAGCTTGCAGTGGAATAGGTCCAGCAAAAAGGGCTAGCAGACAAGAAGTCAGAGTGTTAAAATAACCACATCAAGCAGTTTCATAAATTAGCTACGTGTTTAGTATCAGAGTGTCGGGGCTTGTGCCTGATGTTTACCCTGACAAACACATCCGAGCATTCAGCCTACGTGCCTGCTCACCTGGCTTCATGCAGCAGCCCTCAGACTTTGAAAAAACACAAGCAAGGAGAGAGAGGAACCTGCTTTTGAGAGGGGCAGGGGGCAGAAGGGTGCCTGACACAGCAATGAGCGCCCATTGCTGAGTCACAGGGCGACTGTGGGTGCTGCAGGCAGCAGACCCTCACCCTGTCTCCGTGGAATGGGCGCACTTTGGGGACAAGTGGATCTGCAGATGGGACTCCTTCATTCCTGAGTTCTTCCATCCCAAACACTGCAAGGGGGGTTGGCCTCATAAGAGTAAAATATCCATGGACTTTTCCAGAGCCTGAATGGCCAGAAAAGGAGTCTCAAGCAGGAGCAGGGCACAGTAACTGAGGGGCCCCAACAGAGTGTGCTGCCCTACTGCACCGGCATAGCCACAGCTCACAGAATCACAGAACTGCTGGGGGTGGAAGGGACCCATACAGACCGTTTAGTTCATTATTAGTACCATGCTCTGTCCAAGTGAGCTGAAACTTCGTATGGTTTCATTTATGGCCATTGCTCCTTGCTCTGTTGCTGTGCACCACCAGCAGGTCTGGCACCGCCCTCCCAACACACAGCTTTGGTTTATATCCATGAATGAGATCTCTCTCATGCTTGTCTAGACAGAACAGACTCGAGTCCTGCAGTCTGTCCTTATAAAAGAGATCCTCCAGATCCCATGTCATCTTTGTGGCCTCCGCTGGACTCTCTCCAGTAGTTCCACGTCTCTCTTTTACTGCAGAGCCCAGAACTGGACAAAGCACTCTGGATGTGGCCTCACTA
>NW_005054413.1:3339-23793 GCF_000277835.1 Geospiza fortis | reverse complement strand
TGCCTGAGCCCGGAGCCGCCCCCCGCAGGGGCCTGCCTTCGCCCGGGGCCGCCTGAGCCCGGGGGCCGCGCCGCGCCGCTGGGAAGCGAGATGCGGGCTGCGGGCCCGGGCGGGAGGCGGCCACGAAGTCCAGGCACATCAAAGGCCTGGGAATCCCTGTCCCCGCATCCCTGCCCCCGCCTCTGCAAACCTCGTTCTCCGGGTTGCCATGGCCCCCTAAAGCCACCTTTTGTCCTGAGGGCTTATGACCTGGAGTGGGCTCGCTGCGAGTTACTTACTTTAAATACTAAAGGCTTGACACGAAAAGCTGCGTGAGCACTCTTTGCTCACCCTTTAACACTGTGGTCAAGGGCAGAAACGCTGAGCTATAAAGAAAGATGTGCTTAATTAATTTGGGAGGAGGAGGGCAAAGGTGTGCCCCACCGGCTGATGGGAGAGAGGCCGTGGTGCTGCAGGGGCTCTCAGGCTGCTCAGCACTGCCATTCCTGCCTTTACACAGCACTGCCAGCGAAGTAGGGACCAAGCATTACAACAGAGCCTTAAATGCTTTCTGCGGAACAGAAGCCCAACTTCAGACAATGCATCGAAATGTAAAGGTGAAATAAAAGGGGCATAGATACAGGATAAAGTACCTGTATGTGCAGTGTCCCAAAACAGCCTAAGTTTCTGTCTGGAAACTTTGAATAGACTCTAAAAATTCGGGGTTTTGCCTGGTGCAGCGTTTGTTACATGCCTCTTGAAGTGCTCCAAGTATAGTGTTGGTGAAAGGAGATGCAAGCACTGAACTGAGCACTCAGAAGACCTGTACATATCCATAGTGTGCTCTCAGCTCAGCAGCATGACACAAGTGCAACTAAACATGCTTTGGATGGTGTCAAGCTTTTTGCCTCCATACATGTATTTGTGACTGGGAAAAAATGTGTGCCAAATATATCCCAAAGAATCCCCTAATGGAAACATGGTACACTGGGGTGTAAGGAAGGGCAGCAGTCAGTGAAAGGATGGTGCAATAGCGAGGCACACCTTCACCTTCTGAATGTTTTGACACAGTGCCAAACATGACTTAGGAGAGTGCAGTGTTATTTAGAACCCATTAAGTAATGATTTCTTTTTTACCAGGAGGAAGGAATTTGTTTGCCTTCAGTTGCAATATATTTGGTTTTTTCCACGGCTGGGACCATGGCTGTTGACTGGATTGGTTTTGCATATGCTTCATTGCTGGTGGTTGGAGGTGTTGTAGCATACACTCGTAAAGGTTAGTACTGGGACAGAAGGATTTGGAAATGAAGCATTTGATTTCTTCTATGCACTGTGAAACGTGAAAACTTTGCTGTAATTAGCACAGCTGCATTTTATATCCATCATATGCTGCTGAGTTTCATGAGATATTCTTGGGCCAACTTAAGCATTTAAGTTAGCTTGTTTTCAGGGCAAAGATTGGAGGTTGTCATGTTATCTTTGCCCTTAAATGCATTTTGGGCTTTCTCATCTCCTTTCAATCATTTGTATGTTGAGCACAGTATATCTTTGATTAAAGCTTATTTTCTACAGAGAAATCCAGGCTTGATTCTGACATTTCCAGATGCATGGTGGAAAAAACCCCTCTACTTGTGGTGGCTAATTCTCTGGTACTGTTAGAATGGTGCCTTTTCTCAGTAAGATAACGAGGCAGTTTTAGGTGGCAGTGTACCACAAAGCGCAGTTCGGTATTCCAGGGGTTTTTGCAGTCCCGTGTCCCGGCTCAGCACCCGGCAGAGGTCGCAGCGGTACCGAGGACGGGCGGCGGGAGCTGCGGGCGGGTTCCCGTACGCTGTCTGCAGAGCCCCGGCAGCGCATCTCTCACCGTCCTTGTTCCATTGTCCGTCACCATTCTTGTGGTTCAGGGTCAGCATCTCCCTTCGTAGCGTACACACGCTTTGCTCTCAGAGACACAGCTTCACATCTGAATTTCTGAAAACGCTGTGGTTTTGTGTTTGCAGCCAGCTGCACTCACTGACTATCCCATTCACCTGTTCTCTTCACTCTTTAATATTTGGTCGATCCTTGTGGCAGATCTAGATAATTTTTTATTGGTTATGATTTACGTTTTCTTGCAAAGTCTTGATTAAAAATACTCAAAAGGATTGGGAACTAAATTACATCGGGGATCTGAATTCTTTATTTATAAATGTTTGGGGATCAGTTTAATTCAAATAAGGTCTGCTGTGCAGATTCTACACTTTTATCATATGGTACAAAGACAAATGTCTGTTCAGAAATTTAAAATATTAGGGATATATCCGGGATTTATGAACCAGTTTTTCAATAGCAAGAAGATGTCAAGTTACTTTTAGAAGCCTTGTTTTCATCCTCACTGTCTTTTTTTTGTTTGTTTTTTTCATTCTTTATTCATTAAATGTGATGTTGGTGATAGCATTTCTTTGTCCAGGACTGATGTCAGACTGAAAAGCCTGACTTTATGACCACACATGTTTTCCAGTTTACTCTTTATATATATTGGTACATTTCTACCATTTTTGTAGACTCCTAAGTGCTGTAAGATATAGTTAAATGAACATACAGTTCAGAGAAATTACAAACATCCTTCTTAAGTGTGATAGGGGAAATAGCCAAATTTAGGGTTGTATTTTTCCCAAGTTGCAAGTATTACTGGATCCTGATCATCTCCCTCTAACTTAGTTGACTTTGCCCCTAATCCTACACATTAGAATGACCCAGTTACAGAAATATTACCTCTCTCTTCACAGTGGGTGAGGTAAGCTGGAATGTGGCAAAATCAGTTCTATTGTAGAGAGACAGCTGCTGTATAAAGATTGAGCTTAAAGACCTTGTGTTGAGAAATAACACTGGAATGATTTCTTGCAGGTAGTAAAATCTCTTTAGCTGCTGGACTCACCTTTGGTGCTGTGGCTGGTTATGGAGCTTACTGTGTAACATGTGATCCCAGAAATGTGAAGATATCATTGTGTGAGTGTTTCACTACAGTAAACAAACAAACAAGCAGCATCCTGAACTGCATGTAAAATTCTCTTTTTAGTAAATTTTGGGTATTGCTTTGGTTTAAATGTTGGGTTTTAACTAGAGTTCAACACTTCAACTTAGCTTGCAAAATTCAGGAGCCATTTACAAGGTAAGGCAGATCACTGGCACAAAGCCAGTAGGTGTGTGTTACCACCTGGCAGCACCTCCTTTTATGAGATGTTTGCCTAACATTGCACATATTGTGAAATCCAGCTGATAAACAGGAGATAGTACTGCAATAAAATCATTAGCGTTACAGATTGAATTTTGCAATCTGAGCAGTAAAGGAAATGTGGGTACCCTGTTGCATAATGCAACGTATCCTCAGCTCCCAGGGAGCGGAACAGTTTAACTTAGGGGTTTTCCTTTGCTGCTAAGGAAGACAGGATACAGCCTGGGCAATAATTGTCGTGGCAGCTAGTTTGCCATGAAACCCTCATGGAGGCAAAAAACTACAATCCCTTTGGGGGACATAAACCTTGCACAAGTGAATTTGCAATAAGAGCTGTTGGGAGCTTGTCTCACTCATGGTTTTAGCAAAGGTGGTTTAGGCTGTGGTTTCACATGCAGAAATGCATTTAAAATGCATTTAATCTAGATTGTGTGGGTACACAATTAGTTTTTCTCAGCTTAGAATTTGTGGTATGTTGTTCATTCTGGCTTTGTGCTTTGCACCAGTCACAGTTATAAAAATTTCCATTTTAAAAAATGTTGAGTAGCATTGACAGCAAAGTGTTCCCAGCAAGTTCTTTATTAAAGGTGGTAATTGTGGACCTGATCCGCTCCTAGATGGCCTTAAATTGGATTGCCAGTTTTGCCACCATGACCTTGCTCAGATTAAGTTATCCCACTGTTTAAAAAAAACCCAAAACTTTTTTTGGAATGAAGACATAGCCTTAAATAGATGTACATTTATAATCATTAGTGTGAGATGCTTTTAAGTAGTGTATGTTATTATACTCCTGTGGGTCAATTAAGTCACTAAATTAGATACAGAATTTATGGAAGACTCATTAAAACTTAATAAATGCTGCCTGTTTCCCAATTCCCAGGTTTTGAAGGAACTAATACAAAATTTTCCACTAATGTGCTTTTGAACATCTGATATCTAAAATAGCCAGTGTTTTACATTTCACATAGTCGTAGGCATGTGAGGAGTTTCTCAACTGGAGAAATGTATAGTACTTATTTAGTAGAAGTTACAGCAATGAGATGAGATAGAATTCACTACAACTGCCTTAGAAAGTTTTTCCTACATAAAGTAAAAGGATCAAAGACTTTTTAAAGCAGTCTTAGTTTAGAATGTTTACAAAGAAAGGTTTTAATTGCTTTTTATTACAAATGTGTATTGCTTTTGTGGAAAACTAGAAAGTTTTCACTTGTGCCTAACATGCCAAAATGTGAAAAGCAGCTAGAGCACAAATGAAAGATGGAAATTAAGTGCATGGAAGTGACCACTCTGAACTTAGAAACCGCTACAGTAAATTACCATGTAAAATAAAGCAAGCACCCAAACCTTTAAAAGGTTAGGAAATCTAAAAACAACCCATCCATCCAAACCGTAATTATTTACAGTAGATTTCACCTATGCAAGACTCTCCTACAGTAATTTAGGTAATATTTTAGTACAAGACCTTGACAGTAAGGTTGTTGTAACTTGTCCTACATACAAAGAGTATGTAGCCAATGGGTACCCCAGGCAAATTTTCTTAGTTGTTTTATAAATTACTATTTCAGGCATTTTCCTACTTCACCTGAAATAAGCCCTGTGTTTTCTTGGATACTTTAATGCATTTTTATGTGTTTGAATTAGATTTAGAAATTCAAATCTCAGTATGCAAGAGTTAGTAGCATTCATAATGCAAGTTGATTCTGATCTGTCAATGATTCACTGGATTGAATTGCTCTTGATTTATTGAATTTCTTTGGTTTAAGGTGAAACAGTGAAAGTATAGCACTTTCTGAAATCTGGTCTGAAAGTTGAATGCATTAAAAAGTCTCTGGAACATATGAAAGGCCAGGTACTAGCAAATGGGGGGAAAAAGAACATTACAGAGTGACTATGCTTTGTAGTTTGTAATAAACTGTAAATATACGCAGGACTCTGGCAAGACACATGCTGTGGAATAGTTCACTCCTTGAGACATTCCTGAGAGGATCAAGGCTATGTGACTAGAAAATAAGAGCAATGGATAGTGGAGCATAATATTTTTTTTGCAGCGTATCTTTGATGAGTGCACATAGTTGGTAGAGTTCTGTAAGATACTTGTAACTGTCAGGGCTTGTTTTGTATGCTGAAGTGAGTTTAAAACTAATTTTTGACACCTATGAACACAGGACTGGCCCCAGGATTAGACAGTGGAATTTGAAGAGAATTAGCCAGATGGTTTAACTACACCATAAAAAGGGAAGAGATCTGTGTGACTGCCATTACTTTGGCTGTGAAAGTGACAAAGCCCAGCTGCTCACGAGAAGTCCTGCCTCTCTGCCCACTTCTAGGAAGCATTTCAAGTGCCAGTTCTTTAATGAAGGTAGCTATCTTTGCAGTTTCATATTCTCCTTAATCTTCTCATTTTTGTAGCACTCTGCAGCCATAGTTCAAAGTGAAATTCCTATGCCTGATGAGTTCAATGGTGTCTCCATTTTCAGATTAGACTACTCCAGGAAGAAGATGCAGTTTCTTTCATAGTTGTTCTCTGCTGCTTGTGTTGCATTTATTGCCCTCTAGGGCTGCCCACCTCTTGCCCACAGGCAAGGATGGTTGCCTCATAGCAAAAGGCTCCAGAGTGTCACAGACATTTCTTTTATGAAAAATCCTCTCTCAGGATTTTTCCTGCTGAGTTTCAGCAACAAGATGTAAACAATGATTGTTTGCTGCTGTAGAATGCAACAAGTAAATCTGTGATTAGTATTAGTGTAGATGTTTCAGTTCAGTGATCAGTCACAGCAGAGCTAGCTCTGGGAGTCTGTCAAAGCCAGCTTGTGTGTTATCATTCTTTATTTTTTTTACTTAGCTTAGCAGCTTCTTTTCTTTTTCTTTTCTAGTATAGTATAGTATATGTATATATTATAACATAATAAATCAAGCCTTCTGTAATAGAGTCAAAGATCTCGTCTCTTCCTTCACCCTGAAATCCTTGTAGAAACCGTCACACCAGAGGAATTGTAGTCATGAAGAAGGAGATGTTGATAGCCATATTCTGTGGCAAGAACAGGTGGCAAACCTTCCAATATAGCTTTTAAGGCTCAGCAAATAAAGAGCTAATATTCTAAAAATAAAACAGACAAGAAGTTGAATGCTCTAGCTCCTTGAATAGTTAGAAAACAGCTGCAATGATCTAGACTGGTGGCCAAGATTCTTTCTACTTTGTTGGTATCCCCATGAATTTAGACATGGGTGAGTAGAAGTGACTGACTGACAAACTTACCCAGTCTTCATGGAGTAGGATTTAGCATTCTGCTGCACATGGAAGCTTTATTTGTAGCTAAAAGAAGTCATAATGGTGTATTTTGGAAAAGCAAGAATGTTTTTATAGACTGTGTTTCTGATCTACTGTTTCACTAAATTGCAGTTCATAGAAAAACAGCAATGACCCTTGATAACTCTGTGTGTTCCTGAGTGGTTCACTGAGAAAAATGAGAACATAAATATATTGGATTGTCTTTTACAGTTTCATCTTTTCTTTTGACCATTATAATGGGAATGAGGTTCAAGAGGTCCAAGAAATTAATGCCAGCTGGACTAGTAGCATGCCTGAGGTAAATACATATTGCAGATCTTATTGTAAAGATTTCACTGGTTATCAAATAGTTGCCATTCCACACCCTATTCAAGACACTGTTGGTGGAAGTCACTGTCATTCAGCAACTACACAGTTAAAATGAAATTAGTTTGGAGGTCACAGTCCTGTTTCCAGTGAGCAGCTTTTTCATCTTACTAGGCAGATACAGCTGGTGAGAAGTGACTTTCTCAGCACAGAAAGGAGAGGGCAGCAATTAAATATTGATGCATATTGATAAGGCTTTTGGAAGAACCTAGATAAGCCTTAGTGTTTTCAAACACATACATATAAAATTAGTCTAATTTCATACAACGCAGTCATCTTCAAAAAAAAAAGCCAACACTTTGATTTAGAAGTGCTGCATTCAAAACTACTGGAAGCACAGTTCTGTTGAAAACCAGGACATTTTAGACATGACCTAAGAACTTTGGCCACTATTAATGCAAATTAAAAAAAAAAAATCTGGCTGTTCCAGTTGCTTTATTGCTGCTGTTCAGCATTCTGGAAAATATGATTTTCTGAATCTATTAATTTGGAATTAAATTATGTAGTAAGTTCAAAACTTTTTTCCCAATGAGTCTGTAATGCAAAACATTTTCCAGGTGTAAATCAGAATCCCCATCTCCTGGAGGAATAATAACTTGCTTTTTCATTTTAATATGACAGATTTAATATAACACCATTCTGTTTTACTTCAGTTACATACAGGGAGGAAAAAATAAGAAGCAATTTGTCAAAATTTAAGAATCGGGACTTACACTGGAAAATGTTGTCCATTGTGGATTGCTTTTCCAGCCTAGGTGGGCTTTGTTTTTCTAGACACTGAGACTGGAGATCTGGACACCTGAAAAGACGGCTTAATAGAGACTCTAGTGTCAGTTATTTATGAATGCACTGTTATTTAATGATGACTTACACTGATTTTATTAATGACAGCCATATTTATGTTTTCTTGATTTGTTTTTTTTTCAGCCTATTGATGATTTTGAGGCTTGTTTTTATGCTGCTGTAGGAGAATTTAGAACTGAATATGACTGCCATGCCAAACAGACATGCTCTCCGTACTTGAAAGACAAGTCTGAACACAAGTCTTACACTGCATTTATATTTTCTGTAAAAGATCTGTACCTGTTAATCAATTATTGATAGGTGTTGATATTTTAAAAGCTTTTTTAAAAACGAAAACAAGTGTTTTGGTGGTATATTTTGATCTACTTTCATTTAAGCAGTCTATTAACTCATGGGATTTTTCTTTGTAAGGTTGATCTCTTTTAGGGGTGCAGAGCGCCCCAGGAAATTGAATTACTCTTGCACTGTATCTCTGAAAGAATATCTATAAATACATGTTTATGCTAAAAAGGTATCTTGTATTGAAGTATAATTTTGTAGCTTCTGAGATTAAATAATCGGTTCTAAAGCAAAAAAGTCTTGGGCCTGTACTGTGTTGCACAAGAAAACCAACTTCCTTTCCAACCCATGCTCTTGTTCCCCTGGTTCTAAATATAAAAAGTCAGTGCTCAAAAATGTAACAGGTTTGAAGCTTATCAGTTTTTTAAGCAGAGGAGTGAGCCATTTTGTCAATGAAAGAGTCTGGTACTCTGCTTTGTACTCAGTAGTGATTTAAAACATGTTCCATGGTGTATATTGCTAGTGACATGAACCATGGCTGAGGTTTGTTATGCTACACAGAGAGGCTGCAAGGTCTCAGTATTCTGGGACAGGTTTGCCATTCCATTCTCACCCAGATTATCTTGCTGAACTCCCCACCCCCATAAGCAGAAGAGACTGTTCAGTCACAAACTATTCCGGGATTGAAGTTGCTTCAATTTGTGTACAAAATAAATATTCCTGAAGTCTCACAGCTTGGCTGTCTTCTGGTGTACAGGGAATATAAGCAAAATTGTTAGGAAGCAGTATGGGTGGGTGCCCTCTCGAAGACAAACAGAAATTTTGCTGCTTTTCATTTTTTTCGCACAAAGCTTGCTTATGAAGGTTATTGTGTATCATGATACATCCTTTATGATGGTTCCTAAATCATAGCACTTGTTTGGAAGAGAGGAATAGCCCAGTGAAACGAGTACTGTGCTGGGCAAAGCACTGCTTCCAGCTACTGAGGTAATCTTAATGTGAACCTGTTTGGAAGTCGGCACTGGGGCAGTGACTGGGACACTTGTGGTTTGTACCTCTGAGATGCACATGGCTCTTCTTAGGCACAAGTCAGGGAAGGAGTTAACTCTGCTGGGCAGCAATTCTTCATGTACACTGGCTGACTGTTTGCCTAATCAGTTGGAGTCCTGCTGAGGAGAAACAGCTAAGTGCAAAGAAGGACGGCTTATGGCAATGTTCTTAAAGGGAACAGTGATTGTTCCCATGAAATTAGGGTAAAGAATCTGACAGAGTGGTGCATGCTTTAAGCACTTAAGCACTGTTGAGGTAAAACTCATTCTTACTGAAAAGGTAAGCAGCCAGTGCACTTGGCTTTATAACTGTGGGAAGTGACTGCAGAAGGTAAAACCTTACAAAAAACCACTCAAGGGGCATTTGCCTCACTGACCAGCCGGCCAAGCAGCAAAAAGAAGAGCAAGGCAATAAGTGCTCTCAGCAGATGAAAATCACAGCAGGCCAATTAAACACAAGGACTTTGATCTTTCAGTGAAAAAAATCACTCCTAAGAGATTCATGTGGGGATTAGAAAAGTTTTTTACTTCTGCCCATAAACTTAAAAGGATCATTAATTTTATTTTTAAAGGTTTTATTTCCTTAATTTTTAAGCTGTGAAACACAGCAGGGAGACAGTTTCTAGGAAACCACCTAAAGAACCAACCCAGAAGATTCTAGGCCTGAATTTAAATGACTTCTCAGTTTTCAGGGTGTGGCTCCTCTGTCTGGCAGTTTATTAAAATGGGGTTGGGGATCATGTGGCATTTCTACAGTACTCCAGAAGCTACAACTGAACATTTTATCCAGGCATGCACTATAATTGAACACACACCAAGTGTCAGCATATTTTATTCCATATAACTGCTTCATGAAATTCTTCTTTCTAGACGCAACAGGTCCAAATTAGCCTTTTACTCTAATTTAAAAGTGTATTCACAGTGTATTGTTTCAACACTGGCCATATGATGCAAGTTACAGAGCACATCTATGCAATTTACTCTTACAAAGCAAGCTCTGGTAATATACTACAGTTGGGTTATTTTCATCAGATTAGATATTGAATATTTTCCTCACAACAGCAACAAACTTCTCATCTGTTGGTGGCTTCCGCTGGCTGCCAGGCTGTAAGAATTTTTTGATTGTTGGAATGTTGCTGATTCTTCCTTTAAAAGCCTGTAAGAAACAACAGTAAAGCCAGTGAGATTAAGGAAATTACAATTCCATCCTTTATAGTTTAAAGATCAGGGGACTTGGATTTTTACTTGCCAGATCTACTTATTAAACAGTAAAAGGTATTAGCTTTTTCTGATCTGTAATGCTGATGCTATACCTTTGTTTCCCAGATGGGAATGGGAGAAATTAATATTAAAGACTTAAGATTCATCTAGTAAAAAGCGGAAGAAAAAAACCCACATAGCAATCCTGCAGATATATTTGAGAAAAAAAAAGAGGCAAAGACAGGAATATCTCATTGCAAAGCACTACATAAGTCAAGATAAAGGAAACTTAACTGCTCTTTGTATATGATTTCTTAAAAATGTAATTTTGCTGGCAAAAAGAAAAGGACAGGAACTGCAGACACACCAGGCCGCAGACTTTCCTTCTAGATGTTGTTGCTGTGTTTGAAGACATGGAAGTAGCAGTTAAAGGACCAAACTGGTAGCACTAGTGAGTGAATTCCTGCCAGCTGAGAACGGCTAGGAAAAGCGGAACTGGAGAAAGGTGAGTCCCCAGCAGCTCTGGGGTAAGGCAGTGCACTGAGTGCAGGTTTTTGTAGTCAAACAGACCAGAGAAGTGTCAGTACAATGGCTCAAAAGATGTAAACATCAATAAACTTTTAACAACAATCAGTGAAATTTGTTTGCTACCTCCCATATTGACAGGAGATGATTACTAACCTGCAGCAGAGGGAATGCAGACAGTACATCAGGCTTACATTCTTCTGCCATTAAAATGGCTTCCAGCAGATGGACATCTGCCCAGCTTAATTTGTTGCCAACAAGATAATCCTGTCCATGATCTTTTAAGGCCTATAAAGTATGAACAAATAAACAAAAAAATTCACATGGGATGTAACAATTTTATCTAGGTATTTCATTGCAGACAGATTTCTGAAAAAACACAGCAGAGCAAAGCCACACAAGAACCTATCAAGTTAGAAAGTGATACATATTCTTTAAACAAAGTATTAAATCAGAATTCATGTTTCAGTGTGTGCAATCCCATCTCTCACTCTAACCTACTGCACCAGGTAGCTGTATACCAAGTCCAGTACCACAAGAAAGACTTAATCACACAAAAGGAACAGGACTAAAGTAATTGGAAGAGGTAGTCAGGCCAGTTTATATGTAAGCACACCTCTAATTTTTAAGTAAAAAGTGAATTTCCAGTTGTTTCAGCAAAATTTGAGACTGCTGATTACAGTTTGAAATATGTCCAGAATGAAGGAATACAACCTTCCCACCCTTTATCTTGTAAGGAAGGACTCCTTTATGGCAAACTGCTGATGCAAGAATCACAGCCTGCCAAAGCTAATAAGTGTAGTAGACAAGTTGAGATGAACATTGCAGCACAGCTTCAGAGCAGTCACCAGCTCTCCAGCCTATCTTTGTCCTGAAGACTGTCACCCTCCCATCAGGAGCAAGAGAGGCCATGTCTGTGCCTAAGTCACACCAAGGCCACTCCAAATTAACAAATGTGCAGTAAGACATCAGTCTGTGACTCTGGAAGCCAACTGCTTCTCCAGGCCCATCTGCCAGTTCTACCATAGAGGCAGCAATCATGGGCAAAGTCACAGCTGACCCCTTCACATACTTACTTCCTACACTGCTCTAACAAGGTCTAGCACAGCTTGTTCATCAGACTGTGTGGAAACTCCAAACATAGCATCTGATTGCCTGCAGGGCTTTATATTGCCTTTTGCCGCTCCATCTGGCTGCCGAGTGTTTAAAGTGAACTCTCACAGCTAGGTATGTTTCCTGTCAGCTTCCAGAATGAATAACACCTAGACTGCAAACCCTGATATGTTGAATCCATAGGTATCTTAAACAGCTGGTACAGAAAGAAAATTATAAACCATTTTAACAAAATTAACTAGGCTAAATAATGGAAAAGTTCAGCTGTGTCTTTACATTAGCAAATAGGGGTTACTTTAAAGACTCTCCTACATGGAGCATACATGCCAAAACATATCACAACAGTAGTTTATGCCACCTAAGCACAGGCTTAGAGAATTTTGGTGCATTTTTATTGTTTAATAACTTAAAATACATATCAGACTTTAATCTTTGAAAGATTTGGGTGTGTAATCAATATTTCTCAGCACAGCCCTCCACTGGTATGGGAGTGGATATATATGAACTCTGATTACAGAAGTGCTGGATTATCATTTACATTGTTATTTTACAGGGCAGCCTCTGTGGGTTTTGTTTGTAAAATTTAAGACTCTAATAAAGTGAGACATGAAATTGCATCAAGTCCTGTAGTTTTTGAGTGGACTTCAGCTGCCTGGTAACAAAGGCTTCAAGCAGGAAACCCAGCTCAGCTCTGAAACAGCACAGCTTTGTACCCTTGGCAGATTTCCGAGGAGACCACTATGCCCTGAAAAAGCACTGTGAGAAAGTCTGAACAGCACAACCACACGTGGCACCAAAGGAAAAGTTATAAACAGAAGCAAACTTGTGAGATGAGGATCACAGCTGCCTCAATTCAAACCAGAAAATCTTAACAAAAAAAAAAAAAAAGTAAAATATCCTTACAGGAGAAATAAAACAACTAAACAAACAGCAAGTTGGTGGAAAATGGCAGTTCAGTAACATCCAGGCAATGTTCCAGGGAGAAGAAAAGAACAATCCATCCCCTCCTGACCAACTCCTCCCTAGCCAAGAAAGCCTCCTCATGTGCTCTAAGGGGACGGCAGGCACACCAATGCCTTCCCTCACAGCTCAGGCTCTTTGGTGCATGCTAGCCAGTAAATAATTGCTTTATGCTTTCTATGCTATATGTATCTTGCTTGCAGAGCCTCTCTGTGCACACCTAAGGATGCCCAAGCAGCAATTCAGAGAATGAAAATCATAGCCTCTAAATATAATACATTTAAGCAATTGATTTAAGAAAGATCATAGAATTAGATCCTTAGCTGTAAAGCACAAATATATTTAACTTTGAATAGCAAGAATAAAGGAGGCTGAGTGTGACACCTTATCGTTCTCTACAACACCCTGACAGGACATTGTAGTAGGGTGGGGGTCAGCCTCTTCTCCCAGGTAACCAGTGACAGGAGAAAATGGACTCAAGTTGCACCAGGGGAGGTTTAGATTAGATCTGAGGAAATTTTTGTTCATGTAAAGGGTTGCAAAGCACCGGAACAGACTGCCAGGGAACTGGTGGACTCACCAACTCTGAAAGTGTTCAAGAAACATGTGGATGTGTCAGAGGAGGACACAGTTTGATGGTGAATATGGTGGTGGTGCTGGGCTGTCAATTAGACTAAATGATCTTTAAAAGGTCTTTTCCAACCATAACAATTCTGTAACACATTACACTTA
The DNA here is from genome assembly GCF_000277835.1 of Geospiza fortis. Classification (NCBI taxonomy): domain Eukaryota; kingdom Metazoa; phylum Chordata; class Aves; order Passeriformes; family Thraupidae; genus Geospiza; species Geospiza fortis. The sequence continues at coordinate 10,283 of NW_005054413.1, read as the reverse complement.
CAGACAATAAGTACTAAAGGCTGGCACAAGTATTGAAATGGTGCATTTAGGCAAAACACTGGGAGCCCTCAGCCACTAAGCTAGGTTGGAACAGAAAGACAGCAAAGAGACCCAGTACTGAAACCAGCCCAAAAATTATTTTGTGGCCCTCTTTTCACATTGCTGGATACTGGCTCCATCATACATTTCTAGATTGCCTTCTGGAAAGTATATGTGTGGGAGTGGGGTAGGAGGGGGAGCCCAGAACCCACTGTCTTTGTGAACTGCTGGTGATTTATCACTTACCTTTTCATAAACAGGGAAGTATCTGGTTGTAGCTCGTTCAATGATTAAGGCAAGATTCTTTTCTTTTGTATCAGCTGGTTGAAAAGGGAGATACATGATCATTCCCATTAGGTCTGTAGTTCCCTCCACGTACATATCAATCCTGAAACAAATATTTTTGTTCAACATATATCATTCAAACTTCCCATTTTGATTCTTTTACTGAAATAAAACTCTGGAGTGATCACTGAGTAAAATGTTTATTAGTGAATGTAACGTAATACACCGGTTTATTTTCTTGGTTCTTCCACTTTGAGAAAACTTCCACTTTTTTTCAAAGCAGAATTGTAAAACAGGTTCACAGTATATGCAATAAGCAAAAAAAAAAAGAAAAAAAGGGTGCAAGTAATGTATTTGAAGTAGAATTCATGCTATTTTCCAGTAATAATCTGTAATTCCAGTAATAATCCATTTATGCTGTGGGAGAAAAGACTGCACATGCAAACCACTTTAGGGGAAAAAAAAATACTTTTGGGGTCTAATCATGAGAGGATGCTGGCTAACAATTGCCAGTCCATAATAATCTCCTCAGTCCCTGGAGGTGCCCTTCCATTCTCACAAAATAAACTCTCTACAGTAAGTGACAGTCTGTTAGGTATACTCATCTTTACTGCAGATACTTCACAGCAACATTCTTTCTGTAAATATTAACAAGCATGGAGGAGTGTTAGTAAGTGGCACACTGTTACCATACCAGGCTCTCTCCTTCAGGTCCTTCCCATAGAGGTTGTACTTTGCTGCTATGTAGCTGAGGATGGCTCTGGTCTGCACCATCTTCATCCCATCCATCTCCACCATGGGCACCTGCTGAAACAGCAGGACTCCATCTAGGGAAGAAAAAGGAGCAAGCTACTCAGGCTGCTGAAATACTACACTGAAAATAAGGAAGAGACCTGGTAAGAGACCAAGACATTTCTAATTCTCAGAGATGAAAGCATACACAAGGAAGCAGTTCTTCTTTACAGGTCAGATCATATTGCAGGTCTTAAAAAAATACCTCCTGTTGCTCTTTTGTTCTGTGTGTGTGAATTTCTGTTTAGGGTACAGTTTGCAGACTCACCATTGCGCAATTTTTCTAAGTCTTCTTTTGTCTCTATGAATTCTTCCTCAAACTGAAAAGCAACAATAGAAAACAACACTTTCAATCAAAGGCAGCAGAGAAGTGGAAGGAAGGCTGGCAGCTAGAGCTCACCTTTCCACACTATTGTCCATACTTCTCTCCTTGTGTTGACCCTGTGAGGAATCCATTCAGTGCCAGGAGCTGGGGGAGCAGCTGCAGTTCCACTGCTCGTGGAGCCCCAGGAGAGAGCTGGGAACTGCCTCCCCTTGCACAACAAAGGGCATGGGGATGTGTGGCACTGGCCAGGTGAGCCACAGCAGGAGCCCATGACCCCAAAGCTTCACTTAGACTGTGAAGGTATAAAAGACCAGCACTTTCCTTTGTTCCAGGTCCCTCCTTGGAGGTGTAATGTTACTCTGTTGTTGCACCACGATTAAATTATTTTAAGGGACTGATGGAGAGGGTCCTGGATGGTCAGACAGGAAAGTTTCCTTAACAGAGCCCTACTTCATCTCTGCTCCAGCAGAGACTATAACCCAAGACTTTGGCATCCCCAGCCCCGCAGGACTGTACAAAGCATTAAGCTCCAGAAAGAACTTCCTCATTATAAAGACCTCAGTCACCTGCATGAACCATAAACTGATACCAAATTACTCAATTAAAAGCAGCTGATGCCACATGAAATATTGAAAAACTTCTTGCAAATTATGCCTCTCTTACACAGCATTTATCTCCATCTTTAATCCACTGGATTTTTAAATTTTTTTTTAATAAGGACATTTGAATGAGGACAAGATCTTGGTTTCCCCAGCACTCGTGTTCTCTTGTCACTATATTGCAAAGGTTCCATATCATTGTTTCCTTATTGCAAGAGTTTCATACCTCCTTGATGTTTCTCATAGGCAACTTCTCTAAGCACTGATTCTTCCTTCTTCTCACAGTAGCCAGCTGACTCCAATCCACTCTTTTATAACACTCTTCTTATTGGCTACAGCTGTGGCCTGTTAAAGTCAGGCCCCCTCCTAATCTCTAATAATTGGCTCAGCTGCAACTCCTTAGGGGTAAGATTACTTTCTATACTAACTTTATTTTCTTATATTCTATCCCCCTACAGTGTTCTGCAAATTCTCTGTCGGCAATATTCTCAACTGAGCACCATTTAAAAAAGCCTTTTATTTCCAACAGAGTACAAATAGTTTTAAAAAAAAGTCAAACAAAAACTTACTGTAGAAATTAAGATGTCTTAGAATGGCCTTCACCTGATGTGAACCTAGATAGATCCCCTAACACTGCCTTTGGGGCAGATCGGCTGATTTATCCTACTCAGGTCCTGACCCAAAGAACAAAAGGTACTCTGTTTGGAGAGAATGTTCAAAAGTTTCATGTGGTATGCATGGTCTTTCAGTGGAGAAGACTCACAAGATACAGGGAAGTTATGAGCATTGGCAAAAAGTCACAGTTTTGTCTGTAGCAACAATTTACAATCTCATCTTAAAGTATGTTTCAAAAATGACGCCCATCTTTGTAAGTTAAAATCTCTTCACTGTGTAACTATGGCTCAAGGAATACATGAAATAAAACACAAGAGTGTATCACTCAATCTAAGCATTCTGCATCACAATTTGTGATGATGTGCATATCCCTAAGCACAGATGCAATTGGGAAACCCTTCCAGAGAATACCTATTTTAATCACAAATCACTTTATAAAAAAAGGTACAAACCTCAACCCCAGCTGCTGCTAACAGCCATCGGATTGACTCCATCCTCCCCCTTCCCTTGGTGTAGTGCAGCTTGGGTTTCCCCGCCATGATTTCAGAGTTCTTGTTTCCTGATAAAATCAAGATGATAATCTTATGGAAGCATGCTTTAAATTAGCATTTTTAATGTCTCACTCCAAACTACTAAATACAGTTGGATAAATGAGAAAGTAGAAGAACAGTCAAGTCCTACACATGCTTGTGTTTGATGCAACCAAGTTTCCTGTGGATGAATGGAATAAAAGAAAAACGACACAGTACCAGAATGTGCAGCCATTCAGCCACATCAAGAAAATAAGCATCTCCTAAATAATATATTATTGTAGTCTGAACAGCTTACTGAGTTTTACAACCAAAGCAGAACTGTAGGGTATTCCTGAACTAGCACATTTTTAACCTTGCAGTGATGCAATCTCTTCAGTAGGTGTTGGGTTTTGTCACATGTCATACCATACTTGAAAAATGTACTATATCAAATGAATGGCTTCCAAAGAACACCAAACTAGTGTCACCAGCACTGTTTTCACCTCTCTCATATGATAATTCAGAGCTCTGAGCTCCTGTGCCTTTACAAATATGCTTTTAAAAGCAACATATATCACCAGGCCTTCTACATTCCTTATCCAGCTGCTACAGTCAAACTGTAACAGAGATTTATATTCTATCTGCCCTGAAAATTTAACTTTAAAATCCAAAACCAAACGGATGGAACTGACCTCTGTTGGGCAGATAAGGCCTGGGCCATGCCCCTGGCAGTAGGGGGCCCAAGTCAGCCCATCAGATGATGGCACTGGGATTAAACACTCGGTCCTTTCAAAGTTCCCTACCATGTGCAGTCACATGCCACTGTATGACATGGGCTGCTGATGTGAGCTTGCCTGATGCTGGAAACAAAGCTAACACTGTACTCTTATCTTTAATGGGTCACAGAAGAATGAAGCAAATTTCATAAGACAGAGGCACAGACTAACAGAATGTTTCATTGTTAAGCCAAAGGTTTATCTGTTCGCAGGCAGGCTTATTTATGCTTGCGTTGACTTCACAATACATAGCTGAGCCACAAAGTAAAAACTTTGGCCACAATCCCAAGACATCAATAAAGAGGCACAAACAGCACAACAGTGACAGGGGAGACTGCATCCTTGGGCCACTCCACTGAAGTCCTTTGTGCTGGGTGCTGTCTTCCACAGGCTCTACAGCACACAGCCATCACTCTGTCAGCAACTGACCCGCAGGAGAAAGAGGTGTCCCCATCCAAAATGCAGCTCTTCAAAACCACTGCTCAGCTCCCACCTAGCCCTGTGCCATAGCTTAGCAAGAGAAGAATTTTAAAAAATAATAGAAAACGTCACTAAAAAACTAGACACAACACGAAAAAAACCTGAGAACTTCCTCTTTTCTTTCACAAGTTACCAACAAATCAAGTAACCATTTACAAGATGCAAACAACACATTAACCCTTTCAGTACATCAAGCCTCCCTCAATAAGAAAAAAAAAGTCAAAATACAAACATACAAAAAAACAACATAAAAACATCAAAGTCAGTAAAAAAATCAAATCCCAGAGAAAAAAACATAAAGAAATACCTTAATTTTAAAACTAAAATCCTCTTATAAACTATAGAGAAAAAACTCTTTTTCCCTATAACACCTAAAACTATAAAAAAAATTTAAAAATCAAATTAATACAAAACAAAACCCTCCATATTGAAATAAACAAATATTAAAATAACAGTAATCCCATAAAAAGTTTTTTAAAACGTAATCCTCTACCCCTAAGAAAGAAGTTGAAACAGTGAAAGAGAGAAGAGTAGTCCTGTACTGCCAGGAGAAGATTTTCTGTTCCTAGGGATAAAAATGATTTTAAAAATAGATAATGAAAATTTTTTCTTTTAACAACTCATCTTTAAAACAATACCCTATAAATGAACATAATCAATAAACAAACTGTAAGAAAGCTTATAAAAAATAAGAACTTCACAATTACAGATTTCCCCCAACAACTACTATTCATTAAAAAAACCCACAAGAAAACTGGGTTTTTTTCTTACTGAAAAGTCTCCAAAACATTAACAAAAGACTTCCCTCCCTAAGTAAACTAAAAAAAAATAAAATAGTAAGCTAACTAATTTTTTTATTTTGTTTCTTTACATTATCAGTAAGAAAAAATATTTAAAAACATATATTCTAAAAATTTTGTTCTAATTCTTATTACTCTTTCGTTTAGTCAATGTTAATAAACTTTTCTTTATATACTCTTTTAAAATTTTAAATCTACTTTACTTTTCTCCTAATCCTATCTCACAAGAAAAAATAAATATATTAATAATTAACCAACACCAAACCCACCACACTCTTTAATACATTAACCAAAATATCTCAAAAATAATAAAATCTCAAATTAACAAACCTAAACCACCACACAAAATTAGGATTTCTACCCTGTTTCTAACTAAAACCACCACACCCTGGCAGTGTCTGTGTCCCCAGACACCTCAGTCCCTGGTAGCAAAGCTCTCCTGATACAAAAGGATGTGCTTGTCAATAGATTGTGTCCTGAGTGGAGCTGGCATCTACTGCAGCACTGCTGGATGCCTGGCTGATACCTGAACAAGGCATTCAAAAAGGGACTTGCCACAGCTCCCTACCAGACCCTACACACACAGGACCATGACCTACACTTCATTTCTATTTCCCGTGTATGACTGACACTGTAAAAAGTAAGAGAGCTCCTGACCTTGTATACTTCAGAAATACTTCATTCCCTGATGCTCAGAAAGTAGGTGCTGGTCTCAACTTCCCCAGAGAGGAGAACTGCACCTAAACCCTCGCAGACTGGACAAACACTCTAACTCCAGCAGTGGGAGGTCCAGAGGGATCAAGGCTGAGAAACACACTGTAAGGACAGGCTAGCATAGGCAGAAAGAGCAAACATCCTTGACCTCTCCACAAAGCAGAGCTGGAGCTGATAAAATTCAGCCCACGCAGAGCCCTGATTGCCAGTCTCAGCTCAGTGCTCCACTGAAAACGGGGAATCCCCTGAAAAGCTGGGAATATCCTCCTGCAAACGCACTGCTAAAGGCCCGAATTTGGGGTTCAGGCTGAACATTTATATAGGGCTGCAAACTAATTTGGTGACCCTTTTGTGGCTCTGTAATGAATATCCCTTTGTAAAATATTGAGCAGTGATAAAAGAGTCGCAAAATTAGTAAATTGTCTTTCTTGAATAGCAATAATGGACCTGAAAATTAATCACAAACTTTCTTGATGTTTTAGCACATCAGACTTTCCTCGGACCACAGCCACACAGGTGTCAGAGAGACAGCTACTGCTGTGATCGCTGTATTAAAAACACCTCACATTGTTTTGTCCAAAACAATTCAGGCATCAGCCTTTCAGTGAGGAACAAGTAAATAAATTTAGCAGCAAGCTCACAATCTGATCTAAGACCTTAAACTTTCCTCCTAACTGGATATGGGCCGCAGAGCAGTTCTCTGCAACGCTTTGTTGCTCGACCCCGTCCCGCACGGGCAGTGCCACAGGAGCCCAGCGCTGCATCGCCCGGCCCGGCCTCCGGACCATCTTAAGAGTGCAGCTGCTCCCCAGCGGGTGGTTTCCACTGGGGCTCGGGCCAAGTCCGGCTTCGAAAAGCTTCCTTCTACCGCCGGAGCTAGGAGGAGTGTCTGGACGAGGGGAAAGGCAAAGTACCCCCAGAGATTGCAAAACTTGCACTCCAAAGAGCAGTTTCTCTTCAGCTTCCCCGCTGATCCCACCCAGAGCCAAACACAAATAGCCCCCTTT
>NW_005054413.1:0-3039 GCF_000277835.1 Geospiza fortis | reverse complement strand
GCCGTGCCCACAGCCCGGGCGCGTCGCCGAGCCCTGGCACTGCAGCTCAGGGAAACCCCCCCCAGCCTTGCCTCTGCACTCTTGCCGAGTTTCTGTTGCAAAATGTGGAATATGTAAACATTTTCTTGGCAAAGGATGTGCTTTGATGTTTGATCTTTGTATACTTTCAAGCATAAATCAACAAGAAATAAGTTCTAATCTGTGAAACAGAGAGCAGCTACCAAACAAGGTCTAAGTGAAGTCCAGCTGTGGGAAAGAGAAATTACTTGTCAGGAGAATTGCCTTGTTAAGAGTTGAACATGTTTTAATGATCTCAAACCTAGGGGGAGTTTAACAAGGCTTGGAAAGAACAATGTACCTCTGATAGTGGATACATAAAATACAGAATTTATGGGCCACAAAGGCATTTGGCAGAACTCCCAAGATAAGGAAGAAACTAAAAAAGCCCGCTCAGCAACTGTGCTGAGATCAGCTCTGATCGGGTAAAAGATAATTCTGGCAGGGAGAGATTTCCACACTACTGACTCACAGCCCACCAACTCAAGAAACCCAGCTCAAAAGAAGAGAAAAACCCAGTGAGCATGTAGATAATTAGCGTGAGAAGAGGGAGAATCATTAACCAATATAAGAGAGAACACTGATTATTAAGAGAAGTAGACGACTTGTAGTCAATTAACATTAATGCCTTTACTTGCTAAAACGAATAAATAGTAAAAACGTATTATTGATTTTTGGAATACCACCAAGCAACCAGGCTTGCACAACTCTGAAATTAATAGTCAATGTCTCACTTAAGTGTGTAATTATTGGTTCGTTGCACACTGGGTAACAAACCTAGGTTTTCTGGACAACATTTCCGCTGGGCTGGCTCTGAGCAGCTGCACATCAGGGACATGGCCAGGACACGCTGAGCAGGGGACAGTCTCGGAGGCCCCCGAGGCAGCAGCGATTGTGCGAGCAGCGGGAGCTGGGGCTGCAGCCCCTGGGCAAAGCGTGCAAGCAATCCTTGTGCCAGGGGCTCTGGCTCTGAGTGGCCAAAAACTGGGATCTCTGTGGAGGGTCCTGACACCACATGGCCAGGCCAGGAGCTCATTCTCAGAGCAGGCCCCATGACATGGAGACAGTACCCACAGCCCAAGGTTCTGGCGGCACTCAGCAGCTGCAAGTGTTGTCTAAATGCTTCGGTGAGGCAGGAGGGAAACAGCTCCTGCAACAACCCTCTGTAATACATGCTTTGCTGCTGAAAAATATTAGTTTATTTCCTTTTTTGATGACAAAAACTGGTTCCAGCTGCATGACATTTCTTATGAAGAAACTGTTGGCTTTAGCAAGATCTACAGAGCCCTGAGTTTGCCCAGCTGAAAACTGACAGTGCTCTAGTTGTAGCTGGATTTAGGGCACTGACTCTTTCATTTACAAACTTGCTTTACTTGGTGTTTAAGTAGTATCACAGAATCATAGATTAGTTGGGGCTAGAAGGGACCTGAAAGATCATCTAGTTCCAGCCCTCCTGCCCTGGGCAGGAACACTACATGAACGCACACATTTCACTACATAAATGCACATATTTATCACAATTCAACACTCTTCCTAACCTCAGTAGTGGAGCATGATTTAAGTGATTAAAACGAACAGCTCCAGTACAACTTGCATTAAATTTGGCTTACTATACAGAGACATAAGTCACTATGGATTCCTGCATTCCAGGGTCTCACTAAGACCTGGCACCATCCTGAATCCTTCCTTATCAAGTTTTCAGCTGGCAACCAGCATTTGTTTTTCAGAGTCTGCAGAGGGCTTTTAGCTGCTGCAATAGACCCTCTGATAAAGCAAACATGGGTGAAGCTGCATTACAAGACTTGAAGTGTCTAGTGGCCAAGCAGAGGTGCAGTAAGAGCTCTGGTCCAAGGATATTCCAAGTTAAGCTCAGAGGAAAGCTGAATCCAAACTTTCAGCCTCAGCTAACCAGAATGCAGGATTTTCCTGGCATTTCCCAGAAAAAAACACCATGACCTACTATTTGGGATAATCTCTCCTAATTTTCCAACAATTCTTGAGAATGCAAGAAAAACAGAACCAGACAGAACTTAGGCATAGAAGTAGCAGCAAGAAATCAATGAACAGCCAGGTTTTGAGTATCAATAGCAAGAATTTATTTCAGGTATTCTCTTTAGTTATTTAAAGCATTCTGTGTTGTACAATATATCGCCTATTTAGTGAACTATTGCCTTTGTTGGTAGGAACAAAACTTGGTTTTCAGTGTTTTCGTTATTTTCCCTCTGTCAGCAAACACAATGGAATAGTTTCTGCACCTTTAGACTCAGTAGAAAATTTTCATCACTTTGGGTACCTCTTCCTCTCGTATTAGCGGTTTCCTCTGGCTGCCAGGCTGCAGGAATTTCTTTATTGTGGGGATATTGCTTATCCTTCCTTTGAAACTCTACAAAACAAAATCAAAACAGCACTGTGCTTAAGAATCATTGCAGCTGTCAGACATTTCAATGTTATCCATGCTCTGAAATTCACATTACAGCTTGATGCTGCAGAAGAAACTATACGTTTCCTCCTTTTAGGCTTTTGGGGTTATACTGACAGAAGGTACCACAAATATACAAAAGAGTAGCCAAGGCCAGCTACAGTACTTGGGATATTTTACTATTTTGCAGGTCACTTCTGACCCTCTCACTCCCCCATATTTCCCAGCCACTTTAAATCAGTGCCCTTTCCAATTAATTCTCCATTCAAATTGCCCATTCATTTACCTGCAAGAGAGGAAATTTGGCAAGTATATCAGGTTTGTACTCCTCTGCCATTAAAATGACTTCAAGTAATTGAACATCTGCCCTGCTCAGCTGGTTGCCAACCAGAAAGTCTTTTCCATGGTCTTTCAAAACCTAAAAACAGAGAACAGAAGCAGATGATATCTTTTCTCTGTTAATAAAATATAACATAGATATAAAATATTTAAATATCTAAAATATAACTTTTATCTGTTCTTCTCTCATAAAATATATATCTTCAAAGCAGGGTCACACATTG
>NW_005054412.1:2621575-2631642 GCF_000277835.1 Geospiza fortis | reverse complement strand
CTTTCTGGTTTAGAAAACCCGAACACTTGGCTTATCTGTAGGCCTCGGCAGGTAAATCAGCCAAGGGTTATGGAGGATCCAAGGGAAAGCCATGGAGCAGCCAAGTTGTGGCAATTTCGCATTTCACTTGCTTCTTTCTGGTTTAGAAAACCCGAACACTTGGCTTATCTGTAGGCCTCGGCAGGTAAATCAGCCAAGGGTTATGGAGGATCCAAGGGAAAGCCATGGAGCAGCCAAGTTGTGGCAATTTCGCATTTCACTTGCTTTGCCTTTTGCAGCTGCAGTGTGCCTGGAGCTCGGGGCTTCCTTGTTTAGAAATCCCTAACCCTAGGTGTAACCCTAACCCTAGCCCTAGGCAGGTAAATTAGCCTAGGGTTAGGGATGGTCCCAAGGAAAAAGCCATGGAGGCAGCCATGTTGTGGCACTTGTTTTGTCCCCTTGCGATGCCTTTTGCAGCTGCAGTGTGCCTGGAGCTCAGGGCTTTCCGATTTAAAAAGCCTTAACCCTAGGTGTAACTCTAACCCTAATCCCAGGCAGATAATGCAGCCTTGGTTTAAACGGTGGTCCCAAGGAAAAAGCAGTGGAAGCAGCCATGTTGTGGCAGTTCTGCATTTCACTTGGGATGCCTTTCACAGCTGTGGTGTGCCTGGAACTCTAGGGTCTGTGGTTTTTGAGACGCGAACAGTAGTTGTAACCCTAACCCTAACCCTAGACAATAAATGCAGCCTTGGCTAAAGGCTGGTCCCAAGGAAAAAGCCATGGAGGCAGCATTGTTGTGGCAGTTTTGCGTTTCAATTGGGATGCCTTTCACAACTGCGGATTACCTGGAGTTCTGGGCTCTGTGATTTTTGAGATGCTAACCCTAGGTGTAATCCTAGCCTCAACCGTAGGCATTTTAAAGCATGCTTGACCTCAGGGTGGTCCCAAGGAAAAAGCCGTGGAGACAGGCATGTTGTGGCAATTTTTCGTTCCCCTTGGGGTGCCTTTTTCTGCTACGGTGTTCCGGGATCTCTGGGCTCTGTGGTTTTTGAGACGCTAACCCTATGTGTAACCCTAACCTCAACTCTAGGCATTAAGAGCAGCCTTGGGCTAAGGCTGGGTCTGAGGAAAAAGCTTTGCAGGAAGCCGTGTTTTGGCAATTTCGTGTTCTCCTCAGTATGCCTTTTGCAGCTGCTTTGTCCTAAGAGCTCTGGGCTTTTTGGTTTTAAACCCCTAACCCCAGGTGTAACCCTTACCCTAACCCTAGGCAGTAAAAGCTGCCTTGGTCTGTGGTTTGCAGCTCTCTCTTAAGTGTGTGTTTCTTCAAATGAAATCTTGGAATTATGTATAACCAAATCTAAAATTTTATGCTGGAAATCACTACTGTAGCTTTAATTTTTTTTCCCATTCTAGTAATGATGTTAAAGCATGCAGCTTTCAGAACAAAGTGATGCCCAAGTTAGACTATATTACAAGATGGTCAAGGCATTTTTAGCAAGGAAATTCGAACATGTCATATTCTGATCTCTTTTTCCACTTCAGCTTGTTGTCATTTTCTGTATAGTATTTAAAACTGTTTAACTTTTTGTGGTTTAAAATGAAATGCAGTTTTTTTTAATGTATTATTTTGCTACCTTGCATATTCTGGACTAACTTGAGAAATCAAGGCTCTTCTCCTGTGTAGAGGATTGTAGCTAAATCAACCATTTACAAACTAATTCTTATCCAAAATACAGATTCTACAACTCTCAGGACAAGCAATGCCAGTTCTTTGTCACCCCCATAGTGCAAAAGTGTTTCCTGATGTTCATACAGAGCCTCCTGCTTCTATTTGTGCCCATTGCCTCTAGTTCTGGGGCAGGGATTTCATGGGTTGGCTCCTGCTGAGCAGTGCTGCCGGAATGTCTCACGCATGGTATGGCGCACATGCTGGTTACTCAGAAAGGAAACCAGGAAGGGAAGCAGGAGTCCTCCCTGGCAGAACAAGCCCTGGAGGGTGAAATGTTATAACCTCATCCCTGTGGCAAGGGGAGCTCTGCATGCTCTTGAGGACTTGTTACACACCCTTGAAGCAAAACTGAGGTAGCCAGTGATGCTCCCTTGGCCACAGCACTGGGAGTGCCTTGCCTGAGCACCTGCCCTCTGTTGCCACCCAGCACACGCTTCTGTTTCACTCTCCTTGAGCTCTTCTGTTCATGCACTTGCCTCAGGGCCCCGAATCAAAAACCTTTGTGGTTTTAGAGGGATTCTACCCCACAGGAACCAAGCTGCTTCTGCATGGACATCACAGCCCACAGACTGAGCAAAGGGTGAATGTCCATGAGTCATCGAGCTCTTCTCACACACACACAGAAGTAGTTTGCTCTTGGTTACGTGCCGGAGGTGCCTGCGTCTCCAACAGGAGGTGGGAAAAGGAAAGTTTTAGCCCTCAAGTGTAAAACAAATGTTCAATAAATGGAATCACTTTTCAGCCATGAAAAAGCAGTGTTCAAGTCACTGGTGCCCCAGAGCTTATTTACTTGGCTACAAAACTGGTGGGTGTAGAACAAAGCAGCTCCTAAGTTTTGTCATGCACACTGCAGGATTTTGCTTAAGCACTTTGGGTGTCTGTCTGGATCACTTTTAAATACGTGTGAGGTGCAGGCAGTGCTGTGGGGACACCATGAACAGGGCAGCTCGAACTCAGCCCTTCCCAGGCACTCAAAAAAGATTTGCTTGTGAGGTAGGGCAGACAAATGCGTAAAGTTTGCTGGCACCGTCACTTGTCTGGTGCTATGTCTCCCATTTAATCTATCTATCCCTGTCTCCCATTTAATGCTATCTATCCCTAAATAATTTGCCACAAATTAATTAACACACTTGAAGTCTCAGCCCTCTCCAGTGCCCATCCCCTGCCACCCTCTGGACCAGGGTGCTGCTGAGAAGGCAGCAGTCAGTAGTGCTTTCTGAGATAAAAATTGTATGTGGAATAATAAGATCCCTAGGGCTTATCATGGTTTTCACAGGAACAAGTCAAAATGCACCTACACTGGACAGAAATTTGGAATATTCCTTCACATATCCTGTCAGTTTCATCCCTGTTAGCACTGTGAGCATGGTAGGCAGTATTCTGTGGACCCAGACCTCAGTGTCCCACCATGGACACCATGCTCATCCATGCTGAGCATGATTGATCCAAATCCTTCCAGGGGACAGGTGCCCCAGAACTTGGGATGGGTTGATGCCAGATCCTTGCCCAGAGATGCAGAGATGTGTGTTTGGGTAGCACTGACCCACAGGTCATGTCCCATCCCCTCCCAGGGAATTCCCCACTTGCCTTTGAGTCCCTGTAGGGTCTCTGCCCTAAGGCAGCAGAGCATCCATAACCTTTCCCACATCATCATCCCAGAGCAAGGGTTTTGGAGAAAATGACATGGCTGGCCCTGACAGGGACAACTTGGACTTATTCTGGTGCATTTGAGGGGCTCTGATATGCATCTCTCTCCACAGCTGAGCACAGCCAACAGGATACACCTTCTTCCTCCTCTCCCCTGCACACTGTGAGGGCCTGTCTAGCCTGAAACCTCAGTAGCTCAATTAAGAGATTATTTTGTGAGGAAGACTGACCCATGCCAAAACTAACACAGGAAAAGAACTATCATCTGTTTCCTCTTTAGGAAGCGCTATTGCTATGCCAAAACCATGCCCCAAACCCCTAATGTTTGATCCAAGACACTGTCCAACAACAATAAAACCACTTATTGTTGCACTCCTAGCCTAGTCCAGCCAGGAGGGAGGGAGCACCTAGTGCTTTGCAGGCATTTGCTTGGAAGGCACAACTTTGGGATGCCCTATGTCCATGAACAATTTGTTGTGCAAAACCTAAAATGTTCCAGAGGAGACCATTTTGTGGTGCCAGCATCATTATTCAGCAGATTGCACAAGCATCCAGTATCTTCATGGAAAACCAGGCTGAAATAACCACCTCTGAAGAAATCAGGACAGAGCAGTTGGCTGATAAGGTAAAGCAAAAATGGTTTCAGTCCTGAACTTATTTATTCGGAATTAAATCCTTCTGTTGCAGAATAGAGTCCGTGTGGGAGCTGCTTGAGTATATGTACGCCCACCCCACAGTGGGAGGGTGCCAAAAATTTCAGCATGAAATTAAAACACAAAATAAACATAAAAAAACTAGTACAAAGTTTTAAAAATTGAAAATTAATAAAAAATAAAAACAGTGGAAAAAAATCCCAAACAACAAATCCTGGAGCAGGCCCAGGAGCTGTGATATTGAACAGGGTATCACAGCTCAGTCCCCAGCACTAGTGCAAGATGCTGCCCAGTTTGGGGTGAGAACCCAGGGAAGGGATGGGGCACAGATAAGGGCTACATGCTAGGTGCTCCTGGGGTTTGCTGCTTCTGACCATGCACTTGCAAGCAGGCAGGGTGGTACCTGCAAGGCAGAAAGATGACACCTGCAATAAATTGTGACTCTGTGAAAGGCAGCCTGTGTCTGTGAGCAATTCTGACCTGCCGGGGCTGTCCCACCCAAACCAGCCCCGCTCTGGTTTGTGGTCTCTGGCAAGGAGCAGGGACTTGCCCACAGTGCTTCCACTGCCTTGGCAGGAGGCACCCAGCTGAGCAGGTGGGGCAGCTTCTTCAGCCAAGCAAAGGATATTGCTTCATCAGGGAACAGCCTCTGGATCCAGTCCATGCCTGCCTGGCCTCACTCAGTGCATGGCAGGGCAAACCCAGCAGGGCCAAAGGACAATCCCAGAGCCCTGGCCGTGCCCAGCTGTCAGCAGCACACTGAGCTGCAGCAGGGCTCAGGGGTGCTGCCTGCCAGGCAGAGGGATTATCCACCCCAGCCTCCAAAGGGCCACATCTGGCTGAGCCCTGAGCAGTGCCTGCTGCCAAGAGTCACAGTGCAATGGGAAGAGACAAAAGGGAAGTGGGTTCCAATGTCAGCACAGCACAGTGGGAAGGTTTATTCCTGAAGGCTTTGCTGCAGGCACCAGAGAGTCTTCCCTGGTATGAGAAAGATGTGCTGGAAGCAAAGAGATCAACTCTAAGCAGCCTGTGCCACAGGGTTGCAAAAAATATCACTGCAAGGATGTCAAGGCTTGTGGCTAATATCTGGATTTTTGAAATTCACAAATAAATACCGAGTTCTTCTAATTTACTACCACATTAAACATATAAACCAACAACTTATTGTTCCATCATCTCTCCCAGGGGAGGTTTGGCTGTTGCAGGGTCCTGTGAGAGCTGCAGTGAATGTTGGAGGCAAGTCCAGCAATCTCATTGTGAGAGCTCTTTGTGAGATGGGGCTCCAACAATCACTGCTCCCCAGGAAACACAGCTTCACACTGCCATGGCTCTCTGAAGAAGAAATGGGGTGCTGGATGGAAAATGCTGTCCAGGAGCAACACACCCATGAAGCCTGCAGCCGTGCTAGTCCTGCTGTTTGCTGGGTCCCAGCAGAGTTTAAAGCCACTCTTCTGGGTTTCTTCCGTGTCCATAGTGAACTTTTCTTGGACAACAATCTCTTCTTCGCATCTCTGTTCCCTTGATTTTCATTCCAGAGAAATGCCTCCATACCTCAAAAACTCTCCCTTTGCCCAGCAGCTTTCAAAGGACTTTTGGGACATTTTTCTTCTCTTTTGTTTTTTCTGTTCAATCCCATTTCTTCAGCAATTGTGTGATACTTAATGCAAATATCTTCATAGGTCAAGTCACTTCAGGTGTTGAGCTGTTGGAGATGAGAGAAATAACAAGTTGTTCAGTCTGTTCAGTTTCTATGGCAGCAAGAAGAGAAGTTTTTTATTAGGCTTTGCTTTCAAGACGCCGCTTCCAGAGCAGTTCCCAGGCTCTGGCAATCAGCAGTCCCTGTGCGACTGTGGCTTCAGCACCTGCCAGACCCACAGACATCTGTCCTCCCTCAGTCAGTCTCATGGGCAGAGGGCACTGCTCCATCCCTAGGATCTAAAAGGATCTGGGACACTGCTCCATCCCTACGATCTAAAGCCAAAAGACTGACTTTTTACACAGACATGAGATATTGAACAAGAGGTGAAACACTAATTCTTTGTGACTTTACACAGGGCTGAAGATGCATTATCATATGTTTAAAATCCAGGAAAGAGCTTTGCAATGGTGGAACAATTTCTGTAAGAAACATTTTGTTTAATGCACCTGTGGAACAAGCTCAAATCTGCTTTTCCATCAGTGCTGTTTACAATGAGTGGAAGTGTGTTGGGTGTCAGGGTCCCAGCAATGCTGCTTTGCCAGGAGTCCTGAGGGACACGGAGCCTTCCCCGGGAACTGCCTGCTCCTGCATAGTGGTTTGTCTGGACACTCGTAGGTATCCTCCAAAATGTTCTTTTGGGATTTCCACAGACACAAAACATATCTTTCACATTTGTGCTGACAAAGCACAACATTTTAAGACGTAATTTGGCATTCTTGGCTTTTTTCTCTGTCTTATGGCACTGATAGGTCAGATTAGGTTTTTTCCTGACCAAAACACAGTCTACCTTTAAGAATCAAATAGCAATGTGCTGTTCTTTCTTTGAAGAGCAGGGAAAGCTTTTCTGAAGTCTTGTGAGGCAGTCTCTGCAGTACTTAATGTGGTAGCTGGGCCCGGAGCAGGAGGAGGCACTGCTAGCACAGGAGGAAGAGTCAGCAAACAAAATTATGGATACCATTCAGCAGTAATGTGAGGGACTTTGGGGAGATGCCTGGAATGAGAGAATGGAAGAAAGAACAGGGAGAGAATGATGCACATGGATGTCTTTGGTAGCCTGGCCAGGGCAAATCAAGCTGAGGTGTTGCTTTTCCACCAAAGGCAAACACGTTTTTTTCCTACAGGAAGCATAACTCTTCAGCTCCCCAGTATGAAAACATGGACTCTGAAAGAGCAGAAGTTCATGATAGTGGCACATGGCATCAGGACTGGACCTCCCTCTCTAGCTTTAGCTATATAAAACTCTGAAGGCAGTATGTTGCCTTGGTGCTGAGTTTGGTGCTAACAGGGACTTGGTCCCTTCCCAGATATGTTGAGCCATGTAGAGTCTTAAGGTACACCTATAACCAAACCCCAAAATGGGTTGTTTCCCAAGACTGCCCAAGTCTAAGATGGCTGTCCCTCTAATCTCCAGATTAGACTCCCACTCTGCAGCCAATAAAGAAAGACAGTAAACTCCAAACACCATCATCAACACTATCAACTCACCAGTCTTAGACACACACCTCAGGATGAGCTGAATCCTCCAAGGGGAGCACATCACCTTCCACAGATGAAGCTCCAGCCCTGCCTCCAAGGCCTGAAGTGAGGTGACATGACTCCCACCTCACACAACCTCTCACATCACCCCCGTCTGGCCAAACATGCTCATTAGTCTTCTCTTTATCACTGCCTACAACCTGAGCACTAATGAGGATCACAGGCCAAGAGGCCACAACTATGGAATTCCCAGGTCTGTCCAGGTATGTCTCCAGGGCCTTGGTGCAGCTGCTGCCTCCATGAGAGATCCCAGCAGTGCTTGTAGGGCACCTGGAGCATCTCTGGTCAAAGAGCAGAGCTCCCCTTCAGCCCCTTTGTGCATTGCCCCTGTCCAAGGTGAAATGCTGCTCCATGGACTAGGATTACACTGCTTTCTTTAATAAAAGTGGTGCTGCATAAAGATTAAATTTTATCCTATTCCTATCCCAATAAGCCATCTGCATAGCCTTCATTTCAACGGATTGTGGCTGCTGTCTCCTTGCTGTCATTGCCCTGCAGGTTACTTCAAGTGTGTCAGAGAATGACAGAGTAACTCAGGTCAGAAGGGACCTCTGGAAGCCATCAGGTACCACCCCAGCTCTAAGTAGGTCCAGTTGTAGCAAGCTGATCAGGACCATGATGAATTTTAACATCTCAAGGACAGAGACACTAACACCTCTCTGGGCAGCCTGTGCCAGTGTTTGACCACTCTCACAGTGCCATTCTGATGCCCTATATCTACACAGAATTTCCTATGCTGTCTGTCATCCTTTCACCACGTATGTCCTGTAAAGGTCTGGATTCATATTTTGCATTACCTCCCATGGGGTAGCTGCAGGCAAAAACTGGATCTTTCCTCTGCCTTCTCCCCATATGGCTGAATAAGCTTAGCTCTCTCACCATCTCCTGGTACCTTAGTGTGCACCAGCCATCCTTGTGACCTCCACCAGGCCCTCTCCAGTCCCTCAATCCCCCAACAACTGTCTCTATACACCCATGCTCCTGTCCCTGGCTTTGCTTTGCCCCTTGACGTAAGGACGCCCTCCCACAGGTGTCCAACGAGAAGCAAATGCAGCAAGCACAGGACTGACAGTGCCCTCAGTGTCCAGGTTCCTGGAACACCCAAGCGCCAGGGGTCAAAGCCCCAAACCAGCAGGTCAGCAAGGGAGAAGGATACACTCCGTCACTCTCACTCTGAGGACAGAAGCAGTGCAACAGGGTTTGAAGCAGCACAAAAGAAAAAAAAAAAACTTAGGATGGGATCTGAGCATCTTATCCAACCCCAAGATTGTTAAATCTATTTTACAGATATAGAAATGAGGAACAAGGAGACTAAGGAACTATCTTGCAGAAAGCTTTCAAAGACCAGGAGACCTGAGCACTGACACAGAGCACGTTACCCTTGAGATGCTGCAGGGAATCCCTCAAAGATTTTAGAGCAATTGTGGTCAGGTCACTGTCTCTAATACAGGAAGATGAGGCTTATGCTGAGGATGTGTACTGAAAATGTATTTGCAAATGACACAGTGACTCTGCATTCAGCAAGTGTCACCAGGCACAGGGACTAAGGAAAAACCCTCCTGCCTCTAAAATATTTTCAGTGCAGAAAACAGAGAGGACAAAGGGTTGTGGGTGCTTTCCTGTGTGAGGAGCCCTAAAAGTATCCCCCAGTTCGCAGGGCAGGTCTATCCACAGCCAGCTGTAGGCTGAGCCTGGAAAAGATCAGAGCTTGCCTGGCGTCTCAAAGATCCTGGGGACAGAATTAGCAAGGTCTCCAAGCGCAGCCCTGTGATGCCAGAGTCACTCACTCTCCCTGGGGCTGCCTGGCACTTTGTGGTGCCCAGAGCACAGCCTGCCTACCACACAGGAGCCTTCACAGCAGCACAGCCTTGCAATCAGCTCTGAAGTGGAAGAAACTGTTTTCTCAGCATTTTTTTTCAACTAATGTGTCCAGGCTAGTATCACAGTGTGCTATTAATCCTGCCCTGGTTTGTAATTCTGCTTTTATGTTGGCTCCATTTATCTCTTTTTAATACCACTATCTGGCCTTCTGGTTCTCAAATATGGGGTCTATTTTTTTTTTTTTGTCTGCTGCAGCAGAATGAGCTAATTTGGTCCTTCAGTGCATAAGCAAGAGGACCGTGAAGTGGAATAGAAGGCGATTTTATCTCTATGTATGTCCTTGGTCAGGTTGACACTAGAACACTACATCCTGCTGAGATGCCACATTTAAAAGAGCACATCAAAAAATTGGAGCGGGTAAAGAAAGGAGACATAAAAAATGGTTTGAGAGCTGAAGAAAATCACTTCCAGGGAGAGACTTCTAGAGGTCAGCCTCTGTAACTTGTCAGAAAGAAAACTGAGGAGTGATCTGATGATGTGTATAAGTACATGTGTGGAGAGAAAATATGGGATGCTAATAGGGCACTAAGAATCTAGTCTGAGAAAGGCCCACAGATAGACAGTGATGGGCACTGGAGAACATGCCGAGCTGAATTAGGAATCAGGGACAATTTCTAACCATAAGGACATTAACCTCCTGGAGAAAATTGCACAGCAAGTGATGGATACTGCACTTCTTGAGGTGTTTGAGACAAGATTGGATGCTAATTCCACATGTCAGCATAGAGGCAGGGTTACCTAGCAGATGGAAATTGAGATGAGTTTGCCTGAACACAACCTGGGAGGCAATAGAATCTCCCTTCACAAAAACTAGAATTCCACATTTTGTTTTATATACCTTTTCTTCCTGTTGCCCATCAGGTTCTTGGACAAAATCCTTGTGGTGGAGGGGCAGCTCAGTCCCTTAAGTATTAATAAACCATAAACAGGCCAAGTTGTCACT
>NW_005054412.1:2596891-2621288 GCF_000277835.1 Geospiza fortis | reverse complement strand
ATAGGGAGGGAGAGCTGGGCTGTGATGCTGCAGGCTGTGAGGCTGCTGCCATGTGGACACCTTTAGGATCATGGAGCAGGGGGGTAAATGCCAGGACCCCAGCTGGCCCCAGTACTTTCACACTGGCCAGCGTGGAAATGCCCATCCAGCTTGGTGTGAAAAAGTGTCATCAGATTCCTGAAACTGAACTTCTCCCTCTGCCTCTGCTGGTGGGTGCCAGCAGGAACTCCATGAAGCAGTACTTATAAACTCATGTCTTTGGTGTACAGGAAAAGGGGGGAAAGGGTGTAAGGCCCAAATTGTGGCAGAACTCATCAGAACTATGTCCAGATGATCATTTAGTCCACTTTCCTGCTCACAGACAGGACGGCTCTTCCAGTGCAGTTTGTGGGGAAAAATTTTTAGTCCAGACACATTTTGCTGGAATGGTGTCTCCACTGCTCTTCCAATTTTTGATGTAGGGATGTTTGCATTTTTTCCCTTGATGTTTAACACAAATATCCCATATGTTAACTTGAGCCTGTTTCACTCTGCCTTCCCCACAGTGGACACCAAGAATGGTATACCCTCTCCCTTTTATAAAAGAATTCTATTTTTAAAGATTTTTTGAAGCTGGATTTAAAAATAGACTTTTTAGAAAAATGTCAAGTTAACCTCTCTTAAAGTTTTCTTTTTAAAAATGTAGTGACCCTCATTCTGAGCACCTTCCTCCACAGACTATATTTCTTCTCACCTCTTCTATTCCTTACTGCCTTTCTGTGGACGCACTCAGATCCCCCATGTTTTAATAACCACAGTGCCAGCACTGGGAACAGATGCCCAGGGGATAAGGACAGGAAACCTTTTCTTCCACCCAGAGAACAGGATGCTGGTCCCTCATACCCAGCTGGTGATGCCCTGAGACACCCAGACCCTTCCCTGCATGCTGTGGCTGCTCAGGTCATTTCCCTATCCTGCACATACACAGTTCATAAATATATCCCCAATTATGCAACTCCTCTTTAGTAAACATGGGCCTTTTAAAAGACTCCTACACATCTGCACCAGAAAAATAACACGTCAGAAAGCCGCAAAGAGAAACTTCCAATTAAGCACACTTTGTAAATCATCTGTGGTTTCCGAACAAGCCTGGTGCATCGCATTCCTCTTGGTTTTCCTCATGATGGATGTTTGCAGTCAGCACTTTGTACACAAACCTTTGCAGTGGCTTTAAAGCTGAAGCTGCTCTGAGCAAGAGGCGCGTGCCTGAGCCCAGCCCCGAGCCCAGCCATGGCTGCTAGATGCACAAACAGAAAGCTGCTGGGCATGTAAAGCAACTGCTGAGCTGTTCAGCTCTTAAAACCTCCTCAAGGGACTTACGAATCTTGAAAGCAGTTTGAACCCTTTCTTTCTTTTTTTGACAATATCTTACTCTCTTAAAGGACACATTTCTGCAGATGCCTGCATTTGGGAGGTTTCTGTTGGATCAAGGAGTCAAGTGGTCTTCAAGAATTCAGAGCTCAGCAGGACTCTGAGTCCCTTCCAGCTGAGCTCTTATGCTGTGCAGCCTCTGTGCTTCTTAAGAAATTTCAGTATTTATCAATCCAGTGTGGACACCACATCCCAAGAACCCTAAATCAAAGGGATTACAGACTCCATGTACATGGCATATAAAACACTGTTTGAGGGATTTGTGCTGGATGAGCAAGTGGGCTCTGCACACTCAGTACCTGCACATTCCTTTCTGTGCAGGAAAATTACATGGAAAACTTCAAGGCTTAAATAAAAAACAAGGATTAGGCATAAATTTGCAATGAGTCCTGAGAGACTGGAGGAGATACTGGAACATTTGTTACATGGCATGCTAAATCAATTCTTAAGGAAAACATTAATTTGTCTCAAGGTTAAAACTGAAGCTGAAGCTGAAGAGCAGACCTTACTGGAGACACAAATGGTCCAGCTCTGTGCACTGTAGCAACAGCAGCTGGAAATCCTGGTGGGACTAGAAAACCTTCAGGAAGATGAGCCAGGAGATGTTGCACCATCTCTCTTTGGGAGCAGATGGAAATGGTCTCAACCCCAGCTTCGCAAAGAGCAGGCTGCCTGTGCTCCCAGCTGCCCATGCCCCACAGTGCCCAGCAGAGTCTGGGAGCTGCCCGGCCAAACTGCAAACCATCCCATGGCTGTGGTCTGGACAGCTTCCTTCAGCAAAGGCAGTGCTTGACCTCAACCCTTAGAAGACACAATCTCTAGGGTTGCAAACAAGCATCAGGCACAGCAACAAGCTCAGTACATCCTGGCTGCACCCATGATGGGATGGATCTCCTACCTCTGCTCTTGCCTCTTCCTTTGCCCATCCTGGCTTGTCTCACTGGTGTCCCCAGCTTCTTGTTCAGGCTGGGGCTGTCATTCCTGCATGCCTGTCCAGCACCTTGCATGACACAGGTCTCTGAAGAGATGCAGTGCCCACAGAAAGATGGCCTTGGCAATACCCCCTTCACAGGACCCTCTGTCCCCTGCCCTTGAGAAGAGTGTTAGCAAAACTCACAGCTATGAGAAAACACAATTTAAACACCAAGGCCATATAAACTACGAGTCTGTTCCAAACTCATACCCCTAAAGCATCCATGGATCCTCACTTGGGCAGCTGCATCATTGTCCCAGGACTAGCTTCAGCAGCAGGACATCCTCTTCCTCATCCTGTCCCATGGTGCTTCCCTGATTATTGTTCAATACCATCTCAAGTCAGTGTGACTCCCATTTGGGAGCTGTGTGGTGAGCTCTGTCAGGGTTCAGACACAACCTTGTTCCGGTGTTCCTGTCCTTTACCAAACCTGGCCAGGCATTTTTTCTCAAGTGTGACAGGTTTTTTGTCTTCTTAAAACTACCCTGCACCATTAGGAGAAAAGACTGGCCAGGCAGACCCTTTTAACTTCTGTCAAAAGGACTGAGAGTTGAAACATGGTGCAAAATACCTCTAGCTGAAGAAGCCTTTGAGAAGTAGAGCTGCTGGGTCTCTAATGGGAGACAAAGGTTTTGCATTCCCAGGGTCACCAAGTAGCAAAGCTGTGGCTGTCTACACACAGCCACTGCAGCTGCTGGCACACCCACAGAGTCCCAGGAGGGCAACACAACAGAAAAGCCACTATCACTGAGGGCAGAAGAGCAAAAGTTTTATTCCCACCTAGGCTGTAAGAGCCACCAGCAGACATGAAGGGAACCTCTTGAACAGACTCAGTCTAAGTGGGTTCATTTCTTGCATAATAGGGTTTCTGGTGTCAAATGCTTAACATCTCCCTTTGGGAGTCTGCAGTTTGGTTTTGCATCCAGACAGCTCAAGAACAAGGAGCATGCACTGGAGAATCCTGTTCCAGCAGGGTCCTGCACAGAGTGACTGGGGACTTGTGGCAGTGGGGACCTGAGTGTGAGTGCCTGGGCTCCAAGAGCAAGGCAGAGCCAGGGAGACTGGCAGAAGGCAGTTGTTATCCATCCTGTCCCCCCCACTCACATTCATCCCTGCTTTCTGGTGGCCATGGACCCCTGGACAGTGTTAGCTGGTCCCAAATATTTTTTTCCCCTTTGCCTGGGCAGCATCCAAACGTCCACAAAAATGCTGTGGTCTCCAACCATGTGGGTGCATGTAGCTGCATCCCCTGCAAACAGAATATCCACATCTTTTCTATTGTTTCTCTCTGGAGAGCTCCTGCATCTTCAACCACTTCTCTGTGTATCCCATTGCCTATGAATGCCTCAGTTATCTAATGAGGCCTGTCTGCTGTGCAATAATAATATACCCAAACCTCCTGCCCTCCTGCATGCCATAAAACCAAATACTTGGTTTATTTGCTTGATTAGAGGAATGTACCATGACAGCAATTTCTTTTTTTCTTTGCCTTACTGGGTAACTTGCTGTGTGTGGCTTATGGAGCCACCATGTAACCCTCCCGATGATCTGTGTTAAATAAAGAACAGTCAGAAAGGAAGGGTGCTGAGAAGGATCCAGTTTGTACAAGAGCCTGAAGGAGTTTGTACGGTACAACAAAGCACAAGGTGTTGCTTTATATGATGAGTCTATGAAAGCATTCAGGGATGTACAACAAATATCAGGGAGTGAGAAATATTTGTTAGACAGTGCTATCAGCACAAGATCAAATGGATACAAATCAAGTGAGAACTTAGATTGGAAACAAGTTCCAAATCATCTGTGAGAAAACAAAACATCTGGAAATGCCAAAGAGATGTAAAAAGCCTCCTGGGTTACAGTCTCTACTCCATCTTAAAACTGATTAGTTTGTCATTTGTTCCTTTGTTTTAAAATAAGTTTCCTACTCTTCTCCCATCCACATCTATATTGCATGCCTGAGGGAATACTGTTCCCTCTCCTCACATTGATTTCCCCTGCCTGGACTGGGTGGGCACATAGGGCTGCAGCCCAGCATCCCATCCTACCCCAACACTGCCTGAGCTCCTCCCCAGCTTCTGCACACAGTTTGCTTCCACAGGCTCCACTCGGGGCTGTGGTTTGCAAAAGCACAGCTGCCTTGGCAGGTGAAGAAGGGGAGCCTGGACGGGGTGCCAAGCATTTGCTTAAGCTGGGCAATTCCCAATTTAAATAGATCTGAATTCCCAGCATCTAAGGAGGGAGGCTGACCTGGCAGTGCCACCAGTGTGTGGCTGGCAGCCCCACAGGGAAGGGGAGGATTTCCTGCCTTTTTCCCCCAGAGGTGAGGCACACAGATCCCTCAGACAGAGGAAGAGCAGGCTCTTGGCTCCTCAGCAAGGGGGAAGGAGACTGGTCCCCCAGCACCATGGCAGAAATGTCTAATTAGATACAACAGAGGGACAGATATGCACACCCAGGGACCTTTCTACAAAAGCATAATTTAAGGAAAGCCAAATATTTATTTTAAATGGCTGCACCATATGCTGATGAAATGCTAATCTGCACAGAAGAAAACACACCGTAAATAAACTCCCCAGAAGCACCTCACATTCACTGAGCTTCATCTTTCTGAGCAAACTAACAAGTAGAAAATAAAATCAACACCATCCATTATAGACTCTCTCCCATAAGAAATTCAGGCAAGATTAGGATGTCAGGGGCCAGTGGTTTTCAGACCATCATCTGTGGCTCACAGGAGCACCTATTAAGGGTCTGCAAAAGGTATTTAAGAAAAACAAACCTGCTCTATTAAAGAAAAAAAAAACTTGCTCTATTTAATTCACAATACAGAGATTTTCAGCCTCGGTACAAAAAATGCTAGGGGGCTGCAAATCAAAAGCAACTGAAAAATACTACTGTCTGCCTTAGGGTTGGGAACTGGGAGTCAGAGGGACAATTTTGTCTCCTCCACTGATCCCAGGACCTTCCACCTCCCTCCCCATCATTCTACCATCTCAGCTCCCCATAAGCATTTGAAGTATCTCTTCTTGCACACCCAAATTGTACCTAGCACAACAAAGCCCCAGGACCCTACAGAAATACACCCCTATTATCATTGCCTTATTCTTCTAGCCCTCCAAGCACAGCTCCAGTCCCACCACATGCCAAAGGCTGAAGACATTTCAAGACGGGCAGCAAGCTTTTGGAAAGTCCAATTTGATTATCTAAAAGGCAGCTTTTGTAGCAGCAGTGACAAATTGGCCCCTGGAGATTGTCATGCTTTAAAGCAGCAAGGCTGGGTGATGAAAGCTGTTGGCAGTGCCTGGGGCTGGTTTCCTTTGAGCCACTTCCACCCTCTTACGTAGCTTCTGCTCACTGGTGAAGACACGAAGACCCACATTTTTATCAATATGCATATTGTGGTGTTGTCAGCATCTCCTTGAGGGTATTCCCCTTTTCTTCTTGGTTGTATTTATAAACCCTGTGCAGAGTTGCTATGGTTTCTGTGCCTGCCAGCCCAACTGGTATTCTGTGCTGTTCTTCTCACCTTCACCATTTGGGTGACCTTTCCTTCACAAGGAAGATCTCATGCCATCAGCCTGCTCAGTCAGATGTCACACAGCATGCTGTGCCAGAACACCAACAGCCAAGCAAAAGAGGGCTCTGTGGAACCAAATCATCTGCAAAGGCTGTCTGAGAGACGGATAAACAATGGTAATTATTTCAAAGTAAATTGGAAACAGAAAGCACAGCCCAGCAGTGCAACAAAAAGGAAAGCCACAAAAAGAAGAAATTACAAATCTCTCTCTTCAGTACTCTTGTATCTTCCTCTAGGCAAATATTTTTCTACCTTTCTTGCTCTCCAAAGTCAAGTTCAAAAAAAATCCTAATTCCAAGACATTTTCTTTTACCTCAAACAACATATGCAAGGGGCTGCTTACAAATGAGAGCAATACAATTGCAAACTGGCAGTAAAATTTTTTCTCTTTGTCAAACAAATATTCTAAATATTATATTTATGTGAGTTTGCACAAAGCTACACTGCTTACTGTACAGCCAGACAGTCAGGCAATGCATGATGAGTTTCTCTAAAAGTGAGCATCCTGGGAATGGGTTCAGTTGCTTCATGTACCAACCAGATCATGGGATCTCCAAAATCCTAATCCAGACTCTGAACAAGTACCCCATGGCTTCCCCCTAACTCTGAGAAAAATGCTCCTACTGCAACAAAGAAATCACAAATACACAAAAGCCAGGAAACAGACCTTGGACATGATACAACCCTAACTCTGCCTGTGCAGTAGGAGTGGGAATATCCCCACATTTTGCCACTCCATAACAAAGCCAGAACTTTTGTTGTGGCACCTCCTTGGCTGCTGGGGTAAGTTTTCTTGCATTGGGCAACCAGGCTAGCCAAGATATTTCATCCCATCTGCTTTTAATGCTAGCTGGGGCCTTCTAAAGAAGAGGAAAATTGCCTGAATGTTTCCAAGACACCTTCATGCAGACATGTAGAAGCATGGCACTTTAGCTGATCAAAAGACAGCTCTGCACTGCACACAAAGAAACTCCTCTGTCAGAGGTACTGAACCACCATGTATGCACTGAGTGGGTCACAAGAACGGGTCACAACCTACACACAAAACCAGGGAGGCCCAGAAGGTGCAGAGGGTTCCAGTGCTGTGGGATGCAGGAGCACCCCTTGCTGCTGCAGCTCTGCTAGCTGTGCTGTGTGTGGCAGCTGGGCTCTGAGCACGGGTGACTGAGGCATCCACAGTGATGGCCAAGCTTTTGCACAGTGCTCCAGTGAAACCCTTACCATGCACAGGGAAATGGCCGTGGGAGACGTTCTCTGAACTGCACCAGCACCCTGCCTTTGCACCAGCAGTCTGCTTCATTCCACAGCACTACTGAGGCTGCTCTTGTCCATCTTGGCTCCACTCTGCACCACAGTGCTGCCTGGTGGACAGCTCACCCTCACAGAGGGGGCTCAGCTGCTGCCGTGGTGCTGACACCCACTTTACATCAGTGTGCAGCTCTAGGACTCCCAGGCTCCCTGCCTGCTCCCCTGCAGCACGGTGTCACCTGCATGTTCATCACGTATTTATTTGTCACTACAGCTCTGAAAAAACATCTCAATTCACAATCTGATTGAGGGTGGCTTATTCCAATAACAGATTTTAAAAAATCACTATTTCTTCATCTGCTTCCATGTCCTCATGCCTGGATTGTACTATGAAGTCTTTGCTCATTTGATGGAGGACTTCTTTACAGCACACAAGCTCTTTCATCTTTCCCATGATCAGAACAAGTCAGTGCACCTTTCCTATTTCAGTCCCTTTTAAACCGGGGTGAGCTGAACTTCCTATGCAAAGATTTGACCTCTCCAGAAATCCCCTGATCAGCATTTCCTTTGCTCACTCTTTCATGTTTGAAGCATTATGAAACACTGGAAACTCCATTCTTTCATAAGGAAGTTAGTGAAAAAAATCAAATAATCAGCTCAGTCCCAGGAGACACAGGGTCTCTTTCCAAGTTTGAAAGCTCCTTCCTAATAGAAGTTTTGGTCTTGAAAGTCTCCTGGTTAGTAGGCAGCTGATGATACAACTTTGGAGCCTGATTATACTTCCAGCCCAGGGGCAAGTAATAAAAAAGGCTGCCTGGTTCTGTGAGGTCTGAATCAGGTGCTAACACTGAACATCTGCTGGGGCCTTGGCTCTCCCTTACCCTCCCTTCCATGTGGTGGGCATTGGAGTATTCTCCATTTTATAGCTTGTGGCAACAAAAGGCCAATTTAGGGAGAAAGCACTGCTGACAGCTTTATCCAGAAACACCGGATTTTAACTGCTCTCCATCCAGGACTTTGATGAAAGGGCACCATGACATACTGAAGAGATCCACACTGTATGGCAGCCTTTGGAAGCAGTCAGCAGCAAAGCACTCCCAGCCCCACTCGAGCAAGACAGAGAGACTCTAGCGCACATTTATTACTTCATACAACCAGATCACATACTGTACAAAAACTAACAGTGCCACCCAAGAGGGCCTTCACAGATGTTTAGAAAACACATAAACATAGTTCTAAGGCATGTTTTTTATGCAATCTAGGCACAACTACTGAAGCACCACCTATTGTGTGTGGATCATCCCCACATGTGTGGATGATCTCCATACACACACAGGCATAGACTGAACAGTGTCACAGCAGGCTGGGACATGCTGGTACATTGCTCTCCAAGGAATCCAGTATCCTCACACAAGGGTTTCCAGCACTGGGACATGAACTGGTCTCAGTTTGAGCCATAAGCTCATCCCTTGGGCCTTGAGCTGTTGCCACTGTCAGCTGCCCTTCCTTCCTGGACTGCTCCTTGCTGCATCCACTGCTGGCTCCCCTGGAGTGAATAACCCAGTCTCCAAGCCCACCTAGGTGGGTGTGCCAGCATGACTTGGTAAAGATGAAAGGGTCGGCATATAAGGACAGCTCCCTTTCCTGAAAGGGAGGGATGGTCTCAGCCTTCTGGGGTGCCTGATCTAGAAGGGCCCAAGTCATGTCAGTAATTCTGGGGCACAACCATCATAAACATCTACTGCCTGAAAACTTTCACTTTTCTGTTATGCAGCTGTAAAGGATGAATGGACCTGTACAATAAAAACATTTCTGGGGTAGAAACCATGACCTTTAGAGAAAAAGACTGCAGCACCTGAATAATTCCTACTAAAGGGAATGCCCAGTACAGTGAATTTTGCTTAACAGCCAAGAGGGAAGTTTAATGCCTTAAGGTAGAAGGTTCATCAAAGAGCCAAGGACTGACATTTTTACCAAGTGCCATGCTTTGATCAGTAGGAAGGTCACTGCTGCTTGCTATGTGAAACTGAGCAAACTGGAACTTAGACCCTACTAAGCAGCAACTGCTGAACCCCAGCACTGCTCTTGGGCAGCTGAGTAGGGTTATTACTGGCATTCATGTCAACTCCCTTCTACATCTTGGTTGTGTAGACTAAGCTCCTTGGGCAGCAATGACCTCTAGTGAGAGAACCCATACTGCTAATCTGGTATTGGCCACAAAAGATTTGTGTAGCTTTACTAATTTCTACTGCAAACAAACAAACAAAGAACAACTGTGGCCACCTACAGCTTCACAAGGAAAAAATGACAGTCCATAGCAATATTTTCAGAGCTTTCTCTCTATAAAGGTCCAGTTATTCCCTGTGAGGAATTATAGAATCACTAAGGTTGGAAAAGACCTCTCAGATCATGAAATCTGACCATTAACCCAGCACTGACATGTCAAAATGTTCACATGTCCCCAAGTGCCACATCTACACATTTTTTAAACACTCTCAGGGATGGTGATTTTACCACTTCCCTGAGCAAACAAAGTATGTGATTTAAGATTTTTTGTCTTAGTGTTAACATGTCGTGGCCTGAGAGACCATTGTGCTGAATTACTGACATTATTGGGAACTTCAGAAGACTAACAAAAAGGAGGAAATAATGATGTATTCCCATTCAATAAGGGGTGCTGTGTGTTTCTTACTCCATCACATCTGTCTGTGCCACTAGGAGTCTCCACAGAGAGCTGAAGGGTTGAATACCTACCAAGCTGCAGGGCAATTCACATCCACCAAAATACTTAAGGCCTAGCTCACAACATCACCAAAAAACTGAGAGCTTGCATGTTTCTCTGTAAATCTGGTTGTTTGACCACTCCTTCACATTCCTACCACAGGAAAACTTCATATGCCAGACTTGCAGGCTGAGTCTGTCTGTGAAAAGCTCATACAGTCAGTGTGACAGGTATACTCTAGAGAGGATTTCTCATGTTTAGACTTTAGAGCCCTTCTCATCACTGCATTTGTATGAGGGAAGGGAAGAAACAGTTACGAACATAAATGAAATCATACAGATTATTTTCTAAATATTACTAAACCAGTAATATTTATACATTTTTAAGAAACCTTCACAAAAAAAATTAAGCATGAACAGTTCTACAACCTAAAAAGGTAAAAGTCCCATTGCCTAGCAATGCTATGAAAAAGTTCAAATCTAATCAGAAGTGGAAGTTCACAGCCATTTGTTCTAAAGACAGCATTGTGTTTTAAATACAGCCTTGAAATTAGTGTGTTTATTAAACTCTTAGTACTAAAATAATAATAATAATAATAATAGTAATAACAATTACATTTAGATAGCACAGACAAAGCACAAGATGATACATAAGCATAAAAGTGCAAGTTATAACCTAAGTCAAAGTGCCTACTGGTCAAACAGGTTCACACTTTGTTCAGAGAACAAGCATAAACCAGACTAAGAACAATCCATGCCTTTTTCTTTCCCTCTCATTCCCATCAGAAGTCATTGCAGGTAACACTGATAACAGTCTGAAGTGACATCAGTTCCAAATGAGAGTACATGAGAAAAGAGCCAGGCCCATGTCTTGATGGAAAACTGATCCTCATTTCCTCTGTGTAATGCCAATTAATCCACAGGCTTTGCTCTGAATATCCGAGCACAGAGAGAAAGAATAATAACTTGGATGCCACATTCAAGGGAGGCAGAAGCAACACTTAAGAGCAGGGGGGGGTGCATCAAGCCCTTGTCTGTTCCTCTGGAGTCACATCCCCCAGCTGATTTATTGACTCCAGCCATAAAAAAATTACTAGGAGGAAGTTAAGTAACACTGCTCTTCATTTGAAAATTAAAAAGACTACTCTCAGAAGTATGATTTTTCCCTTCCTGTTTGTCTTATTTTTCTACTTCAGAGATAAAATATCTTTTACAATATCAGCTCATTATTGTGCTCATTCCCTTTAAAGGCAAACAGCTTAAAAGATCCTGTCAGCAGAAAGGGGTGGGATGAGGGTAGAGGCAGACCTTTTATTAAACCTTTAAAGAGATTTCTAACTCATTTTGAAAGTGAGAACAACAAAAACCATAAAACTCCAGCGAAGGAAAGCTGTCACTGAGATTAAGCAGATCCAAACTCCGCCATCCATTTTTCATACTTCTCCAGGTCTGCAGCAGAAACAGATTTGGAGATTTTCTTCAGAGCCAGCTCAAAGTCCCCCTTGGTAACCGGCATCTGAAGCTCTTCTTTAGAAAGTGCACGAATCTCTTCTGGAGTTAAGCCATTAATACGTCTCCTCATTGCCATTAAAGATGCATCCCTGGAAATACAGGACAATGCATGGCAGCTAATTGCTAGCAGAATGTGCTGTAAGCCTATGAATTTTGATTGCATACTCTTGCTAGAAACCAGTGGCAGGAACACTTAAGACAGCATTTATTTACCATAGAAGATGCAGTTCACATCTTTCGTAGCTTCCATGTTCCCAGATCACTACATTAATTCAACATAAAGAATGCACTGGCACCAAAACCCATTTAAGCATATGGTAAATGTGCAGAGATAATTAAAACTATAAAACTGAAAACCTTTTACAATGATTCATGGAGATGAAATTCTACAACTTTAGAGCAGAAAAGGGCAGGGTGGGAGACAAAACTCAAAGACTTTTTTTTAAAGTAATCTGAATTTTTACACTGCATTCCTTTTAGACTTCAACTTTCTCCCTGCAGTGTAGCCCCAAAGGACAGTCAGCAAGGGTTGAGTGCAGCCCAGCTTAGCTGCCTGCTTGTCCATAGCACCTGGATGTGTGAAGGGCAGAGCAGGAGGCATCAGACACAGCATCACGTGGCCCTGCAGTGCTGAGGCCTGGGTGCCTGTGGCTCCTCATGCTCTGCCTGCTCTGTGACTCCTCCCTAGCTCAGATCCTGCCAGCCTGGCCCATCAGCTTGAAGAACACTGCTCATTTTCTCACACTGTGGCCCACAGGCAGTCTGAAATTACATTTTCTTTTTCCCCAGGTTTTTCCCAGCAAGGGATAACACAAGCCTTAGGGAGAAAGGTAATTTCACTACTACGTGACACACACCGAGTTTTCAAGTCCATGGAGTGAGTTCACATTTTCAGAAAGGCAGCAGGAGGAGAAGAAAAAAGATTCCCAAGCCATACTCTTATAGGATCAGTTTCTCTTGACAGGATTCTTAAGGGACATAGACTTCCTTCAGACAAGTTTCTTCAAATACCTATCCTTCACCAGAAAAGACTGATTTGTCAAAAATGAAACAAATTGTGGGAACAGGATGGAAATAAATTAAATACTAATATTATAAGCTATATCCCCCTTGCACCTAGAAGATTCAGGTAGACACCAAGACTCAGCTGCACTGGGGCCTGTCCAAACATGCAGCATATAGAAGTCCCAAAGAAGTATTCTGTGAAAGGAATTTTTAGATTACAGAATTCCAGCTCTTAAACTAATGGGATTTAAAAAAACCCCAACAATCTGCTTTGCACTACATTAACAAATGCAGATAACTACAGTAAATGCAGCCAATTGTAACATGAGATTTGCTCAGATAATTTTTTTCACTTCAGATCCAAGAAAAACACATCTCACAGAAAGACTTCATGGTATTTGGACCACTCCACGTGACAGTAACACATTAATACAGTAAATAGATGGGCCCTCAAACACAGACACTGTGAGCATGGCTTCAGCTGTAGTGGGTATTGCCTTTTATCATATAATGCAAATGATGACTTCCCATACAGTTCTATTTGCAAATTAAGGACAATGAGATACCTGCAAACATTAGTGATGTCAGCACCAGAATAGCCTTCAATCTTCTCTGCAATTTCTTCAAGGCTGATATCAGGATCTAGTTCTACTTCCCGAAGATTAATCTTCAGTAGTTCTGCTCTGCCTTTTGCTAGAATGTAAAAATATTTGTTTGAAGACTGGCAAGAGTTACACTAAAAAAAGATATAAACACAACCTAGACTTTTCAGTGAAAAGTATGAAAAAAAGAGTTCAATATAAGAAAAGAGAGCGAACAGGTTGTAGTGAAGTGTGCAACCAAATACAGTAAAGTATTTGGTTAAATGCAGTGTATTAAAACAGCATGGTCAAGAGATATTTGTCAAAGTGATCTGTCACTAAAAATGTCTGTTATGTCTCAGGTGATAAAGCATTTGGTCACATATTACCCAAGGGCACAAAAGCACAATCCTACAAATTTCTGTTTCTTCTCACATCCCTTTGGATCCACTCCCTATTCAAGGGTTTGACTGCATATTATTCATAGAGTTTCATTAGAACTACAATAAGGATTCTATTAAAAAAGCTTCAGACAGCACAAACCCCTTAACAACAGGTTGAACTTTAAGCATATGTTTAAGCAGTTTACTCAGTTTATTCAGTTTATTCAGTTGGGACCCAAGAAATCAGCTGAAGTCTGATAGAAAACAGACACATTAATACAATAAACCTTTATTAATATGTTTTTGATAGCAATGTCCTGGTATCCCACTTTCTTACCCAGATGCAGTGTGCACACAGTGATAACCAGCTGTGTAGATGAGCAGTCAATTAACCATTTCTCTTGCAGGGGGCACGTGCGTATGTGCATTTGGGTGCACATGTTAAGCAGCCTAAGCTTGTAAGAGGGAATTCACATTTGACAGCTTAGGCCTCTGTGTTGCTGTGCATAAGGGTGGGAAAGAAGAGGATGACTGGTTTCCTGGCTTTCACTGTACAGGAAAAATACGCCAGCTCAGCATCTTTATTCCCCAAGTGATCAATTTTTATGACCTATAAAAAAGGACAACTGCAACAGCAGAAGTAGCAGTAGGAAAGGCTAAACGTCTTAAAGAAATGTCCAATCAAATACTTTATGTTTTATTCATTGTTGCCCCTAATTCTTATTTTTTTAACTTTTGGGGAAGGAGAAATACAAAAGAAAATAGAAAGCTTCTCTAGAGCTGCTGGTTTTGTGTGCTTTGCAGAACTGTCAAGAGCACAGAGTTATCCATCACACACAACTGGCACTAGCTATAAAATGGGGATTTATTATTTAGAGGGCACAATGTACACACAGCATACCTGCAGAGAGTATCCTGCATCAGAGAACATTCTTCTAATTGTTGCTGTGGGGCTAAGCAAGTCTGTGCAGCATTTTGAAAATTAAACACTACAGAATATATGCTTGCATCAAATTCCACAATACACAGGTGCATATACGCTACCATGCCACTTTTTCAGTTAAAATGCCTGACTACATCAAATCACACAGCACAGTTATAAATGCATCACTCAGACTTGCCCAGAGTAGCACAACATTCTTACTTGCAGAATAGATACAACAGAAACTAAAACTGGAAATAAAACCAGATCAGATCTCCTGTGTTGTCCAGGGTGTAATACACTGTGTTAAAAAACAATCTGGTTTAATTAGAAACAAGAGGAAGAGCTGATAGGATTTTAAACTAATTGGTGATAAAGACAGGCATCCTGTTAGAGGCTGTTACTGCCTGTAAGCTGCACAGACAAGCTGTAGAACTATTAAGTGTCCTTAGACCTGCTAAACTCAATCACAACCACTGTCACCATGGACATGCATCTTGTTATCGTGAGTGCTCATGCAGAGAGATAGGCATCCAGTGTACCAAGAAGAAATGGAGCTATGCAAACTTCAAGTGATAGGAATCTCAAAATTAATAGGACAGGTGAATGACAGCTAGGAAAGACAATACAAGCTGAGATGTCTTAGGGCAGGAAAGCAATCAGCCTGCTGCATTCTGAGTGACTGGAAGCACAGTAATAAAGGCAAGCAAGCAGTGATTTGCAATGAACTAAGCCTGTAAGTGAAAATTCATGGATCTACTTCTTCCCATTTGTCTGCAAGGGCATGGAGTGCATTTGCAATATTTGTGAACATGTCCAAAGGCTGCCTTTGATGATCACTCAAGGGCTGACTGTTAAACATTTAAAATAATTCCAGGCTCATTAAAACTAACTCTCTTTCAAAATATAAGAACCCATCAATGGCTTGCAATGAAATGCCACAGCTCTTTGTTTTTCAGCCCCCAAGCAAGCAGCATTTCTTTTTTTTCCACTCTCTTTAAAAATAAAGTGATTCAGACAAATTATTAACCCCTGAATTACACTGCTCATCACAAAACCATCAGGATTCCTTATAAGCACAACAGTCCTGCAGTTATCCTAAACTCATCTTGTATAGAGAGGAAAAGAAAATGGTCTTATCAAACACACCTGTGGGCAAAGGTATATAAATCCTCTTCTCCAGTCTTCGTCGGAGAGCTTCGTCAATGTCCCAGGGAAAATTTGTAGCAGATAATACCATAACCATCTTGGAAGGGTCATCGTTTTCCAGAGCACCACCTACCCCTGCAAGCACAACAGTTCAGAGCAATTTTACTCCAGAGCTCTTATTGATGGAGATGCTTGCTGAGAAAGACTGCACAGACAAACATAGCCTGGACAAAGTTAAGCAACAGCTCTCTATAGTCCTTTCCAAACTTCCCATAGCTAGGTGTCACAAGACCATTATTAAGACAGAGAGAGGGACAGTTCATTATTTTGCTGAGTAAGGGGAGGGCTTTCTTGGACACTGCTAATAACACAGCAATACATGAGTGTAGCCCTACTAGTCCCACTGACAGTGCTATCTCTGTTGAGTCTGGTCATAGAAGAAACAGGAGTCACTCAGCTTACCAAGTGAGGACTGCAAAGAGACCAAAAGCTTTCCTATCCTGAGCTTACCACAATGAACCTGCAAATTTGAGAACATTTAAAATAGTAGTTTATATACAGCAGTTTATACAGCGGTTTATGATAGCTGCAATATAAAGGTGGCTATCAAACCTCTACGCCATACAATATTCCTTAGATGGTCATGCTTGCTGTGTGCACCTGCACATAACAGGTACTACATCTGACTTAAAAGGGTAATATTAGCTGCCATCATAGAATACAGCAAAAGCAGATCTCACAATGGGGTTCCACAGTTGGAGAGTCTAGCAAAGGGCAGAATTTTGTTTAAACTGAATACAAATTAAATACCTGCATTAAACTGCACAAATCTCCATTATCTGCTTCTCGTGCAGTCTGTGTCTCTTTAATATGAGCTTTCAAGTCACCCTAAAAATAGCTATTTTAGAAAAAATAAAGCAGAACACCCTTTTCAGTTATCTGTTGTTGAACACTCCAAAAATACACTCATCTCAAGTTGTGTTTCATTTTTCTCTCATGCATAAAGACAGGTTTTCCAGATGGCTCGAGTTCTTACATTCCCACCTGTAAAGAAGCAGCATCCCAGCCCCAAAGCCAGATCTAAGCCCTTGTTACCATCCATTTGCACAAGCAGCTCTGACTTGACTCTGCGACTGGCCTCGTGCTCGTCCGACGTGCCTCTGCGGCTGCAGATGGAATCTATCTCATCAATGAAGATTGTTGTTGGTGCATAAAACCGTGCCTTTATTCAAATGAAAACATCACTATTAAGGCTGCTCAGCAAGCACAGGCCCTCATCAGACCACAACCCTGCCCTGCTGGACATACTGAATACATATCTTCCCTGAGGGAGGAATTCAAGACCTTCATTTACAAACTGTCACATGCTGACATTTATACACTTTGAACTGTACTCCTTGGGTCAGTGTTGGTTGGCTTGGCCCAGCAAATGACATTGGAAAGGGGAAAAGAAACACTACCACAGTAGGATATTCTTCTTGACACAATACAAGCAGTTTTCACATCCAGGTTTTGGGCTGGTGAGGGTTAGGCATAAGGGACAGAAGGGAGCTCAGCAATCCCAAGAGACTCAGGTTTCAGCTGTGAATATTACAGGAGTGCAGGGAGGGTCCCAGAGGTGTAGCCTACATGGACATGTCCTTCACACACCCCACATGATGGACTGCACCCACAGCTTCACTGAGAGGCTTGTGACCATGATTCAGAACAAAAACAGAACTAAAACATGTATGGCTTCTAGAATAACTGTTCCAAACCTCTTCCAATTTCAAATCTACTTCACATGGGATTGTTACCCCATAACCAAACAAGTACTGAATTTCTGTTGAGGTCACAACTCTTGATTTAGTCTGGAAAATGCTATCCTAAACATGGGCGATGAAGCATTTCCTTCTTAATCCTCAATAACATACCATATGTGGAAACCCAGAAATTATGTTTTTCTAATTGGTTGAGGGGGTGTCAGTTCAGTGAACTCCATGCTTCCAGCATGCTACTGGAAAGGCAGGAAACCAAGAGTGCTGTCCTTTCTCACCTGAATGAGCCCTAGAGCACACCATGGAGGACATACCATTTCAAACAAGAGGCGGACCAGCTTCTCAGACTCGCCTCTGTATTTAGACGTCAGTGTAGAGGAAGACACGTTGAAGAATGTTGTCCCACACTCTGTAGCAACAGCTTTTGCTAGCATTGTTTTGCCAGTGCCAGGAGGACCAACCATCAGCACCCCCTGAAAGGTGAGAACAAAGGTAATGAACAACAAATTAAGAAAACTTTGTCATTGGCACTTTACACAACACCTCTATATGAGCCAAGATCTGGATTAAAATTAATAACATAATCCTCCTCAGTGGGAAACAGAAGACAAGTATCCTCCTTTTGAGGACAGTGTGGAAGTGTTCTGCCATTCTTACCACTCCACTGGAGTCAAAACCACAGAAGCCAGTACCTGTTGCTTGTCCTAACACCTAGGAAATGGACTAGAGATTTACAGCCTTGCTCAGCATCAGAGTCTAGACTTGAACTTAGGCCTTTCCTAGCTCACAAGAAGCTGCACAGGCAGATGAAGATGGTAAACTCTTTTTTTGGAACAAAGGCCCCTTCATGAGAAAGTTTCACAGAAACAAAAATACTTTCGCAGTAAGTTGCATTTCCTCAGTAGAGAAATTTTCTACAGAAAAACAATTTCCCAAAATATCTTGACAATATGTATGAATGTGGTTGATATTTACATTTGCACGAGAACATTCACTGAATACATCAGTTTGTTTTTTGCTTAATCTCCTGATCTCAATGTTCCTATGACCACACTACTGCATCATAGCAACTTCTGGATAAAACACCATCCTCATCATGCTGGATGACTGGACTGCGCTGCTATTCCTATTCTACAGATAAGTGACTGTGGCTCATGTGGACTACTGCTTAGTCCCACAAAAGCCTAATCTGAATTTCAGTGATTATTCAGAAAGCTTTAAACTAGAAACAACTCTTATATTCACATCATCAGACTATCTTTCCATCTGTGGTCTGTGAAAGAAGCACACATATCTGCAGCTCAGCACATTTACCCATCATTACACAAACAGTTTTTTGGTTTTACACACAGTTCTCTCAGAACTCATGTGAAGATTGTATCACTGAGATGGGTTAATCACTCTTGATAATACTACTAAATACAGCCATCTTTATGGGTAGTCTTTCCAACCCTTTCAGCAGCAGCACTGGAGAAGGACAAAACACTGTTCCATGCTCTGCACAGTGCTAGTATAGGGCCCTGTGATTTTAAGTAAATCAGTGAAAATGTAGTGCTCAAGCAGCTTGGGTTTTTTTTCCCCTCCCAATTGCAAGATCTTATTACATGCTAACAAGAGTTTCCTAAAATTGTACTGTATTGCAAGGGTAATCAAATTAGCTAGTGTTAGAATTGCACATCATAATGTGCTTTGCAATTAATAACTTACATAAAATGCCGCAGCAATAAAATATCTGTTAAATGCAAGCCATATAGCAAATTAGATTTCATCTGTTCCTCACAAAAATCTACTTCAAAAAGCACAAAGAATGACATGGAAGAGATCTATAAAAACAAATCAACCGGGAATGCAATTATTCAAAAATGTCCCATTCAAAAGCAATAGCCTCTCTGTATTCCATTTTCCATTAACTCTTAATACCTTTATTGCCATTTAATACTTAGCTAATGCAAGCTCAACATACATTCATCGGTAAATTAAATCAGAAATGTTCACATGCCATCTCTACAGTTAACAGTCCAAAGTCACTCCTCAGGCTGTCCAAGGTTTCCTAAGCTCCAGAGCAGCAAGCATAAAAAGCAAATGGACTCTCTTTTCTGCCCATGAACACTCAGACATTCTGATTTGAGATGCTGCACAGTTATACTGATATTACAACAATATTGCAAATACAGCCCTGGAGTGACTGGCTGAAAATTACTCAGCCTGTAATACGCAGATCAAAGATGACTTACTGCTCTCTCTGAGCTTCAAATGTGTTCATTTAATATTTTTTTAAAACTTCACCTCGATTCAAATCACATTCAAAGCATGTGTTTGATAAACTGTGTTTATCACCAGTGCAGGACCTGGTGATATAGGGAAGTAATGACATTTTTGGGATATTGGTTCAATTCTCCATTATTCTGGAAGGTCAAATCCTGGCTTCAGGTACACATGCAAAAACTGAAGCCCATCCATTGCTTTTCACCTCCGGCTAAGTATTACAGGAAGCGTTACCCTGCACGTGATACCGGTGGCATTATACATGTGCATAACACAGGTGCAAAGCAGCCACACCAGGTGTAAAGCCAGGGGGAAAGTAAGGTCTCAGGGGATAGAGACAGCAGAAATATCAGTTAAAAAAAAAAAAAAAAAGAACTTGAGTTCACAGCAAAACAAGATGTGCATGGCTGCAAACAGAAACACATAGGATCACGTTGCTCTTTCTGCAAACTAGGAGGCTGCCACTTACTATTTAAAATCCTTGACAAACACAAAGACTTCTTTATTCTTCCTCTAAGGCTCTGTTAATCCAAAGTATTCCAATAAGAAGCTGAAATGCACCGCAGGGAGTAAGTGTTTTGATGAAATCACTGCAGGGTTACTTCTTGTTTTTGTAACAATCACTAGCAGAGCAGTGGGAAGCACAGTGAGCAACCAGGCTTTCTTGGCACAAAACATTTCAGAGAAACAGAAAGAGCAAACCCATGGACACTCAGAAACTCGTGGCTGCAACTACACAGCACCTGTGTTGAATCAGGGAAGACAGCTGGCTCCTTCAGACAAGGCACAGTTCTCTGAATACAAGCACAAACTGTGAGGGCTGTCTTGGGAATTGTTCTCAGGGGAGTCTGAGCATCCAAAACCAGCTTCGGCTGCCTTTTTCCCTGAATTATTGTCCTGAATTCCTAGGCTCAACAAATGCCTGCTGCTACACTGATTACTGCAAGAAACAGCCTTCCCTTCAATACTTTTCATCCTTATAGCACAGTCAGAGGTCAACAGTAGGGAAAATACATGCTGTTCTGTGTGAAAAATAAATTCATGAGAGTTACAGCTTCACAAGTCACCAGGGAAAAGGCTAACAATGAAGACTCTTCATAGCCTTGTCAGAACTCAATTTGCATTTCAGACTGAAGAGAGGAAATAATCTCAGAATCTTTTACATGTCTACAACCACTTGGTTTTCAGAGGTGACACTGCTTGGTAGGAAAAGGTAGTCTCGTGCAAAGAGATGGAGATTGTAACTCTTTAAAGGACCAAGCTGTTGCTCCTTTATCCACTGCCACAGCACTTGGAGACAAGGTTAGTGGCATTTTTCACATGTCCTGCAGTCTGCTGAAGTACCTGCCTTAAAGACAGATGGCCACTGCCTCCTCTGTGCATGCTAACAGGCAAAAAGAAAGCAGAGCAGATCTTTTTTCCGTTAGAAGATTTTGAACACTAGACAGATGGGGCCCCCATAGTCTATAACAAGAGTATGGATCAAGTTCCTCTAAGCCAAGAAGAGAAGAAAGAGATTCAGCTGTTCAAAATACACTCAAAATCTCACCCTGCATATGTAATCCACAATATCTAGGCTCTGTCCAAGATAATAGCTCAGTTAACCCTAAGGTTAACTACAAGGCCACTGGTACTGACCACAAGCACCCTAACTCCAAAGGCTGGGGCCAGGTTTGCACCGACTATGTGTTTGGGCCCCCTCCCTGCAACTCACTAAAACCTCTGTAGCAGCTCTCAAGCAGCAATCTCCCAGCTCCTGCTGAGTCTGACCTAAGTGTAAGCCAGGGAAGCACAAGGACCAATCAGGAAAAGACAGAACAAGTGTTAGTAAATCAAGATCCAACATTCGCCGCTGAGCCAGCATACCAAACAGGAAACTACTCACATACACTCCCTTCCACACTCAGAGCAACAGACAACTTGCAACAGTCTCTTTTGCCCAGTAACACTTCTCAGGAACCAAAAAGTCCTTGTGTTGTGACTAGGCATTCCCCAAACAAGTATCAATCCATTCCACATTAGAAGCAAAATAATGCTGCTTGCTGTTTACAGAAATGCTCACCAAACTCCTCCCTCCTCTTCCTTCTTAGCTCTAAGCAAGGCCCAGACTGGGCTCACTTCTGGTCAGTCAGCCTAGTTCAGTCCTATATTCTTCCTGTTGCCCGGTCTGTAACTCCTTCTCCTATTCGGAATTTCTCACTCCAACTGCAACTATGCCCAGCTGCAAATCTAAGGCACCAGACTGGCCCCCTCTTTCCTTGCTTCCTTGTACCATGCTGGCTGCAGTTTGCAGTCTGAGTGAGATATAGTTGAAACATTTGGAGAAAAACAGTCCAAGGATTGCTTTCTTCTGTGAAGTGATGACAACTGGACACCATAAGCCTATGTAGAGCTGTCTGTTAAGCATTTCTGCTTTGGTCAATATAACCGGTTTGCTCACATC
Organism: Geospiza fortis; assembly: GCF_000277835.1. Lineage (NCBI taxonomy): Eukaryota > Metazoa > Chordata > Aves > Passeriformes > Thraupidae > Geospiza > Geospiza fortis. The sequence goes on along the minus strand of NW_005054412.1, from coordinate 2,599,342 downwards.
TACAGGTTGGCATATAGAAAGTATTATAATATTAACAAGCTATAAGTGAGTAAATAAACAGAAAATACTGTTTACTCTAAGGGCCAGATACACTTCCAGCTGTTTCTTTAGGTGCCTTTTACATGAATCATTATGAGAGGATTTAATAAACAAATTCATGATCTTTCCGTTTTAGCCTTTGCTACAGACATCCACATGTTACAGGAGTCTCGCATAGCTACATTTACTAAAACACCACATAAATTCTCACCTTCCAAGGTCTTCTGATCCCTTTGAAAAAATCAGGCATCCACATTGGAAGAACAACAGCTTCTCTTAATAATTTCTTGGCTTCTTCCAAATCTGCTATGTCATCCCTGTGCAAGATGAAGAAATTTGTATAAGATTGTCATACAACTCTATTTCTTCTATTTTTATACAAGAGAAATAGAAAAGCTTTTCACTTAGTACCATTTCTTTTAGTATGTAAGCATATGCCTCATGAGAGCACTCATATCATACTGTGACCTAAAATTGAATCCACTTTTGGAAGACAGGGAAAAAATTATTTTCAACTTAAGTTACCCAGAGCTGCTTAATTAAAAATTGTTTTGGACAATGTGAACACCAAAGCAGTATCTTCAAAGATGTCTGGAGCATATGTTCATTTCAGCAGTACCTGTAATGAATGTACTGCACTTAATATCAATTAGCAACAAAAACTTAACTTTAATCAAATTAATAAACCGTTAAAGCAAAAGATCTCATTTTTGCCTGTCTGTAGAAGATTATCTTGTCTCCCTGTTTTAGGAGTTTGAAGATGGGTAATTTCTCTCCTTTCTCACACTAGCAAAAACACTTGAATTGAGAAAATCCTCATACCAATGAATGCTTGGATTCCTTGACACAATGTCTCTTTCAAGAGCTTCGATCAGGTCTTTGTCGTAACCTGCTCCATCAAATTTTGGAATTTCCCCAACACCAAATTCCTGGGGTATTTTCGTTCCCTAGAAGTGAAAATCATACAGACCCATAAGAATGTTACACAACTGACACACTTCCTGGCAAAGCAAAGGCACGAATGCAGGAACAGCCTCACATAGGTGGCTGGTTCATGACTAGCTGAACACCAGAGCATCCAAAGCAAATATTGAAGATGCTACACTTGAAATCCTACCTGTCAGAAGTAAACATCTGACACTATCATCACCAAAAAGGAACAGGGAAGCTGTCACACGCATTGTCTTTGATAAGGAAAACCAAGATTCTCTCCCCTTGTTTCATTAAAGCCTTCCTGCCCTGCAATATCTGCTTCCCTCAACTACAAACTATCCACGTCTCGCCTCTCATTTGCACGCCAGCTTCATAAACAATTAAAATGCTTTTCAAAGGTTGTATTTATTTAAGGGCTGCACCAAAAACCCTAAAGAAGCTCCAAAGACACCCAGGTTTCAATAATTTTTGCAGCACACCAATGCTACATCAGTGATCAAGCCACACTCTGCCCCAAATGGCCCAGAGCTTCTGGTTAATACTTCCAAAGCGCCGTTCAGCTCATGGGGGTGAAGTAACATTTTCCCTTTGAAACATCAGGGCTCACGCTCCTCCTCTCTCAGTTCTGAAGGAAATCGCTTCCCCTCCCACCATTCAGGATGCCTCAAAAGCAGCTGCGCTGGTTTAACGGAGGGGGCTGAGCAGGGAGCTACTTTAGGACTCTTAACTCAGCTTCTAAACACTATCAGCAGCAAGTTAAAGAATCCCAGCTGGCTGGACAAAAGCATCCTAGACGAAGGCGGGTTGAGAGGCAGCTGGAGACACACAAATAACCTCGCAGTGGAAAAACAAAAAGACAGCGATTAAACCCCTCCCAGTTGCTGTTTGCCCACGACGACTTGCGAGGGAGTAGTTTATCTTCCTACTACTTTTATTTCTTGCTTCCAAGCGAACTCTTATGTTGTTTAGTACCCCTAACTCAGCTTTTTGCAATGGAAACGACGCTCAGAGTTGTGTTTAAGCAGAAAGCTGGTGTAAAAAATGTAGTGGTCTGGTGTAAAAAGGAAACGGCGAAAAGACACCCTGTGGAGTTTTCAAGATTTAAGGAGAGATAAAATGGAATCCAAATGTAACCATTAAAAAAATAGAAGAAAACAGGACAATTAAATGAAAGGTATTTGCTGTCTGCTACATACTCCTCTTGTTCCGCAATGGACTGGCATTCCTAGTAGAAAAATTTTTCTGCACATCACAGAACAATTGGTTTATCTTGTTGCGGTTGGGTTTTGTTTTTTCCTGAGTGAAACCGGGTTAAGGCAGGAGTTGAAGAGCAGGAGCAGACAGGGCGGCTGGGGTACGGGCGGCCCCGAGAGCCCCCGAGCCCGGGGGCAGACGGCGCAGCTCGGCCCAGCGGAGCGGAACAGAAATCCAGAAATGAAAGGGGGAAGGAAGGCCCGGGGCCGGGAGGGGCCGGCAGGC
>NW_005054412.1:2590664-2596613 GCF_000277835.1 Geospiza fortis | reverse complement strand
GCAGCACGGCCCCGATCCCGCGGGACGTGCTGTGCCCGGAACCGCTGCTTCTCCTGCTCCTGCGGAACGTCTCGCCAGCGGAACGATGGAGAAGGGCGGCCAGCGGGCAGACGTGCTCTCAGCATCACCTCGATTGTCACTGCAGCGACACTGAGTTATTCTTTTTTTTTTCTTCTTTTTTTTACCCCCAGTTCCATAATTAAACCAAGATTTAAAGTAGTTGTAGTTTTCACAAGTAATAAGATTCTTAATGCTGGTCCCAAATTGGTCCAACTGCAATTCTCAGTCAGCAGATAAGTGAGCATAGACTAGAAATAATGATTTTTTTAAAATGTCACCTGAAACTAGGCAGCAGGAGTAAGCATAATTTTTCCAGTCATCTCTTCGGGTATTATAGCTTTAAATAAAGTTGCTGTGATGGCTTCTCTCTAAGAAGGTATGCAACAGATCTACTCCCACCCTTGGCAATCCCATCTCATAATTTCAGGCAACCAATATCTGTCTTAAACATTTAGAAATCAGCTGTCCTTTCCATCAGGGAGAGCTATTAGACCTGCACTAACACACTGAAACAAAAATCTTGTTTCCAAAATTGATGTTATTTCTACTCTTGTACTAAATTTCTGCAATACTTGTACTAAGTTTCAGTAGTTCATTCCTTGGTGCGTCCACCACACTGATTCACTTGCATCAGGCTTGTGCTCTCCTTTCATTTACCAAACTAAGTCTCCTTTTGGAACATAAGCTGAACATAATTACCCATTCACTTTGCAATGCTTTTTTTTTTTTCTCTCCCTCCTAATGTTAACATATCTTTCTTGAGTGTGATTGTACACAAAATACTCCAGCTGTTTTCTCAGCAGATCCCCCTATAATGGCACAGGTATCTCTTCCCTTGGCTGGTAACACCTCAACAACCTGGGATTTTGTTTACTGGGATTTTGTTTACATTTGTATCCATAGCATTATCATACTTCCCCCCCTTTAAGGCAATCTCAGCAGATTAATCACATAGAATAACCCTGAGGGCTGTAATGGCCAGAATTGGACTCTGAAGACACCTTGCCTTCCTGCAGGTTCTTCCCACTGCACACAGGTGCCAAATCACATGCAGTCTCCACCCCTCCCTGCCAAAGCCAAAGGTGGCACCTGATTGTGCCTCACGCCACAGCCAGCCCTTCCCATCACCACCAGGAAAAAGTAATGTGCCAAATGGAAGTTCAGCCTGATCCAGTTTCTGCTGATACATCCAAATCCATCTTCTCCTCTGCTGAGCTCCCAGCTTCTAGAAGAAATTCTTGTTACAGTTTCAAAGAACACAGCCTGCTGCTCCGCACCTCTAAACATTATCCCATTTCCATGATTCAAACACAGAGTCATCCAATTCTTCCTGTGCAACAGCCTCATTTACCTTTTATGGTGATGGTGCTTCCCAACTTGGTGTCATGAGCAAATTCAGTCAGTGTATGCCTCTTTTTTGTGGCAAGTTAAATTGGCACAAAAATATTAATTTACATACAAAACAAAACTCAAAAATTATTTGCCAGTTGACTGCCACTTCTCCTTTCAGTGCTGCTTGTTTACGTTCCCCTTGCTGCCTAATCCCACTTTAAAATTCCTCTACACCACATACTAGATTAACAAATTGCTTCCCATGTGGTATCTGGGTAGATTGATTTCTTTCTATAAGACATTAACTAGAACTCTAAAGAAATCCTGGCAGATGAAACCCCTTTGCTTAAGAAACCATATTTCACTCTATTCCACTTTTCAATTAGTTCCAAGTCTTCAGCTTTTCACTTTTCATCCACTCTAAATTTGTTGTAAAACATATAACAATTAACAACTCTGGTTGCCTGGATCGCTTTTCCTTTCCCCTTCTCAATAGAGGCATTGTCAACACAACTCACCATTCACATGAGACAGCATCAGACTAAGTAAATTTTACTGTAAAAACGTGCTCCCAGCTCCGCAATTTCACCCAACAGTTCTTTCGGTGTTGTCAGATAGTGATTATGCAGGCTTCCAGTCCCAACGCATGGAGGTCTGTGCTTTCACCTAAATTTCATCTCATCTCATGTCACGGTTGGTGATACACAGGAGGATAATCAATCAAAAATAATTTCATTTCTTAAGTCATACCTTCACTGATGGTAATATTCACGTCACTCATATGGGTGTGCAGCCCTTGGCTGTTTCATATCCTTCATAATGTTTACTGTCTTTATCCACTGACAGGCTAAAATAATCTAAAGATCACTCCTAAAAAAATGTTCCACTACTTAGATATGGTATTATGCACTTTCTAAAAGACATACTGGTAGCATTCATGCTGCCTCTTTAAACTGAAATATTAAACAGAAGCTAAAACTCTTGGTAATGCTTCAGCAGAAGGTACTCTGTGAACAAGCCTAATAATTTCCAATGGAACTAAGAAGGAAAAACAAAACTTGAAAGCAGTATTTTAGGAAAAAAAAAAGAAACATAAGGATTTAGTGGATAGACACAATCTGGTGGGTTTAGTTCAAAATTATTTATATAGCACTAAAAAATGTAATTTTATTGGCACAGTTAGGTTAAAATTACCTATTCCAAGATGGTTACTGTCAGAATGAAAAGATGTTATGGTCTAGAGAGGAAAAACATTGAAAGATGGCATTTGTTTCAAGTGAGGCAGAGCATTTCTAAAATATATGTACTAAACTTACATTTACCTTGAAAAAAAAATATGCGTTACATTGTGACATTATAGGCAGGACAGCATGCAACCTATTACACTGCAGTCTTAGGAATGCAAACATCTTATGAAACATCTTAGGAAATGCATAGTTCATTACATGTTCTAAGTAGTACTATCCTAGCACCCAAACCCAAAAACTACAGAGCTGAAACATTTAGTAGGAGAAAAGATACCTGGTTACTTAATTTAAAGCTTCAGGTTTGCCCTTTATTTTTAATTGAACATGTTGAGTTACCAAATCTCTTTGATTTGACATAGCAATCTACAGAGCAAAGCTGCTTGATGATTCAAACTCAGAAACTGAAGAACAAACGCTTGTAAACTAAGAAAGGATAAAACTGAAAGGTAAACCTATTTTCATGACTATGTGCAAAATATAGGAAGTTGCATTAACTTCTTCCACTTCCCACACCTGGCTATTTCCTCTTTCATTCAAAATCTTTCTCAAAGGCAAATCATGGATCCCTTACAAGAACCATTATATAGCACATGTGAGTTTGTCACCTGGGGTGATTTTCAGTCACATATCCCAGACAAAGGAACTAGAATAACCACCCAGGAGCTAGACAAAGGGGAATACAAGAGCACATGTACTGGAATTTTTTGAGGAGTAGACATATTTTCCTTCTGCCACCTAGTGACCAATTTATTTGGGTAAGAGCAGTGTTTAAAATGTACCATATTAAATGGAACACCTCCATGACTTTTCCTGCACCTCACAGCAGTAGTACTGCTAATCACATTATTCCCAGAGACAAGTATTATACAAGTCATGTTGTTGTAGGCTCCTTATAGTAAAGCCCTATAATGCTCATCACCGGAAAGCTTGGAGAGCAGAGTTCACCCTCATTACAGCTAAGACTTTGAAGGCTGCCTTACACAAGCACATCTGGTGAACCTGTCACACACCATGACTCCAATTCCCCATATAGCTAGGAAATCTTTCAATAATTTCACAGATCTTCACGAGATTTTTATAGCTTGCAGGAGGCACACTTGTTATTTTAAATCTTACTGATTCAGGGTAGAGAGATTTCTAAAATGCTTGATCTGTACAGTCACTCAGTGGCACTGCTGAAAATGTGCTTGGCCCTACCTTCTGATTGTCATAAGGGCTAGGATTACTTAATAGTTTTCCTGTGTATCAGAAAACAATTTATGATGAAAAAGTGTATCTTTGAGTTGTTCCTAAGCTGTCAAGAAGTGCAATAGAAAGGTCACAAAGGAACTAACCAAATTTTGGAAGAAAACTGGCCTAAATTCATCTCTCAAGATTTGTACAATACTGTGTGCCCCCATAGGAAGGCATGTCTTGTATCTTTGTCTGTCAGGAAATTAATGCCACTTCAGAACAGTCTCAGCTTGTATAATTAACACCACAGAGTCCTTGGGTTCCTGGCACGAGCTCCACAGTTAAATTTAAAAACACAAGTGTCTCAGAAACAGCGATTTGCACATTGACATTTTTCCAGCCACAAAACAGTCCTGTTTTTGACATCACCACTTTATACTGAATCACTATTTCTCCTTTTCTTTCACTTCAGCACTGCTTCCTTTTCATGGATCTTCAGAAGAAAGTATCTCCAAATTAGTCTAATTTAATTCATTGCTTTTACTTTTAAAACAAAACAGTTCCAAGAAGCTTCTTTCTAAACACTATAATAAATACAAAACCCCTTTCATAAACCAGAGAAAAAGAATGTTGCTTAGAGTTTGGTTTTAATACTTCTCCCTCATATTATTTTCAAATATGTAACTTCAAATAATTTGGCACAGATTTACCTACCATCAATGCATTTATGGAACTGTTCTGAACTCCTAGGCATGCCTAAATTATACTATGGTATGGCAGAGGCAATGGTACTGTGGAACTCCATTCATAGTGTAGGTAAGGGCACTGATCTCATTTTTGCACTTTTTACATTAATATCTTTACAAAAGTCCTGTATTGGATTCCTTTAAGGAAAAAAAAAAAAAAAACAAAAAAAACCAACAAACCACCAAACATGAGGGAAAAGGAGAAGAAGGGACTTCATGCCTGAATGACACTTAGAGATTAGAGACAAGCCCATGGTCTTCACTCAAAGCATACAAAACCCCCAGCAACAGGACACTATGCTTCCCTTCCTCAAAAAAATGTTACACCAAGGCAGAGCAAGCATGACAGAACTTTTCTTAATTTGGTGTAATTATTAATAAATATCACCACTATACATGCTTTGATCGTGGGGAAAAAGAAAGCACTAAGTTTTCCCACAAGTGATTATTGTGAATTTTATTATCTGTATTAAATGACTAAGAGTGCTTCCCTTTGCCACCTGCTGCACCACAACAGCTCCCTGCCAAGTTCTTTCCCACTTCTTACCTTGTCATCCCTTCCCCTGGCTCTGGATTCTCTTTCACGGCTGCCGGAAGATTTCTCTCCCTTGGACACCAGGTGTGCTCTGCCCGCAGGCCCCCGTGGCTGCAGCCCTGGGGAGTCTTTCTTCAAAGATTTTCCATCTCTGTTGGGACGCTTTATCTGAGGTGGAGCCCTAACAACAGCAACCACAACAAAAACATGCTAAAAACAGCGAAAAAAAGAGCAACATTAAGGACAGATTCTAATTTGCCTTAGTGCATTATTACTAAAGCTGCCAAGACCCTAAGCCTTATTTCCCTGTATCTACAAATCCAAAACCACATTCCTGGATCTGTCTAATACCCAAAGTAAGAAGAAAAAACACGACAGAAAAAATTAACAACATTATCAGATCAGTACTCCCAATCAGTCTTACAACAAACCAACACCCATGTAACAAAAGACGAAACAATTTAGCAAAAGTCGTCAAATCAAATATTCCTCTGACTCCAAACCGGGAGATTATATTAGGCTACATTCACATGCACAAATTCTACAAAAAATAGATGACATTCCTGGTAAAATAAAGATTTTTAAAATAGAGGCATAAAAAAAAGGTGGCTAAAATCTTTGACAAGTCCCAAAACAAAACAGGGAGGATTTTAAATAATCCGCCTACCTCTGGCTTCATTCCCCTGTGTGAAAATGTCAAAACATAAAAATTGCCTTGAAAGCAAAATAAAACAGAGCCGAACTGCAATCACCTATATTTGTGTGCATCATCCACAATGTCAAAGAGTACTCAGCAGTAGAATGAGGAGAAAGAATTTGGTTTTAAGACAAGAAGTCATTGTCATTTTTCTCCAGG
>NW_005054412.1:2573460-2590624 GCF_000277835.1 Geospiza fortis | reverse complement strand
AAATTTAATACGTGTCCACTATTGAATCTTGTACTGATTCCTGTTTTGAGTAACTCAAAATTTGTTAACTCCAAAAACATTTTCCTGGAATATGCTTTAAATTAAGCACATTCTTAAATACATTGCTGGATACAATCCAACATTTTGCTTTTCATGCATTTTCTTTAAACTTAACAGCAGAGAACAGTGCCTAAGTTTCCTTAATTATTTGCACAAGATTTAAATTTCAGCTTAAAAGAAGCAGATGAACTGTTGGGGCTTTACCACTAAGGAAAATATAAGAATAAATACATCTTGAACTTTACATAACATTACCACAGAAAATCTGAGTTATTTCGACCACTCACAAAAGTAATCAGCATTAATATAATATTACACTTATATTCTTAGGTTGGGTTTTTTTTTTAAAAACAAAGATCTTTTTGATAATCATAAAGCACAGAAAGTTATAAATAAACTTGGCATTTCTTTCTGTTAACTGAGATCTCTCATTTTACTTTGCTCCTTTGCTTATGTGAAGTATACAAACATTAAAATTCTGTGCTCTCATGTTAAAACACTATTGGCATGCTATTTTTGTCTGTGAACTGAATCTGTTTCCAACCAGCTCTGTTAGGTTGAAAATAGGAATTTCAGAAAGTGCACAAGCATCTATTTTAAGAAATCTATTAGCTAACTGAAGTTACCTTAAATATGGTTATTACAGAAGAGATATACCATATGTAACAGAACATGTTTAGCAATTAAACTAACCAATGGATTAAACACAGGTTGAATTATCTGTAGCTAGAGAGCGATTTCTAACCACCATGACCTTCAAGGTCCTTCAGTTCCAGCTCCTTACAGAATTCTCAGTCATCAATTAATTCTTTTGCTCAAATAAACTGAAATGGAAAAGTTTTCTCCTTGCACATGAGAACATGTCACCAAAAACCCACTTACCTCTGCAGCAAATTCTAGTTCCAGACAATTAGTTACTCCCACCAGAATAAAGGAGTGACACTCTTTAGAATGTCAGAAATAAATCTGACTGTAGTTTAAATACTTTTTTCTCAATGAATTATATTTACTCCTTATTACAAGTGACTAAATTAAATGTAATAAATGTGTAAATTAAATGTGATTTTCATGTTACAGAAGCATTCAAAGACAAACATAAAATTATGGTGACCCACCTTTATTCCACCCACTCTGCTTGAGCCTCTCCTTACCTGTGTTCAGCTGGAACAGGAGGAGGCCAAACAGCTGGATCTCTGAAAGGCTCATCTTGACAGGATACAGAGATATCTGGAGGTCTGTCCATTTTAAAACTCTCTAAAGTGTTGACAATGCTCTTAACTTGTTCATATTCTTCAACTAATTCTTGTCGGACCTTGAGAAGTACGTATGTAATTTAAAAATTGTTACAATTCAAACTTTAAAAAGAACCAAAGAAACGTAGAAAGTATCTCAAGAACATACGCTAACCTCAAAGGCAGGGACTCAGAAGACTTCCTATTCACAAACCCCAGACCTATCAGGATAATAACAGACCTTTAACAGCAGCATAAGCAATTGAATCTCTGTTGACTTAATTTTCCTGCTTGTTAATGTCCCAACCAGACAGGATTACTAATACAGTGATCACTCTTCCGTAACATGTGCTGATGCTTGGATTGATGTGTGTGCATGTTGACATGTATGCACACATACTCTCATACTAGTAAGGGTGCTCTTGGCAGATTTGCAGTAATGTGCTACTGTTTTGGCATAAAAGATCTGTTCTAGTTATAAAACTGGCCAAATCATTAAAATATAATATTACAAAATGAACCCTGCAAGGAGCACAACATTAGAGTGTGTCCAAAGGAGAGCAACTAAGATGGTGAAAGGGCAAGGGCAAGACTTATGAGGAGCAGCTGAGGTCACTTGGCTTGTTCAGCTTGGAGAAAAGAAAGCTGAGGAGTGACCTCACAGTGGTCTACAACTTCCTCAAGGCAGGCAGCAGAGAAGGAGCTGCTGATCTCCTCTCCCTGGGGACCAGAGATGGAATAAAGCTGCACCAGGGCAAGTTCAGATTGGACATTAGGTTCTTCACTGAGTGGGTGGTCAGTCACTGGAACAAGCTCCCCAGTAAAATACTCATGGAACCAAGTCTGCCAGAGTTCAAGGAGTGTCTAGACAATGCTCTTAGTCATGTGGTTTAGTTTTAGGTAGGAGCAGGGAGTTGGAGTCAATGATCCTTATGAGTTCCTTCCATATCAGTCTCCTTATGAGTCTCCCTCCAGCTTGAGAGTTTCCACCATGATTTCATTAATATATGTGACTGTCATCAGTGAGATACTGGCATGGGCAGAGGGAAAGAGAAGGGTAAACCCCCAAGGCCCTGAACAGATCTTAAAACACTGCATTTACTTTACCAGAAGGTTTATGAACACCTGTACAAAAAGAGCCTTAAGTACAGGAAGATCTTGATCATTTCACAGAGCAGCCTCCTTGCTCATTCCAGATGGGGTGACTGTATGTCTCCAAAGACACAAGACATCCAGCTAAGGCAGGATTATTCCTGCTCTGCTTTGCTGTCTTTGCTTTCTCATCACACAATCAGTGGACACATTCCCCAGCGTGAGAGCTTCCAGCTGAGTTACAAATGTGATTGATTACTAACTTGGTTCCTTCAAGCTGTCTTCACACACATCCCTCCTGTCCAAAAATAAATCCAGCCAAACAGCTGCTGTGAGGTACAAAAGAATGATACAGCATAAATCCTCCAGGGTACCACTCCACAAGAGACAGTCACTTCCTACTCAAGTGCTCCAAGAGTACTGACAGGATTCATTCTATCAGCCTTCCAACACATGTAGAGAAATTGGTGGAAAACAACTTTCTAGCACTAACAGCCAGTGTGCTGTCATTCACCTCACTGGACCAGCAAGAGGATGGTATCTGAAAACTGAGGGAAAGTGACCATTTGATGCTTTGGAAGATGAAAACAGACTAGTGTCTGCCAGCCATCTCTTAGCCTGACCTGAGCAGACCAAACTCTGAAATACACACCCTATTTCTTAGCCAATACCTGGCAAATCAACCAACAAGGAATCCTCAGCATGTGGACCACAAAGGAAAACCAGCCATTAACTCCTAGAGGCCTTAAAGAAACTGACTCAGATGAAACATGTGCAGAAAGACTTCCTTGCAGTTGAGAAACAACCCAGACATGGGCCAAAAAAGGCTGTGCCACAATTATGAAGTTGACTGAGCGGTGTCTTTCAGTGAATAGTGCCACTGAAGAGCAACCTAGGAAGGATGCAAATGGAAAAATCACTGGTTTAGACTCACCCAGTCTCCTTGTCCTCCATCATACACACCATTATGCGTCAGATCCCTTAGGAGGCACCAGCTCAGGTTTTAGAGAGCCTGAAGAAGACTTTTAAGTTATTTATGTTTAAGCAGTTTCAAGAGATAGTGTGCCAATTAGCAGCTCACCCCTGCCAAATAGAAAAAACTCCCTTCACTTCTCCCCAACCACACTGCCCCTGCTCTTCTGGATTCAATTCTGGCATCTCAATACAGTAAGACAGGTTGGTAAAATGGCAAAAAAATTGGCCTAGGAGGGTAAAAAAAAATAAAGGACACTTCTGCTGGGTTAGCAAGCTGCACATGCACACCATCCTGTGATCAGGTAAATCCCAGGAACAAAAAAAAGGAAAGGGGGCAGAGAAGGGAGAGAGGCTGGCACAGATGGAAGGGTAAAAAAAGGTAGGGAAGAGCTTGGCCTCTCTAGGCATGGCAGGATGTTAGCTGGATTCAGCTACCAGGTGAAGCTGCCTGGTCCCCAGAGCTAGGCTCTAGTACAGCCCCTAGAGCTGCCTCTCCCAGCCACATCACCTCCTCTGGGCAGTGGGTGATGTTGGAAGGCCCAATAAAAAGCCTTTCAGCCCACAGGATAGCCCCTTTGTTTTGACATGCCAACCCCAAGAATTTCCAGTAATCAAGCAGAAAACACATCCTATCATATGGCTATAAAACACAGTGAACAAGAATTGAGCTCACTCGTTCTTAGTGTAGTTACAAAACCCATTTCAGGGAATACCTCTGTATTTCATAACCTGGCAACTGTTACACCTTTTCCATCACCAGATTTTATTTGCTATGCTAGAGCTTGTACTTCTATACCCATTGCAATAAGCGTGGGTATTTGTGCCTTGGTAAATACAAATAATGTGTGGGATTTTTCTTTTGCTGAAAAGAAACTGATCAAGTTTATCTCTAAGTGTTTTCCAAACCTGAAATTACTACCTGCAATTAGTGTTAGCTATTCAACAAGCTCGATCTTTTAAAAAGTGAAAATAAAAGATCCCTAAACCAGATATCCTGCAACCCTGTCTGATCACACAGAGTGAGGGTATAGCTCCTATAATGACACCTATTCATGAGTTACCCACAGAATGTTTCTTAGTTAATGATGAGGTAACCTACTAAATGTTAATGAGACAGGCATGAACCAAAAAACAACAAAAGCATAGATTGACTAAAATGTGTTTGAAATAATAATAAGAAGAATTTACCCTTTATTGTTTAAGCAGGAACAAAGTGCACCTAATCAGTGCACCTGCACCAGTGACCATAGTCAGTCAGGGTGCCTTGGTGGCTGCTCCAAGCATTCAGGGAATCATTGAACTCCTGCCTGAGCTCCAGTGGAGGCCCCTGTGCTCTCAGCTCTTGTGCAACACTGAGCACACGGCTCTAACACGCAGAAGGTTTTGCTTGACAGCCGCTGGCCTTGTCGTAAGCCAGCACTATCTCCCAGGGGCACGCTCGGCTGTCATTCTGCAGCTGCTGAACTGTCACTGAAGCCGCTCCTTCCTACAAGCCAGCTGTCTAGTAAAAACACTGCAGCAGCCAAGAAACTCTCTCAGAATAAACAGGGAGAACGTCAACACAAGTTCACAGTAGTGGACATGAGACTAAACCTACCTTTTAGTTTTGGCAAGGATGAGTTGCTTATGATTTTGTATCGTTCCAATCCCAGCCTGCATTTACATGAATTAATATGCCTACCTGTCAGCCTAACCTCAAAGCACAACAAAGTAACTTTCTCTTTGTCAAATGAGCTCAGGAGGCCTAGGAGTGAAGATGCAAATGGAGGTACACTTGGCCAACCCAAGTGCAAGCTGGGAAAAACAAGGATGCAAAACAAGGACAGTCTAAAGACCAGGTCACCCTGACATCCCCAAGATAAACCAGTCAAGAGATCATGAGCAATGGCTGTGAATTTTCCATGAAGTCAGAGGAATTCTTATGCTGTCATGTCTCTGCTTTGTGGATTCTCAGCATGCATCTTTTGCCCTGTTTAAGATCTTCAGGGTGTGCCAGACAGTAACAGAATCCCTGTTTCCTGGTTACCACTAATTTGGAATTCCTAGAAGCAGTATTGCATCAACTGAACAACTGAACAACTGAACAAGTCAGTTGTTCTCAGAGGAGAAGACATTAACATGTTCATATTCTTCCTCATCCTAACGTTCAGCTCCAAGCAGGAGAAATCCTCATAATCAAGATGTCCAGTTGCAAAGCTGAATCTGTCTCTTGGTGTGACATGAAATACAGCCCAACAAATACTTACAGAGAACATCATTCTGTCCAGACCAGCCTGTAGCAATTTTAAAACAACGACACCTATGCAAAGAGAGGTAGATCAAGAGCATTTGGGAATCTGACCCAAAATCCCAACTACTTCTGGTTCACCTGGGCTTTGACATTGCTCAATAAACTACTGAGAAAATCCTCTTATATACAAGGCAACAAAGCAGATCCATCAGGCATGAGGTACCTACGCAGGATGGAGCACCCACTGTTGAGAAGGACCAAACAGGAAGAACAATGGTGCATGTAGGAGATGTAAGTTGGTCAGCTGCACAGCCACAGCTGGAACCATTCTTTGAGATGTTCCTCAAATGAACATTTTTGTTTTACAATGGAACTTGTCCACAAACACACAAAACTTAGTTCACTGCCTCAGAAGTATCAGTAGGACAAAAACCCTGTTAGTGAGCTGCACACAAAACATACAGAAAGGAAGGGGATGCTTCATACTGACACTCAGCACCCCAGGAATCCTTCAGAAGGCTCAAGATTGTGAATGTGTATGCAGACAGTATATCCCAGAGAAAAACTAGTTTAAGTAACAATCTTCTCCTTTGAGCACTTACCTACATGGACATTCAAGAGTAAAAGCTCTACCCATACAGTGTTAGTAATTGCTAAACTCCACCTCCAAAAGGCACCAGTGGTATTATCCTCTCCAGATTCCTCAGATGATGGAGAAACTGAAGAACCTAAAGAACAGGCTGGTTCCATATGCTTGAGGAGACAGAATTTCAAGTAAAAATCAACTGCATTAATCCCCTTAACCATGACCTAAGGGTTACTTTGCTTCTCAAGCCACTTGCAAGAACCACACTGGTATGGGAATCTTTTGCTTCTGTACATTACTGATACCAGGTGGGTAGGACCTGAAATTTGCTAAACTTACATAATATGTATGGCATAACTCTTTATTGAGAAAGATCTAAAATTAATAACTAGATATTGCTTTAATACTGTGAATGAATGTTACTTGTGATCCAACTTATCAGTTACATTTTTTTAAGAACAGGTTGTCATTCAAGACAGCTCCTTGACTGTGACTGACAGTTTGAATGTAGCTGCTGTTGGAGCTGGAAAGTAGTGCTAACATCCACACCATCAGACTCCCTCTTAGTCTGTCTCAAGGAGTGAGAAAGCACAACAATTATTTATAAAGAGTGGGTAAAGAAAGCAGCTCTGTCTCTATCAAAATATTCAGGCTCTGGTATGGAAAAACTAGTAGTTCCAGGGCTGCATTGTTTGCACTTGGGCTGTATCATTTTGTTCCCATAAACGAATGAGAAGGCAAATAACCTAGGGATGAAGCTCTTCTTTCTTTTTTTTTTATTTTTTTCAGTCACACTTCTTACTTTTTGCTGTTTGTCTCTGAGCCTGGCACCAGTAACAGCAAAGCAGTATTCTGACAAATCTCATCTGCCACTACTGTGTTGGGAAGTTTCAGAATTAACATGAGTGCACAGGGTGACAGAGGCTACCCCACCTGCTGCAGATCTTATTTGGGATCTCTAAAGCATTTATGTGACATGGTCAGGAGCAATTCTTCTTTTGCCTAAAGGGGATAATTTCTGAGAAGGTGCCAACTTCAGATCCTCTGCTGGAGAGACAGCTGCCTTCCCCTGGAAATCTGGAAATTGTGTTAATGGTCCTTTTGTACTTGAGGTTTGTCTCCAACGTGCAGCACACATTCCATGGTGCACAGGCTTTGAAGCATTTCAAACAACACACAATAATATGAGACTTGAGTGACCTTCACAACACAAGAGCTGTTGAAAGTTTATTGGAAGAATCAGTGTCATCAGAGGAAACACTGAATACTAGATGGGAAGACAATGCAGTAGTTCAGCAGCAGAATGAGGAAATCCTCATACTCTACCTTCACATCAGTTACAAGTTTGGCAGGAACTAAGGACATGTACTGGGCATGAATACGTTGTATCAGCATGTCCTGGGGTGGGAAAAAGCTTGAATACAAGCACTTAAATGTATCTCCTACACAACACCCAGCTTACTACATTACCAGGAAAACTATCTCTGCTGGATGTACAGGCACATGCTTTGCAGACAAGCTCTTCATAAACAGACTTCTACAGTTCCATGATAAACACCTATGAATAGTAGTTACTACAAAGTGATTGTTAACAGTGTTGTACTTATCAGTACACAAAATACTCTATGTTAGTGTCAGAAGTTTCAAACACAAACCCATAAACAAATAATCTGCTGCAATAAAAAGGAAAATTTGCTTCTGTTTTTAGGTGATATCATTTAAACATATATTTAGAAAAACTCTGACTGAAATAATCTCTTTAGCTACCTACTGCAAAATTGTATCTTTCATAGGAGATACATTATTCTTTCAAAACAGAGTCTTTATGCAACATGAATTCTTTATTCTAGGAAATATCTTTATATGGTTTTCCTCATTTTCATGCTTATAGAACACAGTTTGTACCAAAAAAATGCGAGGAAGACTTAAATACTGAAAGTAATAAATAGATGGGGTTCTTACATTTCACCTGCAGATTACTTCCATGGCTTCAACAATACTCTGTCTAGCAGGGAGATGGATGTGTGCAAGATTCAGGCTACGAGTATGACTTGCCATTTAGAAACCTGATCCAAATTTGTACACTATAGTCATTCAGTTAGTTGTTACTCAGACAACAATTCTAGTGATGCTAACCCACCCACTCACATTTTAGTTTACTAGACATTAGATGGCCAAAAGATACAAGGGGAAAAGAAAGTCCTCAATTTTTTCAAAAGTATGCAGTCCGAGAGAGTATGCAGACAGAAACAGACCAGGAATTAGACAGACATCTTAAGTGACAACAACAAAAGAATTGATTCAGTTAGAACAATAGAATTCCTTTTGAATATACAATGAAAATTATTTCCCATGAATATCAACAAAATATTGTACAACTGTTGCCAACATGACTAAATGTAAGTTCTCTGCATCTTATAAGGTTTGGGAGGCATAGTGTGGTTTTCAAATACCAAGTAATAGAATATGGCCAATGTTATTTCACCCTACCTGTTGCCATTTGCCCTTAATTGCTGGATCTCTGATCGACTGGCAATGTCTCTGGATTTGCTGGATGACACCCTGGTAATATACCATAGAAGAGTCATAATTCCCAAGGAGTGCATATTCTCTTCCTTTTTTGGCATTATCACAAATCTCTGCTAAATTCATCTTTACTCAGAAATCTAAAAGAGAACACAATTACCAGAAAAAATTAATTTTACATGCTGTAGAATAATTCAGACAGTGATGCTTTAGTTTTGTTATTTTTCTCATAGCTGAACTGTGTCTTTCCAACACTGTTCCCATGCAGTCCTGCTCTTCTACAACCATTTATGTCTGGAGTATCTCTTTACTAGCCTAAGGTTTCAGATCTTGAATTCTAACTCTTTTATAGTGATTAAAAACACAACTTCTTTGCTGCCTTTGGCCTCAATCCTGTTAAATTAATGCAACAAAATTAAATGCCCTTCCCACACTGAAACTAACAAACTCAACTTTAATTTGTAGATCACCACAATGTATTAGCAGCCATCAGCTGTGAATCACAAATCACACGAGGCATTAAATTGCTTTTTATTCTGTTATATTACATACATGCCTAAATGTGCCAACCAGCATCAGGGATGTCTGCACTTCACACTTTCAAGAGCCCTCACCCTAATGAGATTATGATATGGTTGAATGACTGCTCTACTATAGATGAAGTTGAGAGCCTCATTCTGTTTAAATATTCTTTCAAAGTACTCCAACATCCACATGCTGACTTGAATTTTTTCATTAAATTTAACATGTCACTTCAGGATTTATGACAGTTAGCAATCCAAATTTAACATTCCTTAGAACAGTGATTCCCAGAGTCCTCTAGTCCTCCTAGTCCTCAAATTGCAGCATGACTTTAAGGCAAACCCATAACCCAGCTTTTCCCAGTAACCTGTCAAGAAAGCAATAACCCAGACATTCAGAATTAAGCTGTATTGTACAGCTAGGTTTGTATTTAAGGTTTGGGATGGAAGCAGTGCCTGCCCTTTTATCTGAATCTCATGTGACCCAAATTTTAGGTCCCCACCAGAGAAAAAGAGCATCAGTTCCTTTCCCTTGTACTCCCAGTATGTGTGGGATCCCTGACACCCTGAGATATAAACCTCTGGAAATTAAAAATAAAAATTGCAATTCATAGCTATGCAATGCAGAGTTGCACTGAGCAAGAGGGAGGAAGTCAGCTCTGGAGCATGGTCCACTAGTTGTATCAAGGGTTTGGCAAAACCAAGGAGGTGAAGAAGAAACAGGGAAGGAGGGATACAAACACAATTCAGACTACACAACTGAAAACAGCCCATGCTACAGGAGTACACACAGAAGGAACAGGTGGTAGCAGACAGAAGCCAGAACAGGCAGAAGCAACCTTTTACACCCTAGTGGGTTATAAAAATGTTAGTATGTTTTATAAACAGACAAGACAAGAGCAAGATGGCATTAAGGAGGATGTGTCTTATGCTTTTGTATTCCCTTGTGGTTAGCAAAATTCAAACCCCCGACAAGTTAAACAACCATCCACATGAAATTCATTCTGCCCTGAGCAAACACATGCTGCACCTCCCAGGGGTGCCACACTGATGGTCCTAACTGCCGCCTAGAGTTGCACACCAGGTCTGCTCCACCACCTCATCACTCCTGCTCCCTGCAACAAAGCCATGGAAACTGCCACCCTCACTTAACCCCAAAGGTCACACAGCTTGCATGTGGCTGATGACTTTGAGAGAAAGAACATGCTGCTACTCCGCAGCTGACACTCCACCAAGCACAGCAGGACTTACTGGGCTCTACTTGTCCTCATGCTGTGCTGCACATTTCAGCTTGCACAGTATTCCTGCTGGCTGTTGTAAACTACGGCGCAGGAGAAAATCTAAGGTGGAAAGGGTGACAACCCTAATTTTGTTTCCTGACATAGGCAGGATACATAATTACCAAGATGTGGATTAGCAGCAACTAAGATCATTAAATTTTTAAATACAGAAGGTAGTCACTAATAGGAAAAAAAAGTGATGTCACCCACATTGCACAGGAAATGCATAAAATGATAGGAACTGAAGATAGTTTATAACCCATTCAAATTTCATCAGCCATCTTATAAATGAACAGAACACCATGTGGGGCACAAGCTATTGAACGGTCTTCAAACACATCCAGGTCGGGATCTGCTTCACAACCAGCCTGTCACCATTAAGAAAAACATTCCTCAAATCTCTGGAGGTTTTCCACATTTGTAGTGAAAGAGAGTGAGTAAATAAAACATTTTTAAGGAACTGCTGAATTCAATTCCTAGAAATCTATTAACAGAACACATACTTGCTTTACAACCTCTCATTGCTCCTTATTACAGCTAGTTCCCACCCTCTGGGCATATTTAACTCTCTTTTGCCTTAAGAGGACTGATAATCACAACCAACTCCCCTTAATTCCAGAAGAGTCCCCTGCTCACCAGAGGAGACAACCTCCTCATCTCTGTCTGTGGTGGGAGCTGGGTCAATCCACAGGCAGGAGGCAAGCCATAGGAGCCATGCAAACATGTGCCCACTTCAGGACAAGGAAAATGAGAGGCAGGAAGCAGAAAAATGTACACAGTTTTAAAATTGCAGGAGCAAACCAAAAAAGACTCTCCCATTTCCTCCAGCTACCAAGAGTATGGAGGCCTCTAGCCTCATGCTTGTGATGCCAAAGCTTATGCATGAGCTTGATGCCTGGTGTGTCACACTGAAGGGCTTATAGAACACTGACAGCACTGAAACTTGGAGCATGGAGGGAGGCTGGTGGATGGATGTATACCTGTGTACCTCCTGAGTGGTCATTGCCTCCAGAACTAGGCTGACAAAAGCCCCTAGATCTTTCCTGTGGATTCAGGAACTTCAGTTTTCACTCATAACCTACCCTAGATATCAAAGATGTCATATTGCTTGAAAAGGTGAATGTAGTGTCACCCATGTACCTGAGTTTTATTTGAAACAGCAGCTATAGGTCTCAGTCCTAAACCAGTGCTTTCCTGGAATCCCAGGCAGTTCTCTGAGATTCTACTGCTATTCAAAACTAATGCTAAAAATGGTTTAAACAAACTACAAGCCTCCTATGCACACCAGTGAAGGTAATGTTACTTCAGAATATCCAAAGCAAATCAAAACAAATAAATCCAAAATCAATGAAAAATTATTTTTTGGAAGGAATTATTTCCTGCGTTGCTTTCTTATCATCCCATTCTTCAATGTCAGGGATGGAGAGGGAGGGAGAAGTAACTAAAACTAGGTGAGGACCTTTTCATGCTATGTACTCACTCTTTATTATCTATTCTACATTGTATTATAGAGTTCATACAACATCAGAGACATCCAAGGAACCAGAAATACAGAAATCATAAATAAAGCATTTTGTTGTTTGTTATCTGGAGCTTTGTTTAGATATTTAATTTTCCTACCATACCACAGCCACATCTTTTAAGTAAATATACAGCCAGGGACAACCGTTGTCAAGTACATTTAGAACAACTTACACCCTACTTGTGACACCAGCTTTTCCTTCTACCATTGTGTGGTTCTCTCCTGCACTAGACCGTAACAACTCCACTGCAAGTCAAGATATCCTTGGAGATTCCGCAGTTCACGGATCATTGACAAGAAGAGACATTCATGCCAGCGTAGCTGCCACACATGGGGTCTTAAACCCACTTGTTAAAAACCCTGCAGCAGCCAGGATAAAAGGTCACAGGGGACATTAATCTCTATTCTTTGGAGCATAAGCTGAGCTGATCCCTATCTAGGGTCAGAAAAGAATTTTTCTCCAAGAAGTAAAGCAATGCACAATTGACCAAGATCCAAAAGACAGTCTCTACTTTAACATCAAAGCATTATACACACAAACACATCCATGGGCAGATACAGTGACTATGTGGACAACAGGTAAAGGAGGACAGCCTGGCACACTGTTCCAAACTTGTGTGCAACACCAGTGGGAATGGATTCAGAACAGGCCCTCTTCAAACCAGCTCTCTCAGCGCTATCTCATCACAGTGTTACCAGAGGCAGAAAATGCTCTCCCCTGTAGAGGGGGTCTGCAGCAGGGCTTTTCCTCTTGCTTGATCCCAAACATTCACTCTGCAAGTGTCAAAATGGAAGGCATCTGCTATCTTAATGTCTTTTTTATGCATGTGTTTTGACACAACCAGTGACACCACTGCATCCCATTCTCCACAAGCCCTTGACTCTTGCACAGGATGAAGGCTCTCATTAAATGAGCTGTTAGACACTTTTGCTTTATTCTCATTGTTTCAATACTCACATCAAGCCTTATTTAATACCTACTAATCAGACTTTTCTCCAAATCAGATGTTAATTCCCCACTGAGAGGGCTATACCATAAGTGGATTTTCCTGGACATGTGTCTTTCTCTGATCAAAATTTTATCCAGGTAAAACAAAAACATTCCACAGCTTCCTGAGAAGCTGGACATATGCTCTCACATCATGGCAGCCCTGCAGTACTGCTGACTGGACAGCTGAACATCTGGAAAGGTCTGGACATACGCTGATGAAGATTGGTTACTAACCCTGTTTCTCATTTTCTGTAAATCAGTCGTGCGTGATGTTGGGCATTGCATTTCGGGATGCAATGTAAGAGTTACAACTAATGTCACAAGACAGAGAGTCACACTGTTAAGCACCATCTTCTGAACACAGTGCATATGACTGAGGTATGACTGTACATTTTCCACTTCTACAAGGCAGTGCCAGGATGACTTTCTGCCACTGCACAATCCCAGAACAGGTCAATTGCCACAGAGAGCAAAGCAAGGAAGAGAAGTCCATTGTTAAGAGGTTTTGATTTTTGGATTTATATACTTTTCACGTGCAACCAGTTCCATTATCAGAGTCTAAGTCATAAACTGAAGTTGTTTTTTTCTCAAATTCCTTATACTGCTTGGAAGTTTTTCGTTACAGTTAATTGAAACCTGCCCCTCTTAAGTTACAGCCATATTGGTTTTGTAAGCCAACTTTGACCAGTGTTTCAAACAGCTCTCTCTCGCTCAATTATGTCTTCACTTAAAATAGCACAATGATCTGATTTTTAGTCTTCTCTTCAAACTTAGAAATTGTTAAAACAGAGACATGTAACAATGCTTTACCTGAGAAAGCATAAACATGGAATATTGGCAGAGGAACAAAAAAAGTAGTTTTCCCTGCGTGACATGACTCCTACTACAAGCCTACAGAATTCTATTTCTGACAGAAATACAGATTATATTTTTTTACATGCTCGATACATTTTATTTGATTTTTAAGATTAAGATATTTAAAATGCAATAATTAAAATAAATTAAATAAGTCTTTCCTGCTTTATTATAAAGATTATCTCTCATTTTGGTGTTGGATGCAGAACAACTGATCTTCATTGCCAATAACAGTCTGTCCCTGTTCAGAAGCAATTGCTGATGCTGCAGACATTACGTTTGCATGACAAAAACAACATTTTAACTGATTATTGTCAGATGAAAAACAAACAAACAAAAGGCTTGCCAAGTTCCACAGCTAAATCCTTCTTTCCCTGTTAACATGGCTTTGTTTGAACATGCAGCTGTAGTCCCATGGACTGGTGTGAAAACTAACAATCATGACTTCACAGGATCACAACTCCTGTTAAAAACATATCTATAAGTAAAGACATGGATCAGTTCCAGCAGATTTGAATTTAAACTACGTGTAAATGAATCAAAGATGAGAAATGTGTTATGCCAGTGCTGTTTTTTTCTTTTTGCTGTGTGCATTAGCAGTGACAAGGCTGGCTACAACGGCAGCAGCAGACATCAGATAAAACACACACACACACATATACCATGGTCCAGGAAACCCAGCACCAAGGGATCTTTTAATTCAGTCAACTGCTTTCTGCTAACTGGTTTTTGGCCTCTTGCATTGAAACTGTTTTGCAATAGCAGACGTGGAGTTAATGGGGAAATGTGTATGGAAGTGGGAAGGAGACGAAGCATGCATGCAGGCCTCAAACTATTTTTGTGTGCATTCTTAACTTGAAACAGAGAATTACTTTGAGTGCAAGTGAAAAAAATCTTCAGATGAAGTAAATACATTCACCACAAGTTAAAAGTAAACTCATAAGAAAACACTAAATAGGTAGCCAGAGTTTTAATTAAAGATTAATTTAGAAATTTAAATTAGAGATTTCATTAGTTTGGTGAACCAAACAGAAAGCCTCCTGGAGAATGAAATAGCCATAATGCAGAGCCTTTGAAGTACAGTTCTCTGAAGAAGCAGAAAAGAGAATCAGAGACGGCTGTGCCATTGCTAAAACTGAGTGTGAACCATATCCTTCTCCAAGCACCTCATACACCAGTTTCAGACACATCCATATGGCCCCATCACCATTCCTTGGGGTAACGAGGTGTTCATTAGCAAGGCTGGGTAGCAAAAAAGAGCTAAAACAAATGCTGTGGGGCACTCTGGGGAGTGTGACTCCATACACACAGGGGTCAAGCAGTGACAGGCTCACCAGCTTCTGCTCCATCTTAGCTCTGCTGGACCCAGGCTGGCTGCACACCTCTCTCTCCTCTCCAGCACAGCCTCCAGGGCTTCTGGCATTAGTTACAAATCAAACCCAGGCCCATGATCAGTCAAACCCCTCCCCTGACAGGATGCAGGGCCCAGAGACCTGAAGAATTCTGTAGGGCCTGTCTGGAGGTCAACAAAGTGGAACCTGGCTCGAGTCAATAATCCTTCTGGTCCTTTGTGGAGCCACTTGCTTCTCTGCATATCATGTGTGCAAGCACTTCTGGTAGAGCAAACATGCCACCAAAGGTTCCTAAGATGGGTCTGCACAGAGCCAGGTCGGGTTGCTGCTGCTGCTCCATTTCAGTTGAGGCAAGCTACATCCCAGATAAGCTTTCCATGAATAGTTGGAGGTTTAATACACTCACACAGGTGTTTATAACCCTGACTCATAAGGTCAGAATTTTGGGCTGAATACTTTTCCAGCTCTTGAACGCCACTCTGAATTTCAAAGAATTGGCTCTTTAGGACTAAGGATATGTATTACTTAAATAGAATAGCATACATTTTTTAAAATATACATTTATATGGATATTGCTGTTAGTGCTACAGACACCAAGTCTTCAGATTTCTCAGTTCATCCCCAGAAGAATCAGCTTTTTTTTCTTTTTTTAATTAATTACACAGAAAACCAGATAAAGGCCTATCATTTTTTTTCTTGTATTCCATTTATTTCACAGTCTTTTGATTGGGATTAGGTCAGGGCAGGAACTATTTCTCCCCATTACCTGCTCAAAAGCCCAAATCTCCAAGAGCCAGGCTCCCTGGAAGCACTTTGCAGCTGCAATGTCCCCTTCTGCAGTGTGGCAAGTACCAGGAGCTGCAAGAAGCTGAAGCTTGTCTAGGATATAGCTGACAGAGGGGTGGGGGGGGAAAGGAAGAAAAAAGAAACTGCTCAACAATCTGCAACTGCAATCAAGCATTCATTGGAAAGAAACCCATCTCTGTGAAATGTGAAACTGTAGTAGGAATAGACATTCAATATTCATATACAAGGGAGTACTAATGCACTTGATGCTTTTAAGATACAGGAAGAAAAAATGAGACCCCCTTATATACTGATCATAAACACGTGTATTTTAAGTATGATATATAGCAAAACTGTAATTTTATTCCCCCTCATGACTGTCACAGAACACAAGATAAAGAATAACACTAGAACTGTCAGGAGAGGAAATGGAGAGAGAAAAGGGACAAATGCTGACATCATGACAGAATTTTTCAGGGAAAAACATAGAAATGTAGCAGAATAATTTTTAAAAAGAAAACACTGTGTCCAGACCACCCAGGGCAACAAGCTCAACAGAGCCCAAGCGTGGTAGGAGACGTGAAACTGGAAACCGTAAACGCAAACTGGTTGGGGAAACTTTCGAGAGCTCCCTCCGACCATTGCCTCCTTGGTACCCTTTCCCAGCCTCCGGGCTGCTCGGCCTCCTGCACAGCTCTCCGACCATCTGCTCCACCATTCCTCCTCCAGCACATCTCTCCCCATCCATCCATCCATCCATCCATCCATCCATCCATCCATCCATCCATCCATCCATCCATCCATCCATCCATCCATCCATCCATCCATCCATCCATCCATCCATCCATCCATCCATCCATCCATCCATCCATCCATCCATCCATCCATCCATCCATCCATCCATCCATCCATCCATCCATCCATCCATCCATCCATCCATCCATCCTCCCATCCATCCTCCCATGCGCCCCTTTCATTGTATTCTTTCTCTCCCCCACAGGCATCCAGACGCCCCCAGCCCATCTTCCCCTCACGGCAGGGACCCACCCGCGTTTCTCCCGCACTCACCCCCCATTCACTCCCCTGCCCCGCACCGCCCCTCTGCAGCCGCACCGCCCCTGCGCCCACCCTCCCAGCCGGCCCTGCCGCCCCGCCC
>NW_005054412.1:2570854-2572783 GCF_000277835.1 Geospiza fortis | reverse complement strand
CGCTGTGCTGCGCCTGGGCTCGGGGCGGGGAGGCTGAAAACACAGAGTCACAGGGTGCGTCAGGCTGGAAGGGACCCCTGTGCGGCATCTGGTCCAGACGCCCTGCTCCAGCAGGGCCGTGCCACAGCACATGGCGCAGGATTGCGTCCAGAGCTTTCTTTAACAGCTCCAGTGAGGGAGGCTCCACAAGCACTCTGGGCAATCTGTTCCATTGCACGGTCACTGCACAGTAAAGAAGTCCTTCCTCATGTTCAGCTGGAACTTCCTGTGCATCAGTTTCTGCCCTTGCGTCGTGTCCTTGCAGCTGGAACCAGCGGGAAGAGCTCTGAATACACATCAGAGCTCATTCACGCTCTGAATGCAAACCTCATGTGCCTCCACCGTGTCTAGGAAATGCAGAGCATACATCTGTCCTATGTGGGCATGCAGAAGGGCATTGGACCATCTTTGCTATAGCAGTGTAATACACTTTTATAGTATCATAAAGGAACAGATTTAGGGATTTGCCCTGTTCCTGGACCAAAGTGGTATTTGGTGATCAGAGGCAGTCTCACAGGGTGGCACCACCCAGTTTGTGTCATCTCATGAGGGTGAATGTTTCTGAAACGTGCAGCTCGCTGTTAATACGAGCAGCCTGGTGCCCTGCAAGGGGAGCCATGCAGTTATAAACCTTTCTAAGGATGTAATTTCACAGTTAATGCAAGACAGCCTGTGTCTGTATTGCCACCGAAAAGGGGCAGTCCTGCATTCCTCTCTGATCAAGGATATGCCTTCCTGTTTGTTATTTACACCGCAGTAACACTGATGATGCCATCTGGCAAGGCAAGCCTGGGATCTGATCTGGTGGAGAGCCAGTTTTGCTCCTCCAAAAAATTAACTGAGTTCAGCTGGAACTGAAAGTTCCCGAATTAGCTGAGTCTGTGGAGGTGCTGCAGGCACAAGGAAGGCAGAGGAGATGTGGAGGCAGGAGCAGCCCATTGAATCTGCAGCCCAGTGGATCTGAGCTGTGTTTCTGTGTGCAGCTGCACCACTGCAGTGAGCCCTTGCTGCTGAAATTGCCTTGTGACAGCTCTGAGAGTGTCCCAGTGATGATGATCTTGTGATCACACCTGATAGTAGTACACGATTTCTCCAGAAAATTTCTGTTGTTGTTACTTTAAGGCAGCAGCATGAGGTTGTATCTCACAATAAGGTTCTCAGAAATGCTAACTGACACAAGTGAAAGAGCAGGGATTGAAACTAAAAGCTCAGTATGCCTCTTAAACAATACAACATGCATGAATGTGTCACTCATATATTTACAGATCTTGCTTCCCTCAAAATCATGTGGAGATTCTTACGTCTTTGTGAGGATTTTGGAACTGGGGCCAAAATCGTGATGAATTCATAACAGCTGCAACTCTGGCTTCCCCCTTTTCCAGATTTCTCCAAACTTGCCTGCCCATGACATCAATTCCTGATGGTTTTTCGCATACACAAAAGCATAGATGCTGTGCAGACCTTACAGAGTTCAGCTTTTCTAGGGGAGAGCAGATGATAAGCAGCCTCATCCCAGCACTTCCATAATATCCCTTCCCACAAGACTATGAACCTCTTACCACATTGGGCAACACATGAAGTGCTTTGTCTGAGGATCGTGTCCCCCAGCTAGGAAATTATGATCCAGAGAAGGTTGGTTATTTGGGTATAATCTTCATTTGTCTGGTTGGAGGTTTTTTCCCCCATCCTTTTTTCTAGTAACCATTGAGTCAAACGGGGCTGCTTCTTAGTGGCAGAGGGTCCCCATGCCACAGCTGACCTCCCTTCTGAAAAGCACTTTTTCAACACCAGAACAATACCAATGTCAACCTATTCTGACCACTCTGAGGGAAAGTTTGGTAAGCATAGATCTCCACAGTTTGCCAAGATAGGCTGTGACCGTGTCAGCAG
>NW_005054412.1:2549045-2570769 GCF_000277835.1 Geospiza fortis | reverse complement strand
AGCAGGAAGAACTGTGTCTTCAGGTTCCTGGCCACACACACCAGGTGTATAGGGTAGTTCATGTTGGAGGGGATCTCAGAAGGTCATCTAGTCCAGCCAGACAATAAGAAGTTCATAAACCTGTTAGTAAGCCGTAAGAATGACAACTTTAAGTGTGAAATTTCTTAGTGTTTCCTATTGGTGGATCAAATTGGAGCAAATCTGGCTGGACTTCTGCAAAAGATAGTGCTTCCCTGACCTCCTTACTGAAGGTTCCTGCCTTCACAGCAGTCCCTGGATTGAAAACCACTAACGTTTCTAAGCCATTTTAATGCAAAATATGATGTTAAAGTCATCTTATGAGCAGTTGAGTCTAATTTGCAGGACCTTGTGTTGAAGCAGCTGGGACTAGTGTATGTGTCTCATTCCACTGGCTCTGCTGTGAGGCAGTAATATCAGGCAAAGAGGAGGTAGGAAATTGCTGGGAGGGGAGATGACACCTTAAGCCACTGAAGCTTGTTCTACTTTGAGCATATTCTCATGGCTTACAACTTCTTTATTTTTTGATAGAGACTATAAACAGTTCTGGATAAGACTATAAGCAGTTCTGGATAAGAGGCTATAAACCTAGCAGTTCTGGATAAGACATGATGATGGTGGGTGTCAGCGAGTGTGGTTAGGCAGGATCCAGCTGTGTTGGTGGAGGAGAGCATTACTCACAGCCAGACCCCAGAGACTTATCATGGCCCTTTCCTGCAATCTGCAAATCTGCCAGCAGAGCTGATTGTGTGCCCGCTCACTCTGATTTATTCTAGTCAGTTCAATCAGAAGCTGATAGAAATTAATGTAACTCTTTTGCCATGAACATTAGATTTGGTTCAGAAGTGTCTCTTCAGCTAGAGTAATTGCAGACACTGTCAGAGAAGCTTAAAGCTGTGCGCTCTTAGGGTCTCTGACAGATTAGCAAAACTGGTTTCTGAATTGATTTGGTTATCATTACATAAATTCCACTGACTAGAGGGCTGGCACAGTTTTTTAGCACAAAGTAGCAGAGAGCTTCATTTGTAACCTCCTCCCACCCACAAAGTTCTGCAAGGAGAAGGTTGAAATCATGAGAGAAGTCTATGAATTATGAACTGCCCTCTGCTTCTGTCTTCCCTTCCCATTGCAATTACATTTAACTAGACTACAGGAATTATTGTGCCTTCATAATAAGCTTTAATGCTCAGATGCAA
Source organism: Geospiza fortis (assembly GCF_000277835.1). Lineage (NCBI taxonomy): Eukaryota > Metazoa > Chordata > Aves > Passeriformes > Thraupidae > Geospiza > Geospiza fortis. The sequence goes on along the minus strand of NW_005054412.1, from coordinate 2,569,555 downwards.
ACATAACTCTTTACCAAAGGTCTTGCAGGCTGTATGGAGAAAAGCTGTGAAAATGAAAAGGGAAAAACAATAGGGAAGCAGTAGGGAGAAGAAGGTGCATGTTACATATTCATGGGCATTACCCTTCCAAGGGAAGTTATAAACAAGTCAGTAAAGGCATCAGTAGATGTTAATTTTCATTCACACATAGTAATTGTTCTTCTGCATAGATATTTTTATGGAATTATATTTACCACTATGACACATCCACCAATTTTTCTCCTAGGAAAGAACTTCAGAGTCTGAAGCCTGAGAAAGATTTAGTGAACATCCTTCCCACAAGGCATATCTCAAAGTGTTGTGAATTGTTAATAGAGAACAGTGTAAGAGAAAACAGTTGATTTTCAAACAGGATTGATTGCAATTAAGCCAGAAGGTGAGAGGTGGAATAGACAAGGATGTTTTTATTTATCTGGTCAATGTAGACATCTGTCATGTAGACTTTTGCCTCTGAGTTAAGACTTTGGGGATACAATTCCTGCTTCAGCCAAGGTGGATTGTGCCCTGAATGTGCTTAGTTTTTTTCCAGTGCTTATAGCAGACTCATCTGATCAACATTAATGTGTTTGCACTGTAGATGTCTAAAGGTAGGTGACAGGAGTCCCACCCAATGTGTTGAGTTGTTAGAGCCCTAGAGAGGGAAAGCTGTCATGGCAGTTTTGAGTTGGTTGATTCAAATGATGAAGAACAGGCCAGTGTTACTTTAATGGAAATCACAGGTGGAAGAGAAGACAGATCTTTGAGATGAGTTGAAACAAGCCCACAGTACACTGGGAAAAAACCCCGCCTGTTCTGCTTTGAATCTGTGGACAGAAATTAGAAAAATAAACAGGAACTAGGATATTGTGCTTCTTTTATGAGTATACTTAATATGTTGGAGTATTACTTTTTGGAGAGGAATAAGAGGAGTTTACAGCAGTCAAAACAAAGAGAGAGGAAACTTGCACAGAAACCTCAGAGAAAGTAGAGTCATGCCCAAGGAGCTGGATGTCAGCAACTTTTAAGTGAAAATCTGGACCAGGAAAGAAAGTTTATTCACACCATCTCGACTTTGTGGCAGACCACTAGACAGTATCAAGTGGCAAAGTTCCCTTAATCCGTCTGCTGGGGTTGACAGCTGAGAGAAAATCTCTCGTGATGTGCTTTTGTTTTGTGGTACAACTCTTTCATGGTAAAGTGTGAACTTTAAGCTGTTTCTTAAAGATGTGACATTCTGGAGTTGCATGTCTGTCCCACTGCAATAAGTTTGAGCCTCACTGGTCAGTTTCTGCCCCATTTGTGGAAGGATGGAGGTGTAACCAAGTTCCTTTTTGTTTTGTAGTAAGTAGCACAGTAGAAAAGATAGACTCAGCTGATGCTTCTGCTGAGCACAAGGCAGGCGGACTTGGCTCTTCTAGATTTCATCTGGCAGCAAGCTGCCCAGTGTGCCCGTGTAAAATGACTGGCAGCTCCCCACTTAACGATACCTGCAGCACCTGCTTCTGTGCACAAGTTGCAATACCATGTATGATCCATTGGCAAGTTTGTCGAAGGGATGAGGGCTAAGTGGAAATGGATACAACACCACAGGATAGTAGGCTTTGATAGTTTGAACCAGTTACATCAGTTGAGCCCATTAACTCAGGCACAGCCATTTTAAGTCATGCTGGTATATATTATTTTCATTCCCCTGTAGATGTTTTTCTGACTTAGCAGCGGCAGTTTCAAATCAGGGAGCTGTTGGGCAGCTTTTTGCACACACTGTGTAGATGCTCAAACCACTAGAATAAACAAATCACAGTCTAATGCATATTAATGGCTTGCCCAGCATGTTTGATTTCTTAGGCGTGTTAGTTGCAGTTCCACAGTGTGAGACACTAGAAAATGAATTGGTTTTAACAATCCACTCCTGTAAACATATTCATCCAGGAAAGAAGATAGCTACATTTAAAGAGCATTCCTTCCACAACTGTCTCAAGTAGTCCTTTGAATAGTACTGTGATCAATGGCAATGAGCATGTTTACACTGGAGAAACACTCTGAAAATTGGTGTTCTGGTGTGTGCCTTAGTATCAAGATTTTGCAGGCCAGGAGGTAAGCCATGCATCTTCACTGAAAGAACAACTTCACAACTTCTGGCATTTTTTGATAAATTCTGAAACCCACATCTCTGAATATGTAAAAAGTTCTGAGTAGATAAGAGCAATGTAGACAAGATGTAATTACAGATCAAAGCTTATAATTGAAAAAATTTTAAAAAATGTTTGAGGAGAGCAATAAAGTTAAATATACACTGGTGATCATTGTTAAGAATCTCTTTTCCCTTTCTGGTCCCCTAAAGTGATTACTATTGGGAATTTGCAGTGGTTTCCATGTGAACAACTTAATCTGGTTCATATTTTGAGAGTAAAATTGGGAATCTTTTTTTAACTTCAGAATCTAGACCATCACTGAACAATGTGCATTCTGTTTATGTTGTTCATTTATCTAATAAATGAGAAACATGGTTGTGTCAGTAGAGGATCGGTGGCATAAAGAACAGTATCTCATAAAAGAACACACATTGGCATCACAGCTTCAGTGAAACATATTTTAAACTATTATAACATCCCATTCACATTCTCTGGGGGAATATTCACTGCCTACATTTAAACATCTAACTTAGATGCCTAAATTAGGAGGCTTGTCTCCCTAGATGCCTTGCATAGTTGAAGGAGTGAGAGGGGCTCCTCCAGAGAGCAGTTCAGACTGTTAGTTAGGCTTCTGCTCTGAATTTTCTAGAGGAGCCTCTTCAATTTTGAATGCCTTTCTGTGCTATTTGCATCTTTTCCTTGGTAACTAAACTGACTTACCTGGTTTCCACCCCTCAGCACTTGTTCTTGCCTTCTGCTTTACATACCAGTCTGTCTCTTGGACTAGTACAGGGTTGATGTGGTGGTACTGCCAGCTAGGTTGGTGAAATCATCTGAATTGAACCCTGCCAAAGAAGGTGTAACTTTTAACCTAGGTCATGTCTCTGATGTTCTTAATTGCATGACCTTGTAAACAGGTCTGAGGAAGGGATGATCTTTAGCAAGGGACAGAAATGCACTGTTGACCTCTTTGCCAAGTGTGTCACCAAGAAATATGTTTAAGATGTAAGTTAAAGAGACTGAGTCTGTATCTAAGCATCGTTCTGTTCAAGTACATTATTTTTATACCGTTAAAGTTTCAAAAATGTCATGGAAGTTTATTATGATTTGCATCACTGTAAGAAAGATATAATCTAGCCATGTATCTCTGTTATCCGTGTAAAAAGTGGCCATAATTTATATAGAATTATTTATAGTATTTACAAATGTACCATGAAAAGGTGTGCCAAACTTTATAAAGAAGCCTAGAAGCGTGGTGTTGCCACTAGCATAGAGCAGCTGCAGTCAAGTTGGAGTAGTTTAAGAAGTTCTTCACCCATCAGCCAAGGGCTGCTGTTTCATCAGACATGCTGGGTGCAGTGTACCTACCTTTAATGGTTTACAGTGCAGGCATCTGCTTGTGAACTAGTTGTCTAAAATTCTTTTCAAATTCAGTGGAAAATCTGGCCTTTTAGATGATGCTTTATATGACCCGTAAGAGATGCTGAGATATGAAATGCCTACATTTGGGCAGCTGGATCCCACCTCCAGGCTGAGCAGCTGCTCCTTGTACATGGAGCACTGCTGACTACAACAAGCAAGGTTCAACTGCCCTGTGTGCTGACCTCTAAAACCACCCAGGCTCAGCTGCTAGTATGTCACTAAAGCTTCATTTCCTGACTGTTAAAACTCATTCCAGTTCAGACAGACTTGATGCTCCTGGTGTCCACCACCAGGACACTTTTGCAGTCTCTGGCAGTTAAGTTGTTTCATGTTGTTGCAGAGTTAACCATCCTGTTATAAAACAGTATTCTTTTAAAACAAGCATGTATTAAGAATGTGAGCCACAAACCCAATGAGGTGAGAGAATTATTAGTAGTTTTTAACAGTTTTGCATTGCATCTTTTGCTGCTTTTTAAATTCCAGGTAGGCATCTTAATAACCTGTGAAGAGATTGCTTAATTATACTTATCTGTGACCTTCTATAGCTTCACCTACCCAATTGCTTCTTTTAGCTAAAGTACTCACCTTTTTCTGGTCCTTTTCCATGCAAGTAAGAATAAAAATATTCCTAAAGATTTAAATAAGGAAGAAGCTAAAATCCACAAGGAAGCACAGCTAAAGCTAAACCTCAATATGCTAAGCTGGAGTTAAACTTATATATACTGTTGTCTTCCTGAATGTATTTCCTCATTCAAATAATTTTTCATGTCACCTTAAAAGAAAAAAAAAAAAGGAGGGGAAGTGTTACATTTAATTTTCATGCTTGGTGCATTTATAGATGTAATGAATTTACAAAATGAGCCTGTTGTGGCTCAACCCCATTTAAGCAGCTCAGCCCCACATGGCTGCTTGCTCACTCCCTGGACAGTAGGATGGGAGAATCAGAAGGGTAAAAGTGAGAAAACACATGGGCTGAGATAAAGACAGTTTAATAGGTAATGCACAAGCCCCACAAGCAAGCAAAGAAAATTAAGGAATTCATTCACAACTTCCCAGAGCCAGGCAGGTGTTCAGCCATCTCCCAGGAAAGCCAGGCTCCATCGTGCTTAATGATTACTTGGGGGATCAACATCATCACTCTGAACATCTCCCCTTCTTCCTTCTTCCTCCAGCTTTGTATGCTGAGCATGACACCAGGTGGTCTGGGATATGCCGTTGGTCAGCTGGGGTCAGCTGTCCCTGCTGTGTCCCTTCCCAGCTCCATGTGCACCCCCAGCCCAGTCACTGGTGGGGTGGGGTAAGAGGCAGAAAAGGCCTTGACCCTGTGTAAGCCCTGCTCAGCAGCAACCAAAACATCCACATGTTATTACAGCACAAATCCAAAATACAGCCCAGCACCAGCTACTGTGAAGAAAAATTAACTTAATCCCAGCCAAAATCAATACAAGAGCCTTAAGTCTTCACATCCTTTTACAGTGTAGCAATACATGTATGATGAGGGTACTTGTGCATTAGAAGATAGAAGATAGAGGTTTCCATAATTACAGGTTACAAAAGAACAAAGGTTATCAAAATAAGTTGTTTCAAGTGCACAGGAAAATAATATTCTATGGGTTTCTCAGGATGGGGAAGGTAATAATTTTTATAATTTTTATTCTGGGTTCCTGTTTTGCTCAGATACCAAAACCCCCCTCCTATTGAGACAGTCATTGGGACCTTTCTATCTGATGAAAGCAGTATCCATTGCCACTGTTCAGTGCAGTGCTGGCTGATATGGGCAGACAACATATGCCATTATTTGCAAGTGTCTGCAAAGTCTGTATCCACACAAGAGAGAGAAAGTTTTCCATCCCAAGGCTCAGTGGTGCGTGCTGATGCGCACCAAGGATGCTTAGGGCTACTCCAGACTTTTCTGTTCACACCAGGCAGCCCTGTACCCTAGATCTCATATGGATGTACCCTGTAGTGTCCATCTCTGCCCAGTGCAAAACCTGCAGGAATAGTGTTGGAAGACAGGATGGGTCTGGGAGAGCCAAATGGAATGTTCTTGGCCTTACTGCCATTTGGGGGGAATCTTGGGAGTGAATGCAGGGGATGTACCTGAAGAGGTCCCCAAGGAGAAAGCTGCAATTCAGCAGAGGGGACATTTGGGTGCTCAGATTTCCTCCCTGCCAGTGTGGGACACAATGGTGACATTTCCTAAGTACCAATTTTAGTCCAATGGTGGGATGAGTTCTATGTAAATACACACATTCCTATGGATTAGCTGAGCATCTGTGTTATTGTATGCAGATTTTGGAAACACAAGTGGTTAATACCATATATCTGAGGCACCTTATTCTTTCGTACATACTGCTGAAATAAAACCACTTACAGTCCCAGTTAGTAGCTTACCTGCAACTTGGCAGAGCTTTGGCTGGGTGTTAGATGTAAATATAACATTTTCTTTCCTGAGATAGCCTACACTTCAGTGATATTTTTAGTAGAAATGCAGTGCAAAAGTGAAATAGATTATATTAATCATTGTCTAGAAGATTTCTATCCACTGCATAGGAAGTTGTTATTACATTTTTCATCAGGCCATATGGCATCTAAATATAATGTGCTAAATTACTAATGCAGGACAATAAATAACATTATGATTATGTGTTATGGGTGCCACCTCATACGTGCACAACAAGTAATTATAGTTGGGATGAGTAATGGAGATTTGGGTGTTATATTTAGGAATATATGAGAAAGGACACAATTTGTCATTAAGGATGGTAATTGTCTCATCTCACTTTGCAGATTCAATAAGTAGGTGTCCATACTACGCCAGTCATCTGTGACTGCATCTGTGATCAGTGGAGAGGAACAGAGACTTCAAAAGATAAATGATCCTTCCTCTCTTAGACAAATATTTTCAGAGGACTGCATCTCAAAGTCTCACACAAACAGAACAACATCTTTCTGGAGGAAAAAAGAGCATCCAGGAAGACCTGGTCACACATTGTAACCTTTCCCAGATGAATCTCCAAGTCTTCGCTGCTTCAGTGAGTGATCATCCATAGTGAAACTTTTGATGGTGTTTATTTAAGCCTTTTTTTTACGTTCCAGTGAAAAATTTCATTATTTCCCGAGGCACTGTATACCAATGCTTAATTTTCCTTAATCCTAGACTGTTGTCTAGTGGTTTAATGTAAATATCCTTTACTGCAACTTATCTCTGTTGCTTCTTGCTCTAATAGACATAAACAGGTTTATTTCATCCTTTTTCACAAGTAATTTTCATATATTTAAAGATTCCCCTGCCCCCAGTTTTCTCTCTTCTTGACATCATTTGTGTCTTGACACTGAACTGAAGTACAAGTAAAGCGATATTAGTAGGATTTATGTAGAGTTAAACCTTCCCTCCCCTACCCCTTCACGCCCCCAGTAACCTCAGTGTTGCACAGACTCCACGATAGCACTGATCTATCTTGCTGCACCCATGGTTGTGACACCCTAATGCTGTTGGTCTCTCAGCCCTGGCTAATTTCAAGTGAGCACTCCCAGCTCCTTCCTGGTAAATCAAGGACAGGAGAGGGTTAAGTGTTTGGTTGTTTAACACTTCTTATGGACACTAGCTGCTTCACAGCTTTGCCAGTGTTTACAAGCATAATGTAGTTTTTGATGCATATCTGCCTTTTAAATTTTCATGTACCATTTTCATTGACCTTCCATGCTTTCTAATTTCTTTACAGTGATACCTTCATAATTTCCACAAATCCAGCCATTTTGTTTGAGTGTACTGAAATATGCTTAAGGATTTTGTTAAGTTACGCTTCACAGAGAACATTTCACAGAACTATACATTATACCACAAAATTGTTCTTACCATGCTAATTTAAAACATATTTTTCTTTAGATTAGTTCATAAAGAGAGAGGAAGGAAGATATTTAGCTCCAGACAGCGCTTGCAATAGAAATCAGTTATTTCTGTACAGCATCTTTCCTTTGAAATATCACTAAATGATTTCCAGAGAGAGGAAGAATGTAATTTAATGATCCCTTGCACAGCTCAAACACCTTTCATCAGAGCATCTCAAAGCATTTCAGACAAGCCTCAAAGCTTGTCTGTTTTTCCCCAACTATTTCAGTTGGCCTAATAAAAGATACTGTCTTCCTACACACATTGTATTGTTTAGCACTCAAAGCATTATCATACTTGTTTTACTGATAAGTAAAAGGGGCACAAAGAATCCACATAGTTTTATTTGAGACAGTGAATCTGAGGTGAACTCTGTGGGGTCTGGTTTTCACTGAGTCTCCAGGATGAGCAGAATACATGTTCTCAGATTACAGGCAGACATGTAGAGCAGAGTCTTCATTCCACTTACATCAGTGGCAGAGTTCCCACTGATCTGAATAAGGCTGAAATCACATCCCAGCTTTTCTAACTGCTGCCTGCCAAAGTCAGCTTCAGACCTGTGCATCCATCCCATTCTCTGTGTCACTGTTAGTAATGGAGGTTCTGTCACACCATGCCTGCCACACCATGCCTGGCATTTCCCCCCCAAATAAGTGAACAAGTCTAAATAAGGCATGAGAGACCCCAGCAACAGGAGGGGGTGAGTGTGTGGTGTGTGGTTAACAGTCTCCCTTGCAGTCACTGCAGATCCCTGCATCTGCCTGCACACTCCCTGTGCTGACAAAAGGACCCTTATGAAGAGCCCTTTGGACAGGCTTACCCTGAACTGGATGTGTGCTGTCCTGGCTCATGAGTGTCCCAGGCTGCAAATATGCTGCTGATAGCACCACAAAAACCATATCACATCTCTGTTACTATGTCTGACCTTTTTAATTAAAGTCCATTTAATTTTAATTAAAATCTAACAATTTTGAGAAATCTAGCAATCTCTTTCAGCTTCATTTTTGCTTAATTAAGACTGTGGATTTGGGCATACAGCACCAAATGCATCCAAAGAAACTGTTGTCTTAAGGAATTAAGAGTCTCAAAACAATGATCATTAAATCTTTTTACATACTGTCTGTGGAGTATGCACTTTCATCAGAAGCCGTATTGTACAACAGAAATACAAACACTTTAAACTACAGATTACAAAAAGGAGCACAAAGAGAGAGAATTCCATATACATATGTCTTCTGCCATTGAGGATAGATGAATATGGTCCTGATGAGAAACAGAATATATGTTCATTCTCACTCCCTGTACTGTCCATTTGTCCCTTGCTACAGGGGTCTTCTCAAGCTTGACGGGGGTGCAGCCTGGGTGGCTGGTCTTAGTATATTCTTTTTTATTTTTAAGCAAAATGATCACTAAATCCTCTTGCTGTGGTGCTAGACTGAGAACAGAAACCTCTTGCCCATCTGGCATTTGTTATCTTCAGCTGCCTTTCCTCTTTCATAGGTATTTCAGGTCATGGATAAGCTAGAGGAAAAAAGAAAGTTTTTCATACCACCAGTTTCAATTTGAAGGTAAAGAACACCAAACAGACAAGGCCTGAGTGTAACTTCTAGGCTCACAGAAACATTTTCATGTCTTTTTGGCAAAATTATATGCTAGTGTTTCTATACACATCTTGTATAACAAGCCACTTGCAAATCTTTATATCTGATCATTCTCTCATTGTGTTGGAAAACAATATGTGGGAGTTTCTTTCCATACTAGATCTTTGTGGGTAACTTGCTAGTAAACTAATTTTACATGACTCAGATTTAAATAATAAAAAGGCTTAACTCCAGTCTGAGAAGAGTTTATTGTCCACAACTGTAGCCTAGAGACAAACTCCAGCACCTTTGGGACTCGGCTGAGGCAGCAATTAGGCAGCATTTTATTGTGATGCAGTGAGTGCGCAAAAGATGAAGCTGGACTACTCTCAAGAGCTTAGAAACAAAATTGGCTTCCTGGAGAGAGAACATAAGAAATCTGGCAACCTAAAAATATTTAAAGAGCTTAGGGCTCCCAGGGGAGAATTTCAAGCTATTGAAGTGGAAAAGACTGAGCATTTGCTAAGATTGAAAAAAAAAAAAAAGGGGGGGGGGGACATGAAAAACGACAAAGTGGGGATTTTTTTACTGTAGCATTTTTCAAAGGGGAAAATATAATAAACCTGAAATCAATCAGTAACACAGACTTCAATGCAGCGTTCCAAATCAAACAGCCCTGGCTTGAAAACAGGAGTCAAAAGAGATTTTTTTTTCATTTCAGAATTATAAGGGATTGAGGCCAAGAAACCATTAAATGAGGTGAAAGGTCTAGGGTAGAGGGCATCTTGAGCAAGTCTAATGAAGTCATGGTTGCTTCAGCAGCCACGTTCCCGAAGGGTTTTGCTGTGTCTGTCACTGTGTCTCTGTTCCTGTGAATCTGGCTCCCTGGCCTCTGGGGTTATGTGCCAGAGCATGCTGCACCAGGCACCCTACAAAGCCCCTTTCTGCAGCCCCAGAACATGAAGCATCCCTGTGTCAGAATGCAGCTGTGCAAAATGGGATTTATCTCGCCATCATTTGGTGTGTGTCACGCAGGCGTTCACCTGGGAGCTGGCTATGCCTGACTCCATGTATTATCAGCGGGGAGCAGCAGGAACTCACGAGGCACAATTGAGTTCAGCTGAGTGTAAATTTCTATCTTATGCCAAAAGTGTCTATTTTTCTCACTTGAAACGGCGTCCTAAGGTGACTGAGTAGCAAATGGACACCTACTGCTTAAACATCTACATTTGTTCAATGAACACTACCCACGCAACTGGCATCACCCCCATGCAGACTGTGTTAGAGGTTTCTCTGCTGTTTTCTTCATGCAACATGTATCTAGGACTAAGATGAATTAGCTGGAACAGTTTCATTTAGGTCCCAACAGGAACTAGAGGGTGCAGAGTGTTTACCTTGTTGTAGGCTCTTCTCTTACTTGCCACCATTCCTCTGCATTATGCTGACAGCCTTGTCTTATATCACCCCTCCAGCCAGATTTGAGGGCTGAGGAATGGCTATCAGTAAGGAGAGAGGGATAGGGGTCACCACAGAATGGAAATGAAGAAGGCTGGTAGAGGGAAGGAAGCAATGCAGTGTGAGAAAGGGCCAGGATACTTTATATGCAGAGTAACAGCAGCCCCCTCTGTCTCCTGGGTATCCTCAGGGCAGTGCAGTTCACAGTCCTGAGCTCTGTGTGTGTAAGGCAGCTGAGGAACAGATCGCTCAAGTTCTCCACCTGGGTCCTGGGCTGCACTGCAGGTAGAGGGAGCATGCTGTGTGTAATGTCTCTGACATGAAATGAACCCTGCCACACACATCCTACCTGCATCTGGTATCACCACCCTGCCTCAGCCATACAGCTCAGCCCATGATTTCATACATCAGAGGCAAACCCATCAAATAACAAAAGAAACTCCGAGAGATGTCTGAAAGATTTCTGCCCCAAGGGCAGAGCCAGGCGACTGATCAAAAAGTAAAGTCATGCTCTGTTCTTCTGTACCTGAGTAAACTTCACCTGCACAAACTTTTGACATATCTGTTGACTGACAAAGCTGTGCATAGGCATAACAAGTCAATGAGTTTTAAATAGTCTCCTGATGATTACCCATTCAGTGCTGAAGGTAATTTCTTCTCATAGTCCCAAGGCATCCCTTTCATGTATTTAATGTCATAGGCTTCCCATGCTGTTGTTGTGTTGCTAGTTTGGAAGTTTTATTATCTCTGGCTGCAATTCGCAGTGCAGACAGTGTTTGCTGCTGTTACCACTAATCATCAGTCTAAGGGCCTGGTACAAGTGTGATACCCAGTATCAGGGGGCTTTGTTGAGCCCTACTCACAGGCTATATATATTGTAAAGCCATCTTGCTCATCCTGCACTTGATTATTGGGAAATTGCCCAGAATTCATCTCTTTTGTTTGCCAGAAATTAGGGTTATGATAAGCAACAGGGAAAAGGACAGCATTATCTTCTCTGAAATGCACCAGCATAGCAGCCAATTTCTGGACACACCATTCATAAACCCGGAAGCAAAGTGCTGGCTGGTGTGCAAATGTAACAGCAAACACAGCTTTCCCTGGAGAGGCTGAGCGGTAATATGCAGAGACAATGTGGGCAGCTCTGGATGAGCAGAGGACATGTGGATCTCAGTGTGCTGTAGACAGCTGTGCCTCTGCTATGGCATGGTGTAAGGCCAGACATATACTTAAGGCATTTCCTGCCTCACCATTGACTGCTCAGAGCACGATACACACTTTCTATATATCCAGAAGACCTAGGATAAATGCAGTCACATCTGCAGGAGAGGGGGAATTGGACCCTATACCCAGGACCCCATGTTCAGGATCTGTATGGAAGTGCTTCCTGGTCACTGCCATATCAGTGATAAGGATCAGTGCACACTGCATGGCACCCCATGATGCTGAAGAGGAGACAATGCTGAGGATCTGTGCAAATCCACCCATCCCAGGCCTGAGCTGCTTTCTGCTGGAGATCCTGTCACTTCACTGAAGTGGTGCAGAGGAGAAGGAGCATGATCGAGGTTGGGTTCAGCTAAACATGGGAAGGAACAGCCTGGGCTATGAAGGGAGCTGGGTATACCTTAAATGAGTTTGTTGCTGACAGGACAATCTGCAGCACCAGAGTCAGGGCCTTATGGTAGGAATCCAGAGCCATGTGCCCTTCTACAGTACACCCTTTGTTGCTGGATGAGCATCCACAGAAAAAGCACATATTGCAGCAAGGCTTGCAAGAAGCAGGTATAATCCATTGTCATATTGCTAGGTGACAAGAAAATAAATGCTTTTATGCCTACCAAGATGTGACTAGCTTTGTCAGTTATGTAACCCACTTGTTCATGCTGTTGTCAGGATCAAAAAGCCTTACACAGCTTCTTGGCCTTCAGAAACCCTAAATATCTGGGCTACATTGCGTTAACATGATGCATATTATAGAAGGGTTGGAACATCCTCAATGAACTCTTCTTGTGGCCATATATTTGCTTTTCTCGGGTGAGCTCAAATCTGCAATACACAGTGATTAAAAAACAAGCAGACTCTTACAAGTCTTTCCATTTTAAAGTTACATATTTAATAAACAATGCACCCAAATCATACCTTGTTTTATAGTAGAGAGGTGAAAGGGGATCAGATGTGTGAAGTGTCAGATCAAGGTTAGTTTGAGATACACTTCAGATACCTAAAAAACACCAGTAGCACTTTGTACCCTTGTTGAGATCTCACCAAGCTGCATCATCTCAAAGTGTTCTGCAAACAAGCAGTTGTGCCTCTGCTGTAAGAGATATCAGTATTACTCCCATTACAGATAGGAAAAGTTAAAACAAAAGGGACATGGATTTGTCTCTTTTCGGTGGCAGAGCTGGGATCGGATTCACTTGTCCTGATTTTTTGCTCTAAGCACCAGCATTGTTTCTTAGGTGTTATCTCAGCCAACCCTTCACTGATGAACAATGGGGCAGGAAGCACAGTAAAGCCAAATAAGGCCAGTGTTCATCTTGAATTAGATCAATACTAATGGAATCTGAGTAGCTGCTTGGAAATTACTACAGGTTGACAACTTGATAATATGAGGAAAAGAAAGACCTGTGCATTTTGGTGAGGAAGGAGGTCCTTGGGGAAAAACTCTTACAAACTAAAACCAGACTAACAGGTGGATTTTGGTATCGGTTTATCTGCTCTTTGTGGTATAGCTGAGTTTGACAAATGTCATTACTTTCCTTGGTTTACAGTTATTTTATTTTGTATCTGGAAATCCCCACTAATCACAGTGAACTTTTGCTCACTAGGTGCTCTGAACACACAGTTCATGGCCCTGTGACCTTCCTGAGCATTGAAGATGCATTGAACCTGGGCAAGAATATGGCAGAGGGAAGGGGATTGCCTCAAGGTACAGAATTGAGATGGCGCTGCATGAAACAGCCATAGGCATCTCTGTAGACACTGACTCACTTTCAGAATTATAGGTTCCAGGGTATGGAATAGAGGGGGAAGAAACCCAGGGAGAGCCCTTCTCAGGCAGATGAAGCACTTTGAATGCTGTTCTGGTGAGGAATGTTTTTTAGCTTCTCTTGTGTGCATGAGCCACTTCCCTTGGAGCATTCCTCTCTGCCGTTGTTCTCATCTCTACTATCCCCACTCCTAGGCAGATGCCAATGCTGTCTGGACATGCCCTGTGGAAATGAGCTTCTCTGTGGGATGGAGGACTGCACACTGCCTTTGGAGAAAAGGAAGGACAGAAGAACTGAAATAGCTATTTACCCACAGCAAGAAAATGTTATTTTTGGGGCAAAAGGGAGCTGTAATGTTTTCCTGTTACAGTAGTTGGCAGCATTTCTCTATAGCCCAAACAGTTCTTTCTTTACTCTTTGCTGTAAGTTTACTAGAGGGAGAGACATACATGAACAATTCTGTAATTCAAACACAATATACTGACAGTAAGACAGGTTTAAACCCTGGGAGACTATGGGGATGGAGTGAAGGAATAGCAGAGTGGGACTCTGAACCTGGAGCCTGAGCTGAGAGGATCCTGGTGGCTATGTGCACAGAAATGTTGCATGTACAGTGATTTTCAAAGCATAGACTATTTGGAATAAAGTAAGGACATCTCTTGCAGTTTTTTTTCCTGGGTACATCCAGATGTTTCAATTTACTAGATTGGAATGGTGGCATGGGGAAATGTGAACCAAATGAGTTAGCTGAGACAACTGCACTTTGAGGCTGAGGTAGCTGAATGAGCTGATCTAAAACAGGAGGAGCATTTCATGGAAATACAGAAGAAAGCTGGGTAGCAACTTGTCTTTCCTACAGAACAGATTATAAGCCATCCAATGACCCTGGTTTTCCTCTCCCATTAACATCTTAAACCTCTTTTGCTTCAGGGGAAGGTTAATGGAGAGGCTGCAGTGGCTTAATCCTGGCAGAACTTGTCTTACTCTGTAGCTTCATCTTACAGGGGCCACATAAACCTGACAGACAAGGGAAGAATGAGTTCTCTCTTCAGGGAATGCCGGGGGGCCTCTAGTTCAGCTGGTTGCCAGTGTTTACCCCTGTTTTGCCTAGTCACTGTGAGCACTAGGTCCTTTTCTGCACAGTTCCCCACACAGCTTCAGCACTGGCCCTTCACCAGACTCTCCCCCAGGCCAGGCACCTACCAAATACACTCTCTCATCAGCAACATGCCATAACCAACAAAGAAAGACACTTGATTTTGGACAAAATTTTGTTCTTTGGGGAGAGTGTTGACCATGATGTGGCTGATTCAGCCCGGGTATAAGCTGCTGTTGTAGCTATAGCCATGGTGCAGCAGGTGTTAAATCTAGTGCATGGGTTGCACTGAACACATTTGCAGCTTCGGTGCATAGCTGGATGGTAAAACTGTAAACACCTGAGGCCTAAATACCACAGGAAAACCCCACAGTTGCACATATATCAGATGTGTTTTCCTCATGGCACCATTCTTTAACAGATGGTTTTTAAACCCCTTTTCTCCGTGTTCAAAGGAGCAGAGGAATGTTTGCATCCATCCTATGGTAAGGCAGTGGCCTGCCCTGCCCTCCTCCCACGGGCATTTAGGGCCGTTTGTGGGCACTGCAGAAGCTGTGTGGTTTGGTGCACAGCCCTCTGACTCCTGGGGGCTCGGCCCCACGGTGGCAGAAAGGCCAGACTTGCACTTTCCAGCTCGGCATCCCTGGCCATCTCCTTGTGCCAGCTCCAGTGTCCACCCAAGCGGTCGGCCAATTCGGCAAACTGAGCCAACTGAAAATTAACCCTACCAAAAGAGAAAAAAAACAGGAGGGGAGGATCGCACTGAGACCAATCAGCCCCTGGCACCACAGACCCTACAGCCAAAGGAGCACAAGAGTCAGCAGAGGGGGAGAGCTGCCTTTTGGCTGGAACCCAGCTGTAGGTCAGCTTAGGCCAGTTGTGAAACCGCACAGCCCCTGTGCTGCCGAGAGAGCGGGCGCGCTCACCAAGAAACCTCTCTGTGGAGAGCTTCACTGTCAGTGTTTGTGTTAGGGAGACTGGAACGTCCCTCATGGATCCAGCCATTTCCGTGATTCATGTCTGAGGCCTTGAAGATTTAATGGCTATTTTCCCAAGCAAGAAAACTGCAGATTCTCACTGCACGTGCACTCTGAGTGCCCTTCGAGGGTGATTTTGTGTCATCCCACTAGAGGAAGTGCCTCAGGGCAGAGCTGGGTCTTGTTCTTTTGCAAAGTGGGAGGCATAAATAGTTAATAGAAGAACAAAAGAGGACAGCTATGCCAGGGTATACAGCAGGGAAAGTGAGAGCACAAATTAACCTTATGGCTTGCCTTTTGAAGAACCACACAAAGTTTTGGATGTTTTTACAAGTAGTGTAGCAGCAGTGATGGTGTGAGGCTATAAGCATGACAGAATTTATAGAAAGAGATTATGTCTACCAGCTGACCATGTTGTAGTAAGCAGACACATAAGCTCTTCTTCAGGCCTGTTTTAGATTTGAAGAACTTATGTCTCTGAAAGCATGTTTTGCCTAGGAAATAGGTTGGTCTAACAAACACCTTTTCCACCGGTCCTGCCCCACTGCTGATTTAAGGGCACTCTTCTGGCAGAAGTTTCAGCTGGAAATTCAATTCTCAGTCTTGAAACATTAACTCATAGATCTACATTGTTAAAGGCACATCAGAGGCAGGAGTGCGGTGCACCCAGTTACACACTGAATTAATTCTTCTCCCTTCCCTCCCCCCTGCCAGGCACCACCACACGCCATCTAGTGAAGTAACAAAGAACGCTGCCAGACATACCGTGCACATGTAGGCTACATTTATCTTATTAAACCAGGAAACGATGCCTACTGGAGAGAGCAGGCTCTTTTTTTCAAACTCCAGTTATTTGTTTTAAGATAGCTACCCTAAGGAAAGGGCCTTTCCCAGCCTTTGCTGTTACATAAACTGGGGCACTTATCATCACTGCTGTGATGGGATTGATATGAGCAGAAGACAAAATTTACGCCAAAATTGCTTAATACATACTCAGTAAGCTTGAAGATGCCTGTAAGGTATCTGTTGCCTAAAATACTTCCTGGCTTAAAGGCAGATGCTGTTTCAAAACTAACTTTACCACCGTGTAACTGCAGCCCAGAGTGAACTGCGCTCCTTGGCCCTTGAAAGCCACATTCCTCCCGCTGGTGTGGCTGCAGCCTGCGCTGCGCTGCGGAGCTGCGGAATCCCTGTGTCCTTCCTGCCTCAGGCTGTCGTGCTGTAGCAGCAGCCAGAGTACAGGAAGTAATGCCGAGCACACACCCTCCCTTTGTGCTTTAGGAACCTTCCAAAGGCAGCAAACACTTGTCCTTTGTCAGCGAATAAAGCACAGAGCGTAAGGCACAGAAGATTTATAGGTGTGCTGTCCCGGCACTGCGTGCTTGGATTTACCCTCACTCAGATCCCATTTACTTTAATAGGGATGTTGCTGCTAAAACCCGGCACGATGTTTAAAATATTTACCCCATAGAGAGCAGATAATCTGGGAAGTAACAAGGTGTCATTTCCTACCAAATGTGCTCTCTGACTATAACCACATGTTAATGGTACTATTTAGGGGCATGCTAGAGCAAGGAGCCAATTCACCACTTACCAGCACAGTTAAGCTGTGCCGCCATATGAACTAGGAGGGTTCTGTTTGCTGTCATGCTGATATTTGTCAGATAAGAAAAAGAAAAAAAAATTTTAATACCAAAGCTGGAACATCAGGCTTCCTTGTGTGTGGCTTGCTTTCATTATTTTTCTTTTAATCCTCAGGACAAAATAATTTTTTTCTTGCAGTCCAACCCTGAAGTTTATTAGATTTCTATGAGTGCTTCAGTGGTGCTCCTCACACGTGACCACCACAGATGACATGGTGGTCCTAGAGATCATGTTAAGCATGGCAGAAGGATACTTAACATCAGGAATTCTGCCTCCCTTTTCAAGAATATCAAAATGCTACCTAGCCTTTCATTTTGCCAGGATTTTGCCCATTCTGGTGTTGACATCAGCAGATTTTACTCTGTCATTTGCAACATGAAGCAAAGACAGCAGCTGAGCTCTCCCATCACTTCACCTACCCCTTGCTCAGTTCTGAATGAAGGCACATCAGCACAGCACAGCTCAAAACCTCTGAAGAAGCCATAAAACCCAGCAGCCCCCATGAAACTGTAGCCTTTCTCCTGCCCAGCTAAAGTGGTGCTTGATTGACTCTCCTTGTCAGTGGACAAGGAGACTTGTTATGAGATGTATTAATGAGTGTGTTGGGAGGGATTAACCACAGTCCCTCACCTTGAAATTGCTTCAGCTTGATTTCTTATGGAAATGAGGGCAGCTGTATACATATATCTCAGTCTCTGCTTTTCTGCATATCTGCCCTTCCCCCAGCAACTTCTGAATTCTTGGACCAATGTCAGCAATCTATAATAGAACAGTAGCAGTCTTAAAGATAATTAAGTTGCTAAATGTTCGTTAAAGCTGGCCATGAACTACAGGAGAAAGAACTTATTGTCATTTAAAATAACAATGTGGCTCAAAACTAACTTGTCCCAAAGAATCCCTGCCGGGGAGGATATTATGCGAACCCTTTTTTCCCTCCCTACACATGTGTTTAGTAGAGCAGAATCCAGCCCTAAAAACTGCAGTTCCTTTATAAATTATTTCTAAGGTGTAATCCCAGATATTATTGCATAGATAATTAACCATCAAACACTAATTAATTCCTTCAAATATGGTGCAAGGCACCACAGAGAGTGTGCTGTAACGTGCTGGCAAATGAAGCAGTCTATTCAAAACTGTAATGGGATCACTAGTAGGGTTGCCCAAAACACTAGAAATAATCTAGTGGGATTAGAAAAGTTCATTTTGATGAGGGGTACATGGTAGCATCCAAACGGTTTTCATTGGGTGCTCGCGTGGAGCTTGTTTGGCTTGTTGAGCTTGTGCACATGCTGCTGTTCACCCATTTTGTACTCTAGCCCCATCCATTTTGTGCATGCTGGCATGGCAGCAGCAGCAGCAGCATCTCTGTCTCAGGCAGTTTGCTGGGAGGAATCACCTCACTCTGCAGCCCTGCCCCACAAATACAAGAGAGCAGAGTCTTGAAGCACAGATTGGGCAAGGAGCTGGCATCGCTTCATCGGGAGCCCAAAGCCCCTTGTGCTGTGACACAGAGAAGGGGTGGGAGTGACAGACATTCCCTGCTCATCCCTGAGCCCAGAGCTACCACTTGAAACAGATGTCTGTGTGAAAAGGGCTCACACCTGCCAAACCACCAGCCTCAAACTTCCTTCCTTGTTTCTTCAGGCCTCAGAATAATAACAGCATTTGTGCAATGTGTACTGTGGCCTGTGGTTTTCTCTTGTCCCTGTACACATGCTATTGAACCTCCCCAGAGCAAAAATCAGACAGCAAAGCCTTACAAGATGGCAGAAAAGAGGTGAACAGTGAAGCAATGTGTACTCTGCTCAGCTGGGTTCACTTTTCAACACCAATAAAAAAGGAGGAAAAGCGTGGGTCAGTGTTGCAAACCTTGCTGGAGAGGCATTTGAATCTGATAAATACTACAAGCACCTCATTTGCACGTCGATTTGCAGAGCACTAAACTAGGAAGATAACCGTTAACAGCAAAGTCATCTTGAATCGGAAACTTTCAAGATTTCATTTTTAACTGTGGTGAGAATTTAGCATTTTTCGCTGCTTTGCTTTTGGTTCCTGTTTTTGCTAGCATTGAGAAATGAGGTGCCTTAGGAAGCTGCATGGTATGTAACAGGCAGGAGCAGCCTGTATACAAAGGAAGGAAGATGATGTGGCAGAACATTGTTGAGGAAAGATCCTGTTTGTACAGGGAGCTGCAGAATAGTAAACCAGAACAGAGCAGGGATGCAGAATTGAAAGGAAATGGACCCAAAATGATCCTGAATCCTGTTTGTGTGCAAGAGCCCACTAGAGCCACCAATAAAATTTAAAAATCAGGCTTGTCTTTTCTCTGATTTTTTATTCTGCAGTGGAGCGGAGAAGAGAGAGGAAGAGAGGGCAGACATGCCAGCCTGAATTCCTCTGCCAGTCTTCCTTCCCAGTGCAGTCCTGCAGCAGTGACTGCAGCAGCACTCAGGTTTGCTTTAAAACTGCTAGAGCTGACCAAAAGTTTCTCAAAAGTCATTCCTAGCTGTGTTTTATCCCAGGGACATTTATTTCAGGAACAACTTCTGAAAAGGTCCTGACTACCTTTCTGATATTTTGAGATATATTAAAAAAACACCTCTTAGGGTTTGGTTTGGGTTTTTGATTTGCTTTTTTTTTTTTGAAACAATTAACTGATTCAATGAGCTTCAGTTCCTGATAAATATTTGCCTGTTCTGCAGATGCTGTATGTGTAGCAGAGGGAAGTGACTTTGCTGCTATATATGCCCATTTCAGGTCATACTTTTTTGTTAGCCCTTTTAAAGAACAGCCACTTAAGGTCATTACATTCTCTAAATAAGTCTCTAATATGGTTTTCAATAAACTTATCTCCTCAAAGTCATATCAAACATCTTGATAACATCTTGTTATCCCTGCAACAGGAGGATTAGCCTGTGAGTAATCTGGGTGGTGCTGCAGCAAGTGTTTGGGGTTTTTTTAATTGCTTCAAGTGATTTATGGTCAAATTTAGAGACCAATACATGTAAATCCTGCATCCAAACCTGAGCATTTGTAATTACTTTTTTGCTTGTATGTAACCTTCTTGCTTTGGTGTGAGCAACTTTGATCTTTGATGCACTGACCAGCTTCCTGCAGTAGGCGGAAAAGACATTCATAACTGTGTCTGCAAGCTGCGTCAAGAGTTTATCGAAGTTGCTGACTCCTAAAATTCAGGCGAGCAGTGCCACAGCACAAACTATAAATGACCTTTTTATCCTGGCCTGCTGGCAGTAAACAAGCTTTATACAAACATAGGCAAGGAAAGCACCATACTAAGGTGTTT
>NW_005054412.1:2537288-2548985 GCF_000277835.1 Geospiza fortis | reverse complement strand
GAAAGATGGGGCATGAAAATGCCTCTCCCATGAAATTTGAAATAATCTTAATTGTAACATGCCAGAGATATTCTAGCACATATCAGAGGTGTCCTGGACCTGAGCAAAGAATAACATGAATCTTATCCCAAGGCATGCAAAAGCAGTCAGCCAGTGCTGAGTGGGGAGTGAATCACTGATTCAACAAGCTTCAGTTCCTGATAAAATGTCTAGGAGAGAAGTAACTGGTCAAGGAGTTTCTCTAGGCATTGAGAGTCTAGAAAGCCTGTTTCCTCAGGAAATTTCCATGGGGAATTTCTGTGGTTTGTGCTTTTCTGTGGGTGATAAATGATGTCGCAGGATAATTTTGGTCATTCTAATGGCAGGTGCAATATGGGTGGTGCAAAGGGAAAGCAAAGGGGGCTAAAATTCCTCCCTTGTTTTAGATACATCATCCGCTCCTCACAATGTGGCTGGCACCACTCAGTCTCTGTGCTGATGGGGTGAGGCAAAGTGACACTGGAGCCAGCCAAAGCTCTTGTGCATAGCTGCGGCAAGGTGGGGCAGTGCCATGGACTCCATCAGCTCTCCCTGCCAGGCATGGTGAGGTGCTGTATGGCTAGGAGATCCCCAGACACAGTGAAGTGCCATGTGGCCAGGGGGTCTCAGGACTGGAGGGCTTGTGGGCAAGTATGGACTCCAGGCAGCAAGTCCTGCCTTCCCATGTGGCCTACATATGAAGTCAGGGATGTGTCTGGTGTATATATATATATATATCCAACTGATCCCTCCTAGAGGTCCCATCCCATGCTGGGGACACGTGGGATGTATGCCTCCCCAGCATGCACACTGTCCCTTTCACAACTAGCAGTGAATGACCCAGCTCTCTATGAGGCAGCAGCAGTGCTGCCTACATATGAAGTCAGGGATGTGTCTGGTGTATATATATATATATATCCAACTGATCCCTCCTAGAGGTCCCATCCCATGCTGGGGACACGTGGGATGTATGCCTCCCCAGCATGCACACTGTCCCTTTCACAACTAGCAGTGAATGACCCAGCTCTCTATGAGGCAGCAGCAGTGCTACAAGTTTTAAATCATTAAAAAAAAAAAGCCCCAGCACACTTCCCAGTGCCTAAGTTCTAATGTCTGAGCATGCCAGGTGGGATGGGAGATGTACCTGAAGTGGACATGTACTTCAGGTAGCCATCAGCACCAAGGTATGTATCTGCAGGATGTGGGTATGGGAAGTGCCTGCCCAGGTCTGCTTCTGCAGCTTCAGCGTTGACTAGGCATACTAAAAACTTCATTGTGGTAAGGAATGTCCTCTCTTCTCACCGTTTTGGTACACTTGTGCAGCCTCTCTGGGTTTGTATGATGCATGTCTGAAAAGGAAACAGGAAGGAGCTGCAAATGAAAATTTCAAGCTGTCAGCAACAGAGCAAACCCCAACCAACTTCCCATAGCCTAGGTGTTAAACTCAGGCTGTGCACTTCAGCTTCAAGTGACAGAAGATGCTGAATTTTACACAAAGTCTTCTGAGATCAGCAAGTGCTGGAGATGAAAGAAATGGCTTTGTCTTGGTTGTATCTGCCCCAGGTTCCAGCATCCCTTGGCACAGCTCTGCCTGTTGCCTGTGAGACCTCTCTGAGATGTTGTTCCTTAGGCTGGCCACCCTATTTTGCTTGGAGGTGGCTGTAGGAGAGGAGCTTGCCACGTATGAAAGCTCTGCTGTGCCACTTGCTGATGGGGGAGAGAACACTCCCTGGTCTGTTTTGCTCACAACATAAATCACAGTGTCACATTTATCTTTGGCTTCACTAGAATTGTACCAGAGAATTTTAGCCCATAGCTGTACAATGCATGTCCAGCTGCCATGAAAATGCATGTGAATAGAACAGGAGAAAAGATCTATAATGTGAGAGCCTAATACCTGTATTGCCAAATATTTCTGTGTGTACACCATCACCCAATCTAGAACTGGTCAGCACAAACAGTGCATGGAAGAGTACAGAATTTATTCTGATCTCCAGTTAATCAGTTTCTCACCCAAGGACTGATGAGTGTGTGACCTTTATCTAGGAAAGAGCCACTCCCACCAGCTATAAAATTTCACAAATCCACAAAACAAATAAGTTGCCATTCTGCAAAACCTTCATACCTATGGAATCTTCTTTCCTGTGAGGTGTGGATTTCAGGTGAGCAGTGCTGGATTCTTGGATTACTTTGCTAGGCTGAAGGAGCATACCCAATACATGTGTATCTGTAAGTTGATATAAATCCAACTAAGACTAAACATTTAGCAGTGAAATTGGGTAAATTTTGCAAACTTACAGTGTCCCACATAGGTGGTTGTTGTGCTGGTCTGCTTTCATACAGGTAAGGCCTTCCTTCTATGCCAGTGTGAGGATGAGTGAAAATGATTGTCCCATAGTACTGACAGATCAAAAACATTATTTTCTAGAGCTGTGAGCTCTAGACTTGGTACAATGGACAGAGAGAGGATAATTTTCCTGGAAAAGACTGGGTTGCTGAATAGGGATTCTTTTAAATAGGATGAAAGTAAGAGAGCAAGGGTGTGGATCATCAGTGCTTCGCAGTTGGAAAAAAGAGCCTGACCATTTTCAGTCCATGGGGAGATGAATGAAGACAGAAAGCAAGTCCAGAATATGTGAAGGTAGCATCTTCATAAGGCTTTGCTGCAGGGCTTGTTTTCTGTGCTAGTGGTTTGGGGAACTGGTGAAACTGGACTGGGATATTAAAGGCTGTAATCCCAATTCATCATTTATAGCCTGCTCGTGTCCAGGCAGACACGTCCATCCCAGCCTTCTCAGATACAGTGCAGTGAACTGCTGCATTTCACAATCATGGGAAGGGCTTCCCAGCTGCACGATCCGAGCGTTTTGAAGTGACACATGGTGCATTATATTAACTTGGTTCAGACAACCAGCTTTAAACATCTGAATCTGATTTCTTGATGCTAATTCTTCTTGCTCAATCTTTATTTCAGCTGCGTGGAATTCTCAGACCTTTTTGACCCTGACTTATCATTTCCTGATGTTTTATTGCTAAGTCATGGAGGTTTCAGGGAGGCTGATGTTTCTAAAATGTGCACACCTTTGATTGTACGCATGGCTGGCGTGTCAGAGCAAACTTTTCATACGCTCTGTATATATCACTGTCTGCAGTGCTGTGTGCTCTGCAGGTGCACCATTTGGTGTGCTTATCTGCATGCCCCATTAGTGCAGTCCTCTTTAAAATGTGGTTGTTATTTAAGGCTTTTCAAAAGCTCAGCCTCTGCACAGTACAAAATTTGATCTGAGCCTACGTCCGCTCTTGTCACTCAAGTACAGGTTCCATCTGTTCCCCTTTTCCTCTCCCGTTGCTGCTTGCCACATCCAGACCACATGCTGCTTATACATTGTACAATAGACATTTCTGCACACACACTTCTGAAAATGTGGCTCTTAGTGCTTTATTGTTCACAGGTGTCTTGTTGCTTAAGGCAAGTTTTATCAGTAACAATTTTGTTGTTTACTGACACATAGAATAAAAGGGGTACTGTTAAAATGTGACTGGAGGAGTGTAAAAAGACCTTTGATACACCAATTACACAATTTCTGCCAGCTTTCTGATCACTCTCCCCTGCCACCACTTCCCCAGATTCTGTAGTTACCCAAGAATAAAGCAAGATCCTGACATCACTCAAGGTAAGGGCCACTCCACTCTGCATGAGGCTGCTCCATGTTGGTAAAGATTCACCAGCACCTCCCCTGCTTCTGTGTCTGGTGAGGAGAGAAGATGGGACCTTCTAGCACTCCCTTCCAGCAAGGCAGCTCTGGCTTCTGCTTTAGATGTCTTTTACAGGTCCTCCGTGGTACCTTGCAAAATGGCTACATTCTTCCCTTTGGGGAAAGACAATTCCCTACAGGAATTAGTTCCAGAAGTGGAGTCCGTGCTAGGAAATCCTATGAAGACACTTCTCTTGCACGAGCTGAGCTGAGCTCTAGCAGCTCCCCCAGTGTGCAGACTGGAGCAGACCCAGAGGTATGCAATGACAAGGGAATTAACGCAGGCAGATTCCCTGGGAGCCTTCTCAGGCCTTTCCCATCACACCTTGCTCCAGACATGTGGTGAGACTGGAGTATCTGCAAACAGATCGCAATGGGTGCAACTCCCAGTAATGTTCCTGGGTGTCTGCAGCAGGGATGGCACACAGCCCAATACACTGGATTATTGCCACCCAGGGATTTCCCACACCAGGAAAATCCCCAACTGCCCAAAACCTCCGGTTTCCCACCTGGAGAAACCCAAGACCTGCCCATGGCAATGATAATTTCTCTTACTGAGGAAGACCACAAATGGTAGGAATAGAGCTGGCTTCTATCAGATGAAAGCTCCCCTGCCAAAGACAGCGTGTGCTTCCGACACAGATACAGTCCCCTACAAGCAGCCACACAGCTCTGCTTGCATCCTGCACATGCAACCAGACGCTGAAAAAACACCTCAGAACAGGATCATAAAGAGCCTTTTCTGACCATGCACTACACCCATGGCTCATAGGGTGTCTCACAGCTACTGTTCCACATCCCACCCTGTCGCCTCTGCAGATCAGCAAAAGCGAAAGAGCCTTTTCTGACCATGCACTACAGCCATGGCTCATAGGGTGTCTCACGGCTACTGTTCCACATCCCACCCTGTCCCCTCTGCAGATCAGCAAAAGCAGCGAGGAGACCCAAGGTCTCTTTTCCCTCAGAAAGGGTGGGTAGGAAGAGCCAACTTTTGTTTGCACCAAAATACTCATCATTTTCAGATACAATTCACTGAATATTCTGTGTACCACCCTGTAACAAATTTGAGGTCATCCATTGGAAGGGAAGCATGAAGGATACAAAAGAAGAGAATGGAGCAGAGCTCTTGGCAAGCTGTAGTAAATTGGAAAGGAGGCAGGTAGGAACAAAAATGAAGCAAGTGCTTAAAAGAGTTATTCAGGAGAAACAAGGGCTTTAAGTGACATTTGAGTAAGGGAAAGAAATCAGTATCCGTGGTTTCCACTGGTGTTCAGAGTGCTAAAAGCAGAAGTGGTTGCTGAAGTCTAAACAGGAATGTGAGGCTGAGCTCTCAGCTTCCTCCCAAATTGTATGATTTACAGGCTCACTTGATTTACAGGCTCACATGCAGAAGAGGTCTTATTTTATAGAATTTCAGGCCTTTTTGAAACAAATTGCTTTGTGAGCAGTGGAACTAATGGCTCTTGGTTTCCTGAGGGTCTCTGACCACTGCTTCATACTCACCTCCCTTCTCTCCTCTCCTCCTGAAATAAAATGGCTGCAATGAGCTCCACTCTTCCCTCATTATATGCTCCAAGACCGTTTCCTGGGCTGCAGTCAGGTCCATATATGCTGGCCGATCAGCTAGTGCATACATGGCCAGCCAGCATGCACATAGCCAGGTGACTGCTGCCTGCATTTCTTTAGCTGAGGTCCCTGCCCCTCACACAAAAAATCACTTTGCACAAAATTTGGAGAGGAAATCAGTAGCTGTTGAAATTTTTACCTTTCAGTCCTGTGTGAAATCAGGTACAAATTATTGATGGAGCTGGACAGACGGAATCTGAGCTAAAAAGGTTCTGTTGCATAGGCTTTGGATGTACATATAGGATATTAGTCCAGGTTCTGGAATTCATTTCTTTCTCTCTTTCTCTCTCTCTTTTCCAGCTATTTTTAACCTGGATGTGTTCTGTGATATGTTTCCCACACAGCACAGAAACTGGCACAGCTGAGGGGTGAGTGAGTGGTGGGAGAGGGGAAGGGGAAATCAGGGGATGCTTATGTTGGTGCTGCTGCTGAAAGAAGTGCTCATCAAACGATAGCCTCTCAGATCTGTGTAATGTGGAGTCCCACACCTCCCCACAGAAAAATTGTTACTCTAAATATATTCACAGTCTTAAAGTGCTCAGATACAGGGCAAAAACAGCTAGAGAAATTAAAGGAAACTCTAAAAATAACCAGCAGAAACAGCAGCCAGTTTTGAAATGTAATGTTTTCTGTCATGGCTTAACATCTTGGTACTGCCCACATTCTTGTGTGTACATCTCAAGACATCCCTTGCAGAGGATCTCATAAGGAAAATCCTGTCTGTGGCAGCTCAGTCTCTGCACAGGGTGCACATCAACTCAGAAACCCTTTAGCTGACTTACTATACCTGCAAACCTCGAGCTTGAAAGAACAAAGGTTTCATATGGAAAAACATAGGAAAAAGCTTCTTGAGCATTAATTTACAAAATAAGACCTCTAAATGTGAAGCATTTCTTCAGTTAACTATAGATAATTATAATGTGTGAGATCTGCTTTTCCCCCATATTCTGTTTAACACTGTTTGTTAGACATGAAAGGAAAAGAGGATTAAAAGGGAGAGATGGTATTGTAAACAACCCTTCAGGGGAGGTGGGAAAACAACAGTAACACTCTCAAACAGAATACAAAGATGCCCTTAGGAAAAGGTTTTCAGTGTCCTGCATTAATGAGTAAATTGATGTCAAATATTGCTTTAAGGACTGACAGTGCCATCTTTAAGATCTCAAGCATGCACCACAACTGAGAAGAGACAAAGGGAATTTTTAATGGGCAATAAATGGATTAATATTTTTTGATGCAAAGCTACAAGCAGGTTAGTTCTCATGGGATGTGGATTTGGTCTGTACTTCCTGGCACTGTGACTTTATTTTTCTCATTGCTTTACACTGTCTTTTGATGAAACACTGATTTTTCTTTTAAAAAGAAAAAAAAAAACGGTCTTAGTAAATAATCCTCCTTCGAGTTACAGCAAAGTCCCTTGAGGAGTACAGAGTTGGCTGGTTTGTAGGCACGTGCCAGACCATCTGCCCATTATCCTGTAATGCCTCACCTCACACCAAGCTCAGGTTGCTTGGTCATCTCTGCCTCTGCAGAGATGTTGCAAGACCACCTTGTACAGATGCCTCCTTCACCCAGAGCTACCTGCCAAGAATGTTTTAAGACCCTACTAATGTCTTCCCAACCTTTTACCCACTCAGGGATCCCAAAACCATAACACCTGTTTCCAGCTGCCTCTTACTTATCCTCACACCTCAGAAATGCACAGGCCACTTCACAAACCTTACCTACTTCCCATTTCTCAAAAAACTCCTTTGCCATCAGCACAACATTGAGACAGATCTGCTTATACTACCATAAGATGCCAGCCTAAAAAAAAACCAAAAAAGTCAAGAGAATCAGCTCCTCAAGCTTAGACACACAGACACAAGGGAGCACATGCCCAGCCTTGAGGGAGTGCATCAATAACACCTCCACGCTCTTATCACTGCTGCTCTCTGGCTCACTTAACCTATTCCCAAGGGTCAGCCACTCCCTTCCAGTACTTTCACCGTGGATAAAAAAACACTTAGTTTAAGTTTTCTTCTCAGCTGCTATGTTCTAGCTCCTCCAGAGCAACTAAAACCCCAGTCTGCTCACACTTTAGTGCAGACCCTGCCTCTCAGAGCTAAGGGTTGTACTGCTCTTTGAAAACCTCCCATCCTTCTCCCAGCACTCAGCTTCTCTCCAGGAGACATCCTGACCTAGTGCAGCATCTGCCCTCTCTGCAGGAGAGGTGCCTGTGCTCCAGCACAGATCACATGACTCCCTTGTCCCTGCAAGCTCGAGTACTTCAGTACTTGGACAGAGAGACAGGCTTGGCTCCTCTGTGTCATCTGCCTCTCTTCTCAGGGCACTTCTCAATACATTCCCCATCTCCTCCCTCTCATTAGCTTCTGGGTTAGTCTCGAGCTTATCCCTATCTAAATGACAGGCTGCCAAACAGGCACATAAGCTTTCACTTGGCTTCCACCAGGGAATGCAGCTTTGATCTGCTAAGAATATAACTCTTAGCAGTTCTCCTGCCCCATCAGAGATGACACCATGTGGGATCAGCTCTGCTGTGCTTTCTCTCTCCCCTCTGGAAGTCCCCACCAGCAAGGATGCTAGCTTTACACTATCCAAAAGCAAGAACCGTGTTGATCACACCTTTCATGCACAGGTACATACTCAGACATACATACACTGGCTTTACTGCATCCTGTGCTGTTTCTGAGCAATTGGAGCATGAAAGCAGAGAAGCAAGAGGATACTGAGGTGCTCTATGTGTTTATGAGAGAGATACTGCTTGAACCAAGTGGCTGAGTTCTGTGTAGTCCCAGCTAACTGGCACAAGGCTCTAGCCAAGCTTGTTGTGACCCTCTTTGGAAAAACTGGAGCTCAGCTTTTGTCTGGCTGATAAAGTTGGTATTGTAAAGAAACCAGAAATACAAGTCCTGCTCAAGAGCTATGCTGTGCCTCAGGCAAGAATATGAACACAGGCTTTTCCCTCCAAATTACAGTGAAAAAATCAGGTATTCTCAGAACAGCCCTGGGTGGCAAAGCCTTGCTTGCTGAGATATGTGTAGTTTGTACATCTAAGGGCGATGATGCGAGACTGGGGACAGCTCAGGGAAACACAAGCCATTTGGATAAAGGGTTTCCCCATGCTGCAGAACCAAAGAAGAGTTTCAGCACCATGCTTTTCCTAGGCACAAGTCAAATCATCTCCATGGCTCATTGGACTTGACTCACCAAGAACAGCATCACATTCAGCAGAAGGGGAAGCACAGAGGAATTGCATGGGCAGGTGTTTGCAGAGGAGCAGATGGAAAAGGTGGGTGCTCCAATATTATCATGGCAAGCATGGAAGAAAGAGTTTGTAGAGGGCTAGGAAAAAACCTCAAAATTCTCCTTACCATGCCTGAGATCAATTGGTACAGCAAGCTTAAGTCTGGGTCTTTTCAGTGGGAGGAAGAAACCTCCCAGGCTGAAAACTGTGCTCCCATTCCCTGTCCTCATCCAATGTCCAAAGACTCAGGTCAAGCATCAATATTGTGAGAAACATGAACAATGTACATGTCAATGTAAAAATCCTTAAATTCTAGCAAATACCATCACACTCCAGGGAATGTCCAGTTTCCCAGCTTGTTTTCTGCTCCTTCTGTGCCTTGATTCATGCCAGACATTAATTTAGTCTTTTAAAAAAGATACTTGCATTGAACAAAACAGTCCTTTTACTGAAAAACCTGTCCTGAAAAAATGTAGTCCTGAAAAACCACACTCCAACATCCTTTCTCTCCCACTCCCTTGCTGCAAGTGCAGTGCTGGGCATAAGTCATCTCTCCAAATGCAAGTGTCAAACTCAGAAAAGGAAAACCAAGCAAACTCCCGGGACTCCAGTTAGTGAACTGACTGAATCTACACTGAGTGTAAAGCACAAGCTACACTCCAGAACTCACTGATACCTGCCTGAAATCCTGAGGATGCACAGTTGGAGACCCAAAGCCAGACCTACAATGTGCTGTAGAAAAATAACAGCTGCTGTGAGGTCCCAAGTCTTGCCATAGCAGGGACTCTTTGGCAGGTACTTCAGAGTCAACACATCTAGACCCCTAACATTATTCCCATCCAGTACTGGTGTGTATTTTAACTTGGACAGTGCCCAATCTGCACAGTTAGTGTTTTCCACACAAAAATGCCTGGTTGGTAAACTTCCAAGAAGTTCTATTTTAGATTCAATGAAGAATAGCAGCTTTCCATGGAACTTAGCTTTGTTCTTTCTTCCTCTCTTTTCCCTCACCCCAAGATTCCTAAAAGACCCATAAATTTTCATTTGGAAATGCTACCTGGGGTGCCTCATGGATGTCAGAGTTCATTTGTTCTGTCCTTCAGGCAATGGGATAGTTTCATTAGAAGTCCTTTTGTGCCTTGAAAAAATACTTGGGGGGCAAGGAAGGTTACAGAGTGTCCCATCTTTACCTTTTCATTGAACTGCTTTTCCCTCCTCTTGAAGAGAGTGCAGTAGAAGCTCTGCTGTTGACTTCTGAAAATCCACAATTATTAACACTGTGCTGCTGCTCCTATGGTGTGTATGAGTGTATGGTCACTCATCACCATGAAGGATGAGGAGCAGAATCACAGCTGTGGAGAAGCCACCCCTCCATGGTCAGAATACAGATCTGCTGATGTGCCATTGCCTCAGAGTGGGAGATACACACAGATCCTACCTGGAAACTTCTTATTCTCCTGCATCCAGGTTCCCCAACTTCTGCATAAGAGTTGTCCCACAGCCTGCAAACCATGTCCTAAATAGCTGAAATGTGCAGGAGCATGCCATCTCCTTATCAGCTCCCACTTTGTGGTACATTTCTATACTTGTTTTGTCCCATTCTATGTCTCCATAGCTCTCAGCAAGAACTGAGCTCCTTCCAAGTTGTAATGATCCTCACTTGTTCACTCCCTCACAAACAGAAATCACTTTGGCCAAAAGCCAGGACTGCAAAAAGGGCCAGGCACATACACGGGCAGCTTAAAAGCACCTCAGCTTTGGGAAATCCTGCTGGGCTGTAAAAGCTGCCACAAACCCAAATCATATCAAGCAAGGCCTTTCTGATAATTCTTTGGCTCAATCCCCAAACTGGCTAAACTGCTTTTCCATACAAAGTATTTCCAGGTGGCTATTAGGTCCTGTATCCCTTCCATGTTGTATTCTCTCATGGTTGAAAAAGACATTCCTTAGAATAAGCTATTTTTAAAAGAAAAGCAAATATTCTCCTTTATATTTCTGGCTCTTCTAAACCAGAAGGATACTTTGCAAGACACAAACTGTTCCCACTGAGTAGCACATTGGTCTTATCTGCCCACAGTGTCTGTGCCTGTGCAGGACTTTCGGCTGGGGATATAATTTACATTTTCACAAGGAGATTGATGCTGGTAGAAGTACCAGTGTGAACAGTTATGCAAGTATGAAGGGTCATGCCCTGTTAGTTTCCCTTCCTGTATTTTTATAGCAGCATCACTGCAGCCACATTGGAGTTTATGCTGCTTTAATTGTACCAGAGGAGTTAAAAGGAAAGGACTGAGCCAAGCGTGCCCCACAGCTGGTGGCTGGCTGAGCTGTGTGAGTCGCAATGTGAGCAGAAGCCTGGCTCCACACAGCTCTCCGAGCTTCAGGTAGGCACACTTGAGCTGTTTTACATGTGCACACACGAGATCCATCAGTAAAGCTTTGCTGAAATAGCTGCACGTATATAAACCCTTCATGGTGTAAGAGAGCAAAGCTTTGGGAGGGCTGGTTTGCTGCACTCCCTGTGGTGGATGGAGCAGGCATTGATCGACCTGCTGTGACTTTGGCCCATTGCAAAAATCCATGCCCAGTGTGAACAGGATTGTTGGAAACCAACCACAAGTGTGAGACCTGTAGATTTGTAACTGGATACTGCATGACAGAAGTAGGTAAAGAAAAGACAGAGTTTTCATTTGAAAACTGTAAAGAAAAAAAATGTGATTTGTTGGTTGATTTGAGTCTCTGGGGTCTCTGAAGGGAGGTTGAGACAGGACAGTATGAAACCCAGAGGTTTCTGTGAGTTACAACAAACTGTTTCACTTTGAGACGCTTGCAGACAAGATGATCTGGACATGTGTCTTTAGAAAAAAAAAATACCCCGCAGTGACCAGCAAAATCTGGCCAGGCGGCGATCGCCAGGGTCTGACCGAGCTGCGGGTGAGAGGCCTGTCCCCAGGGCGGGCTGCCTGCGGCACACTGTGCCAGCCATGATTTCTATCTCAGCGCTGCTGGGAAGAGGCACGTCTCGATGGGAGCCCTGTCAGCTGCGCGCCG
>NW_005054412.1:2535994-2537035 GCF_000277835.1 Geospiza fortis | reverse complement strand
GCCGCGCTGCCAGCGGCTCACGGCTGTGCCAGGCACTCGGCCAAAGCTCCTGCCCTTAGCCTACGGCAGCCCGGCTCGGCCGATGAGTCCCAGTGAGACAGCGTCAGGGCTCCTCTGGGCTGCAGAACAAGCTGGGAGTCCTGGAAGAACTGCGGCATTACCAGCCCGGCAGAGCATGGAGAGAGCCCCGTGCTCTTGAGGGAGAACAAAACAAAGCAGGAGCTGTTGCAAAAACTTTCTATTTCCTCCCAGTGAATAGTAGAAAGCCCCACCCAAATTTCACTCTTCACTCCCACTTTATGTTAAAAAACAAGCACGCTCAAAAAAAAAAAAAAAAGAAAAAAAGTCAACACTTGCTACTGCATGTTGTCCTTACTTCCATGTGACCCAGGCATGTGATTAAGTTGTTGATACTTGTTTTTTATAGGATCAAATTCATAGCTGCTGTAGAAGCCTGTGTAACTTGTCAGAGCAATTCTCTACCCTGGCAAGTTACACAAGCTGAGGAGCTTCTATCTGCCACAGGGTATCCTGCCCATCTCAGCCTTCTCCCTGCACTTGTGGCTCCCTCTCTCCATCCCACCAGCAAAGCCACCAGTTGTACACATTTTTAGGAAAACAGGCAAAATCCCTCTTAGCTGCACTGCAGATCTTGGTGAGAGGCCCTCATCCCATGGTAAGTCAGTATTTTCTTCCAGCCTTTCTTCCTCTTGGAAGTGCTGCTTAAATACAAGAGAAGTATAAGACTCCACCAAAAAGAAAAAAAAAAAGAAAAAGGCCCAGCTTGCCAGCCTGCTGCACACTCTGTATTTGGTTTCTGTTCACAGCCTGCTCAGCCCTGCCTGTGTGGATCTGTTGAGTCATGTTGCATGGCTGGATGGGATGGGGCTGTTTGCTTCCTGCCGGCTTTCTGTTCCCAGCTCTGCCGAACCACCAATGTTACCCATGCTAGGGAGCCACAGTGTTGCCATCAGGCCCCTTTCCCTCCTTGGCAGGCAGGAACTCTGGGGAATCAAGGGGTCATGCAGGGTGTGTGTAGGG
>NW_005054412.1:2532994-2534031 GCF_000277835.1 Geospiza fortis | reverse complement strand
GCCGCGCTGCCAGCGGCTCACGGCTGTGCCAGGCACTCGGCCAAAGCTCCTGCCCTTAGCCTACGGCAGCCCGGCTCGGCCGATGAGTCCCAGTGAGACAGCGTGAGAGCTCCTCTGGGCTGCAGAACAAGCTGGGAGTCCTGGAAGAACTGCGGCATTACCAGCCCGGCAGAGCATGGAGAGAGCCCCGTGCTCTTGAGGGAGAACAAAACAAAGCAGGAGCTGTTGCAAAAACTTTCTATTTCCTCCCAGTGAATAGTAGAAAGCCCCACCCAAATTTCACTCTTCACTCCCACTTTATGTTAAAAAACAAGCACGCTCAAAAAAAAAAAAAAAAAGAAAAAAAGTCAACACTTGCTACTGCATGTTGTCCTTACTTCCATGTGACCCAGGCATGTGATTAAGTTGTTGATACTTGTTTTTTATAGGATCAAATTCATAGCTGCTGTAGAAGCCTGTGTAACTTGTCAGAGCAATTCTCTACCCTGGCAAGTTACACAAGCTGAGGAGCTTCTGTCTGCCACAGGGTATCCTGCCCATCTCAGCCTTCTCCCTGCACTTGTGGCTCCCTCTCTCCATCCCACCAGCAAAGCCACCAGTTGTACACATTTTTAGGAAAACAGGCAAAATCCCTCTTAGCTGCACTGCAGATCTTGGTGAGAGGCCCTCATCCCGTGGTAAGTCAGTATTTTCTTCCAGCCTTTCTTCCTCTTGGAAGTGCTGCTTAAATACAAGAGAAGTATAAGACTCCACCAAAAAGAAAAAAAAAAAGAAAAAGGCCCAGCTTGCCAGCCTGCTGCACACTCTGTATTTGGTTTCTGTTCACAGCCTGCTCAGCCCTGCCTGTGTGGATCTGTTGAGTCATGTTGCATGGCTGGATGGGATGGGGCTGTTTGCTTCCTGCCGGCTTTCTGTTCCCAGCTCTGCCGAACCACCAATGTTACCCATGCTAGGGAGCCACAGTGTTGCCATCAGGCCCCTTTCCCTCCTTGGCAGGCAGGAACTCTGGGGAATCAAGGGGTCATGCAGGGTGTGTG
>NW_005054412.1:2485450-2532984 GCF_000277835.1 Geospiza fortis | reverse complement strand
GGGACACCCTTTTCCTCAGGGGATAGAAATAACCATGGCCCTGCTTGTGGTGTCTCCCTGTGACCAATGTGCAATGCACTGGGCCACGTCAGCCCAGCAGCCACTTCTCAGGTCTCAGTAGTTCCTGTAAATAATGGGGGGAGCCTCTGCATCAGTGACTGCCTTTGACCAAGCCTCTGAGATACCTACACAGGGCTCTCTCTGCTGCTGGAGTTGGCCGGGGACCAGGCCAGCACCTGCTCTGAGATGTCTTACTTATGAACCTGAGTCCAGCCACAGGTCCATGATTACGCAGAGGCACGAGTCAGAACCAGTGCTGCACTGTTGCTCCTCAGCGCCCTGTCAAGGGAGCACTGGGGGTGTGAAATGCCTGTGTCTTACCTCAGCGTTAATTCCTGAGAACCACAGAATCATGGGATGTACCAAGCTGGAAGGGACCACAGTGGAGCATCTGGTCGAACTCCCTGCTCAAGCAGGGCCATCCTAGAGCACATGGCACAGGATTGTGTTTAGACACCTCTCTGGGTGTATTGAGGCAGAAGACACAAGTGTCAACCTCAGAGATCTCCCCAGTTTACCCCAAACCCAAGTGTGCTTCCAACTGATGCAACACAGTCTTCTTGGGATTTGCTTTTAACTATAAATGAGTTTTTGTACACAGTAGTAGGTACTACCTTTCCTTGTGGGCTTTAACTGCTTATAAGTTGTTCCTGCAGCAGTGGTGTCCCCTCCAGTCTTTCTGCAGGGCTCACTGGTGTTAAATTGCTGTAGATGCTTCTACCTGCATCCATCACCAAGCAATGGAGACACTGCATGGTTTTTGAAGCAGGAATCAGGTGTAACAGTCATATAATCTCCCCCATACAGAAAAACATTCTATTTTTCTATGGGTGTCTTGTTTTGTTTCTATAAAACATAAAGCCTGAAGGCAGCACTGGACATATGCTTGTTTTTCTCCTTTCCCAATGTTTCCCTTCTTCTGTACTTTGCCACTCTATCTTACCTCTTGTTGGAAAGGTAAATCTTTGAACATAACAATTTATCATCCCCTCTTTTCATAATGCCTGGATTTGAATAAGAAAGTCACAATCTCTAAAACTCATTGAAAACTCTTTGAGTTGCCTCATTCTTTGGGAAAAAATTGTGATGTTAGTGTTCTGTTTGAGAAAAATATTTGGAAACAGCACATTGCTTTTAATGGCAGTTTAGACGTTCAGATCCAGGAAATTTTAGGCTTTCTGTGCTGAAGTAAGAAATCATAAAATTGATAACTTTGTTTGAGTTGGAAAAGACCTTTAAAGATCATCTGTCCTGCTGTGGGCAGGGACATTGTTTCACTGGATCATCCAACCTGTCTTTTAACACTTCCGTGATGGACATCCACTTTTCTGGGCAAGCTGTGCCAGTGTTTGGATGTCAGTCAGCATACATCATATCCCCAAAATATATTTATTTATAGCTTTTTTAGTTTTTTGGTATTCTGGTCATCTTGATCATGGCCTGTGTGAGCACCTAGTTGCTTCTCTAGGCTCTCTCCTGTGGCATGCTAGTCTGAAATTCCTTCTCTCCCAAGGAACTCAGGCAACTCATGTCTGGTTTGCATCAGACTTCTTGTGTCTCTGACACAGGCTGAGGTCTCTGTGCATTACTGGTTTCTTTTTGCTGAACAGGAGCCTCTAAATTTTTAAAAAACTTTGTTCCCATGGTTGGGGAAGGTTCTCTTTTGCCAGATCACCAAACCATCAGCACGGAGATGCCAATTATCCATAGGTCCCTGAGCAATTAGTTGGATGGGGTTGAGTGTGTGGTACTCAGGAGCAGTCAGTATAATTTTTTTGGTTTTGTTCAGATCAGTATAGCTTGTTGTTTCTTGTTGAAAATTATTTTCTGATATTAACAACTCCCTCTCTTCTCAGAACTCTTTTTTTTCCTTAGTGATGCCAGCAGGAAACCCATTTCTGATGGCAGATATTTATAGGAGTAATAGACCTTCAGTTTTCCAGATTTTAACTGAAATGTCTACTTTGCATTTCAAAAAAAGAGTCTGAAATACTTTGAGAAGGTCTGCCATTTTCTGGGAAACTCTATTAAAAATTAATTTTCAGTTCCTTCCTTTTCTGCCTGCCAATATTCTCTGGCAGGTGGGTGTTTTTTCTGGCCAGGAGGGGGGCTAATCCACATCTGTTTTCTTCTTAGCCTGGCAAGACCTATAAGTCAGAGATTGCTCTGGTACTTGTGCTGCTGCTGAGGGCAATAGGCTGAAGCTCTTCACAAAAAACAGTTCAGCTGCTTTCATTCTCCCAAATCAACAGCTACTTGCAAAAACAGAGAGGAGTATTTTTGCCGGTCTCAGATCTCTCTTATTTCCCCATGAAAAGTTACATAGACTTCTGTGCCAGGCAGGGGAAAAACATCAACTCTCCTCAGTGGTCATCACAATTAACTTGAAGCTGTGAGCCAGAGCTGCATTTCATGAGCCCAGAGCTTTCCCATGCAGGAGCTTTAACTTCAGTGAGGGGTGCCACGTTAGAGATGAGCTTCCAGGCTCTCAACAGCAAGTCTGTTGCAATAACTCTGTTGATCAAATAAAGTTTCTGTTCACAGCACAGAGCCAAAAACTGTTTTTGATTGCAGCCTTGAGGGGTATTTCTTGGCTCATAGTCAATGTTTTAAGCAATGTGTTGCTCTACAAGTCATTTCCAATGTTTGAAATCTCTTCCTTCTTACTATTATCCTCAGAGATGTGGAATGAAGACTATTTACCCTTCCCTCATAGTTCATTATGATTATTAAGCCAGGTATGAGGACTTGTGCATGAGAGTTGAATCTAGCAGGCCTGTTCTGGCTGTGATATTATTTTCAGAAGAAGTGAGTATATTCAGAAATATGGCCAAGTTTTTCTTTTTTTTCTTCTCCTAACTGTATTTGTGTACAAAGATTTCAGGATTTCACAATGCCATGTTGTATATGCACTCTGTGCTGAAAGCAGTAATGACAAGGTTTTTCGCTGCTACATTACCAAGACACTTAAACAAGCCTCTTCATTAATAATCTGCTGCCTATACCTTCAGATTCCAGTGTATGGTCTCACCACTGCTTGTTCTCTCAGCTGCCTTTCTACCTTCCCCAGTGAATTTAAAGCTATTTTGGGTGACCCACCTGCCCCCTTGGGTCCTACCAGCTCCTGTGAAACATATCCTGAGGTCATCTCAGAGAAGTGAGGAGTGACCGAGGTCCCAGCATAGATGGGGGATGTGAGCACTTGCAGATGCGTCCCCACCACACCCACAGCAGCTGTTTCCAGCTGGAGCCACCATGTGCTTCTGTGCAGTGCCATGCAGGGGTGCTGGGGGGGTAGGAAGGGGTGTATGTCTGCATTGGCACTGGGTTACATGGCAGCAAAAGAGCAAAGCTTGTTCAGCCAGGCTTTGATCAACCTGGCTATGCTGATTCTAGCCCTGGGGGCACCTTGGGCTCTGCAGACCACCTTCACTTGGTGCACTGGAGGTGTATCCTGAAGTCCTTCATGGCTCTCTGGGTACATGATTGAGCCCTGTTTTCAAACAGGCTCATTTACGTGAGACTTCCACACATTAATAATTACATTCAGGCTCCTCCATGCCAAAATCTCAGGAAAATGCAAGTTGCTGTTATAAGTCACTGCAGACAGTGGATGGATTAATTGTCACATCTGAAGTCAGTGAGTAATATTTCTCTCAGCCCCTTTTTCCAAGGATGGGGAGATGGCAGTGGCGAAGATCCTGCTGTTGATGGAAGTGGGAACACAGAGAGCAAGCTGCAATGGGTACAGAGCCTGAACTGGCCTATTCTTCCCTTTTAAATTTAGGCTTGACAGGTCACTGTGAAACAACCTGATATATTTGTTCTCTGGATGGAGAAAACAGAAATTCCTCAGGCTTTTTATTTTTCTTGTTTCATAAGCACTTCACCCATCCTTAAATAAAAATTAGATGTCTGCATAGACCATGAGCACTTTCACACTGTACAGTTTTGTCCTGAAAAGCAAACTTTTTCCTGCTCTGAAGAATGTGATTTTTTGCTGGGCACATCAATTTACACATTCTCCCCACTGGCACTGTCTTTTATCTTCTGCTCCAGGTCACCATGGCACTGCATTGGAGTCTGCAGGAACAGGGACTGTTTCATGACGTGTTCATGTAGCACCTACAAAAGTGAGGTTTTAATCTAAACACACATCCCTAGTCCATAAATACAATAAATTGGCATAATGAAAATGGATAAACTGGGAGTGCATTTCATTGTGGCAATAGTACCTAATATGGGAATAATTCCTAACTCCTCAGGGTTCCAGTGGTCCTTTCTGCTTTGCTTTGAGCACTCAAAAGCTCACTGCAAGATGGTTTGTGTTAGGAATGATGACATTTGCTTAATTAAATTTCAAAAATATCTAAGTAGCAGCCCTACTGGGCCAGAGTCAAGAACTTTTCCATGTTTTCTGGTGCTCAGGCAATGTTGCTGGTTGGTGACTACTGAGTTTTCAGTTTATACTCTCAACAACACATTGCTGATGGCAAATATGATCTGACTCTTTGGTCTGGAAGCCTTACCAATGCAAATCTGTCTTTATAACTTAGCTATGCTACTCTATCCAAAGAGAAAGCATCATTAACTAATAATTCTATAGATATGTGGATGGCTTTTATTAATAATATAACCAGGTATTTTATTAATGTTACAGTCCCTGAGAGCAAATGCTCATAACCAGGATCATGCTGCATTGGACTCTCAGCAAGGAACAGGACATACATGCTCCAAAGTGGTTGACTGCAAGAAAAAATAGGTGGATATAGGTAGGATCATGTAGGGTCAGGAGCAGGTATGAGTACAAGGCACTGCTAGCAGAACTGAGCAATGGGGACAGTGTCTCATCTTGCATGGAGCAGTCACCAAGGTTAAGTCAACCTGTGTCAAAACCACGTCCGTGAAGAAAAAAAGACAGGTCATTGCTATGGAAGACTCCCTTCTGAAGGGAGAAGAAGGCCCCATATGCTGGCTGGGACCACTTCTGAGGGAGGTCTGCTGCCTGTCTGGGACATGGATTAAAGATGTGAAGAGAAAGGTTCTTACCCTCGGATTGTTCTCCACTATTAATTTTCAGGTAGGCAGCAGTGAAGTTGTACCAGGAAGTCCAAAGGCAATCAGGAGACACTTCAGAGCTTTGGGACAATTGGTTAAGGGATCTGGACCACAGGCAGTGTTCTCCCTTATTCTACCAATTGCAGGGGATGATAAGGAAAGAAATAGGAAGAGACAACAGATAAACACCTGTCTCTGAGCCCGGTGTCACCCACAACACTTGGGGGATTTTGATCATGGGTCAGTTTACATGACAGCAGGGGGGCCACTGGTGACAGATGGGGCACATCTGTGTCAGAGGGGGAAAAGGATCTTTGCCCTGAATACTTAGAAAAATTTGTTCACCAAAGGGATTGTCAAGCATTGGGAACAGGCTGCCTAGAGAAGTGATGGAGTCACTGTTCCTGGAAGCATTTAAAAGACAGGTAGCTGTGGCACTGAGGGACATGGTTTTGTGGTGCACTTGGGACTGCTGGGTTAACAGTTGGACCCAATGCTGTTATAACTCTTTTCCAACATAAATGATTCTATGATTCTATGACTGCATTCCAGCCTATCCACGTGCCTTTAAAATCAATACTGAAGATCCTTTCGGTTGGTAGATCAGAACAGGGTTGTCTTTTAAGCAGTAGCAAATGTTCAGATACCAAAAAGACCATGTAAAGCTGTATGTACATACAAAATGTTGTCAGTTCCTGGCACTTACCAGGTACTCCTCCAGCTCCAGAGCGTGCATACAGCCCCATACATGTAGCAGCTTCCCCAGACCTTGTGCCTGTCTCCCTGAAACTTGAAAATGTGGTACATGCAGGTGTACTTTTTAATGGCAGCACATTTCAGCAAGGCGCAGTGTTTGGTCCTAGTGCAGCTCTGAGGGAACTGTAGCTGCTCTATGTCATCTTTCACTGATGCCGTCTTTGCCTTTGCTTCTGTCTCCATTCAATCTGTTTTAATTAGGTTCATCACAGCCACCACAATACTGCTGCTGCAGAGCTCCCCAGAATGTCTGGCCCTGTCAGTACCTGGCACAGTGAGCAGAGGTTGTAGGGCTGCTGTCTGCCACGAGGAGAACTAACAGAGCTGCTGGGACCAAGTCATCATGGGCTGAATACAGTTGGGGGTGAAAAGGCTAGCACAGGTGCTCGGCTGCCAGAACACTCATGGGTGGAGAGGAGCCCTGAGGCAGCACTTTTGTGCCATGTCTTCACTTTGAGGTTTGGATCTGGCCTTGAAGGCATCTCAGAGCCCTGGGAGGCTTTGAGGGTGGTATTGGGGCTGTATATGGGTGTGCTGTTGATGCAAAAGCTTGGTCAAAGAAACAGCAATTAGTCTGGAGGTGCCTAAAACTGAAGAGAACAGATGGAACAAGTAACCCAGATGTATCCAACTGGACAAAACAAGTTGTATATAAACAGTCTCAAACTGTTTACAAAGTCCAAAAGAAAGACTAATACAAAAGATTCTTTTTCTGTCTGAGAGCAGAGGACACATGCTGGTTCTTTGTCCCTTCCACCGTTACTGGACAGCTTGTTGCTGGTGATGACACGGTCTGTGCCTGTTGCGTTTTGGAGTGTGGGGCTCCCCATGTTACACAAGCGCTTCCATTGGTCACCCAGCCGTTTCTGCAGTCTCTGCCAGATACATCAGGAGAAGCAGAACATATACAGGCACCCACTCATTTGAGTTCTTTCTCTTCTGCCCTTCTCCTTGTATCAGAGCACCAAATCATCCTCTGCCCTGGAGCAATCAGTCATTAACAAGGACCTTGCTACTGCCAGGGCTCTTCTCAAGCCACTGCAGTCAAGATGACTTCTGGGAAAGAGAAAACAAGTTAGATTTTCATCTGCTGAAAAAAGGAAAAAACCACCATTTTAAAACTCTGTGGTTTGTTTTTTTTTTTACCCCATACCCATGCAGGACAGCGGGGTAAGGCTGCAGCACTGCAGAGAGATGGCTTGTGAGAAGCTTGTCTGCCATGATGAGTAAATAAAAACTCAGCAAATAGATCCCTTTTTCCCAAGAGAGGGGGAAGTTGGCAGAGGACATCCAGAGGATGCGAAGGGCTAGTAAACATTGCAAAGATTGGAGTTGCATGGAGTTGCAGACCTCTGCCTAGAGAGAGAAATTGTTTCAGGCAGCCAGAGGATGCTGCATGATCCCTCTGTTAGCAGAAAAGGAGCCTGCTGAAGTGTCTGTGGTGTGCATGAGTGGAAGCAGCAATAAAGTAACTGTGCCAGGATCCTCAAGTGAACAGAACCTGCTGCAAGGAGACATGGTCTGGGTTAGTTGATGACAAGCAGAATTCCCAGCAACAATTGCCTCCTGCCCTGGGATATCTCTTCTTCTACCATTTAGTTCTGAGTGAAGCAATTGGACTGTCAACACTCATGGCTAGACCATGCTCACAGGACCACAAGCCATGTTTCTGCAGCAAAATGGAGCCTGGAGGTGGACACATCACACTGCTGCCTGTGGGAGAAGGCAGGGTGGAGAGGGGCTAGGATTTCTTAACCTTTACTGCTAGCTTCTTGGAAAGAAGACTGCAGGACCAGCTCCTTAGTTGTCATAAAAAGACACATATCCATGGAGCTGAAGAGTGTTCATTTCCTACACTAGGAAAAGAACAGAAGCACTAAAGTGTTGGTTGGAAGAGTCCTGTGAAGACCCAAGGTCATCTAGGCTCCTGCTTAGCACAGGACTATCACATTACATCAAGTCAGCTTTGGCATTGTCTAGCCAAGTCTTGAAAGCGTCCAATGATGGAGAATGCAGTTTCCCTCTCTGGGACATGT
This sequence comes from Geospiza fortis, assembly GCF_000277835.1. Taxonomy (NCBI): domain Eukaryota; kingdom Metazoa; phylum Chordata; class Aves; order Passeriformes; family Thraupidae; genus Geospiza; species Geospiza fortis. Next base: position 2,525,074 of record NW_005054412.1, on the reverse strand, counting down.
TTTCTGCTGATGTCCATTCTCTTCTCCCAAGCTCCAGCCTGGGTTTGTTGCTCCCCATTTGTCCACCTGTTGCTTGCAGGATGGATTGGGTATGTCCATCTCCTCCTGAGGGAGGTATGATTGGCAATAGGCTTGTGTTGGATCACCCCTCCATCTCCCTGTCTCTGGACTAAACCCACCCAGCTCGCTCAGCCTCTGCTCCTAGCTCATACTCTTGCCCCAGCTGTCTCAGACCCCTCTGACTGGCTCTGCTCACACTGAGGGGTCCAGAGCAGCATGGAACATCACCAGTGGCCTCTGTGGAGCAGAGGCTTCCCTCTCCCTGCCAGCTAAGTGCCTCCTCCTGCAGTCTGCCAGGCACTTTGTCCTGCTGGCAATGCCAGCACACGCTGGGCTCAGACAAGGTGGGACCTGTAATTATAGCAACATGAAAAGCAGCAGAGGTCTCATTCACTGCATGGAGATAGTACAGTAAGCAAACAGATTTAAAATCCTATTTCATAGACACAGAGATTACATTAATCTCTTTTAATAGCTAAACAATTCAGTTTTCAAGACAGGACAAAGCATGGGATATTCTTGACAAAACTAGTGCTTCAAAGGTGCCTACATCAGATTTCCAATCCTAACTCCTAAGCTCCTAATGGTAGAACCGATTGTATCTTTTCATACAGTAGTGCTACAAAACTTGCTTTTAATCTCCTCTTTTTGTAACATGTTGTAGCTGCCTGGGCTTGCCTGTGGGAAGCAAATGTAGATTGTCTTTGCCTTCAAATACCATATGAGGAAATTTACGCAGCCCTCACCAACTGATCTTGGGGCCTATGGAACAATAAAAGCCCAAGTTATCAAAGTATCTGGAAACTGGCTTCTGATTTCTACCTGGAGTACCTCCCTGAATCTGGATCCTTTGATTTAAGGTAGCTGCTTTCTTTCACCATGTCTCAACAGGCAGGAAAGAGCATAGCTTTAATTCCTGTTGGCTCAGTCACATTAGCTCAACATGACTGAAAACCCCCCTTCACCTCTAGAAATGCAAAAGTGAATGTGGATCTACATTGGAACCTTCTGCCCTTGTAGTAAGTACCATGTAATATACAGGGATGTTTCTAAACGGGCAAAAATATTGGTGTAAAATGCTTTTCTTCTTGACACTGTTTTGCTTGGAGGATCCAAGTTATCTGTCCCAGGGAAGGCACTATTTATTGAACTAGATGGCAGGTTTTTGGAGAATTTTCAGGTCTTGTGGTTTAGCCATATCCATTTTGGGTTGATTTCTAGTGTTTGTGTGTGATTTAGGGCTCTGACAAATGAGCTCTAATAAGTGATGGTGAGATGACTGAAGAGGACCCACCCAGCTGCTTTTGCTGCTCTGCTGGCAAAGATTACAGTCCCTGCAGTGGAGCTGGCAGAAGACAACATTTGTCCAGGGCAGAGCTGCTCCAAAAGGCATTTGAGTTGAAATCTCCAAGGAGGTGGGCTTAGACTAAACAGAAGACTGTGAACTAAACATACTGAGATGTTGTCCATAATGGTTTATGCCCACCTAGAGCAGCTCTGCTTCTGTGCCTCAAGTCCTAACAGATCCTATCTCATGTTCCTGTCCCCTCCTTTACACCAGAACTGGCAGTCATCTGATGCTAATACAAAATTATATAGAGACTTCAAGCCAGCCAGTTTTTGTTCTCATTCACCCAGAAGGTGTGCAGTGGACTGAAACACCACCAGCTTCTATCAGACTAATCATGGTAACCTGTTTCTCAGGTAGTGGTAAAAGTGTCCCTGGCTCTCAGTGCCGCTCTACCCTGTGGTCGCAGTGATGTCAAGCAACAGCAGGTGACAATGTCTTCATCTGCTCATTTGTTTTCAACCCAAACAATAATCTGGGGCCAGAGCCTTCCCCTGATGCTCCTGCATGGCCAGCCAGCAAGGCTGTGCTGCCAGGGAAGTCCCTTCTCCTTCAGTGTAACCTCTGTTCTGCTACAGGGGTAGCCTGCTGTAGTGGTGGCCTGGCTGTCAAGAATGGAGCTGGCATGAGCAGTTGTCTCTTTCCCCTCCTGACTCAGAGGGCGTCTGGCCAGAGACTGCCCTTGCACCCCCCATGCAGCAACAAGCAGGAACTACAGCAGGAGAGAGTCAGGACTGACTGACCTGAGCACTATTTCCCAGCTAAATTACATGAGAGTTTTCCTCTCCCTGGCCCATTACTAACATGGCAAAAATCAGTGGGAAAATGCCTGGGCCTTAAATATACAATGAGCCTTTCCCCACCCATTACCACTTAACTGATAAGCTGCTCCAGGCTATCTTGTTTATGTTTATGAGTCTTTAATACCTCGTAGCATTTGCATTTGCCTTGAAGCTACAGGCAGCTATGTGCTGTAGCGTGCTGAATTTTTGTGCTGTAAGTACAAACAGATGTTTGAAGATCTGCTTTGAAGCAAATCTATGCCCTCTACATTCTCTCCCAAGACTCCTCAGGAACAGTATGTATCACTGTATTCAGAGGAAAGCTTTGAAGGGCAGTGAGAGAGGAGACACATAGGAATAGTTAGCAGTGGAACAGGAACACAGTCACATTTCTATTGCATGCATTCTTCCCAGCAACCCTTCGGACATCAGTGTGCATTAAAAAATTTGCAGGGCCTCATTCCTACAAAGCAGCTGCTGCTGTATGCACATCTTTTAGGCTTGCCTAGCCTAAGTCACTAGCTAGATCCTTGTTGCCCTCAAGAGCTATTTCCTGCAGCCTTAATGATTTCCCTGATACCAAAAATCTCGGGGTGAGCAAAAGTAGTAAAACCTGAGCAATGTGCACAGATGGCTCTTGCTCACTTCCACGGCTTCTGCCAGCTGCTCTTAGGTGTGGAAAAGCTTCAGGAGGCGGACTCAAGTGACATTAAGTAATTTGACTCTTTCAAAAACTCAATTTAGAGTCAAAACCTGTGAGATACCCCATGATACTTCATGTTGCATGCAAAATAATGGGGAAGCTTAAACAGCTTCTGCCTCAGGCAGCTCCCAATTTATGTCAGAATACAACAGAAAGCCTGAGAGGGAAAGGTAAGATGGCAATGGTGAAAGCAGCCAAGATTGTGTGGTGAGTGCTGTGTGGGAGGTTGCAGCCAGGACTCTCAAATGACTCAAACCACTGTGGTATGGTTTTGGTTTTATTTCTTCTTTCTCACATTTTGGGGGAGAAGAGGGTGTGTCTGGAAGTTCAGATGCTGGCTTGGAGCTTGGATGATCTACATTCAGGTATCTGCCTTGCCAGTGACTCCCTTGTGTATGCTGGTCCCCTCCTTCTGCCTCTCATTTTCCAAGGAAGAATGTGTTTCCATACCCCTGAGGTGTGTGAAATTAATACCTGTGAGGAATTCAGCTACAGTATTCGAGAGAGTCATATCAGACCCTGAAGTGGTTTGGTCTGCATTACTTTTTTACCATAGGCAATGAACAGCAAAGGGGATCCTTCAGGGTACTGTGTGTAGCTGACTTTCAAATGCAAAGCGATCTTTGACCTGGGCTGCACAGGGAGCTGATATTGTGCTGTAAATCTCTCTAATTCCCTCTGCAAAATGATTTTTCTTAATTCTGCTTCATTTCATACCTTTCACATTTCTTGCTTAAACATGAAAACTATTCATATCTTTATTTATAGAATTCTTTTTCATTTCCTAGTAACCACTATTTTGTGTTGCTTCCATTTCATCTGATACAGTTCTTCCTCCCTTCCTCCTCCTCCTCCTCCTCCTCTTCATCCATGAGCTCAGGGGATCTCAAAAGGACCTATCTGGGAGCCTGGAAGCAGCTTGCTGTACCCCTCCTTACCCAGCACCTCTAAAGTGGCCTGAGTGGAGAAAATAAAACATTCTGGGGAGGACAGCTGACTGCAGCGCCTTCCCCTGAGGATTACACTGTGTACATCAGTACTGTAGTTAACAAATCTTGTCAGAGGTAGTGGTTCCTGCAAGTCATGTACAGCAGATCTCCTTTAAGCAGCAATGAAATTTGTGATGTTTTTGTTTGACATCTGCAACCTCAGGGGAAAGCAAGTGTGACTCTTGCCTTATGTTTGCAGCTGAAAACTTATTATGGACAGAAAAGAAGATGCACCTCTATTTTTTTAATCTTCTGCATGTACAAACGGATTTTTTTCAGTGTAAATTGAGAGGTGTAAGGCTCTGTGGGAGTGATCTCCTTCTAGGAATTTATTTCATGTGGCTTTGAGGGGCTCAGCAAGATAGGATGGGAAAAAAAAGAAAGGCCCAAATCTCTAGATAACTGAAAAAGTGAAAGTGCCCAGTGAATGAATACTCACATGAAATCTCCTGTTTCTCCAAAAGAAATGAAACCTTTCCCAGGGATCTGACACCTACTTGTAGTGGTTTGTGTTCTAGACAACAGCCAAGTTACACTAGGAAGTATGACCTGCCCAATCATAAGTCAAAACAAATAAATATTCTTGGGGTTTGGCTTGTGCCTGCTCAGTGTCAGTTTTTCTGTGCCCAGCATGAGTCTTTTAATACATTCTCCACAAACATGGAGGCCAGGGAGACAGTTCGCTGGCCCTGTCACCTCCACGGTGGCTGACAAAACACAGAAGAGCTCAGACAGCCAATGATCCCACATCCTAACAGGTTGGCACTCCATTTTTGACCTTGCTAGTTCTGAATGCAGGGCTTCCTGCTCGATCTTGTCTTTCAAAGAGGGACTGTCCGGTTCCCTTTTAGAAAGGGCAGGTGTTTTTTAATTGTCCTTGTTTGAAAGAAAACACTGTGTTGGGCGGCAGTGAAAACAGAGAGCTGAATGCAGTCTGGTGTGTGCTGTGCTGATGTGATGAGGCTGGGCCATGAGTCCAGGAAGTTTTGCTCATTTCTGTGCTGTGTGGTGGTAAGCTGCTCTGTACATTATTTTTCCTTTACCCTGGAGCTTCCTCCCAGGACCCTGCCAGTAACTTGATCTTGCTTTGATAAACCATCATGCAGATACGATGTGAAACTGTAGTCCTAATGACCTGTGTTATTTAAAAATCAAATGACACTTTCTCAAGAGAAAGTTCTTTAGTTCCAGTGTTTTCCTAAGATAACTATACCAAGGCAGCATATTACCCTTCCCTGTAGTTTCATTTATTGCTCACTTTGTCTAAACTCCTGCATGCCATAGCACTGCATTATTTTGTCATGTTCCACCCCATCATTTCAAAATAGCTTCCCTGTTTGTTTAAAAGTACAGCAAAAGCTTTAAAGACTTGAGGAAAGTGATGCCATATACTTTGTGCAATGATGTACAGCCTGACGGCTCAATTTCACTGCCTTGTAGCACCAAATTATGAAACTCTTTGCCTCTTCATGTCCCCTGTCTTCTGAGCTAGCAAGAGATAAACAGGAAAAAGGGGAGACACCTTCTGTTTGATATTGTCTGACTCTCAAGTCAGCTCAGGCTCTGATATTAATAACTTCCTGTTTTGCTGTAAGTCTTCTGATAAGTGAAAAGCCTCCATGCGTGTTGACTTTTCATCCTGAACTCAGGCAACTACATGACTGGTGTATTCCCAGCCCCTGGGCTACAAATTCCAGTTTGATGCTTACTTCCAGGCCAGAATTTTAGAGTTGGAATTCAAATAACTGAAAATTTAGATGCCTAAATGCACAGTTAGTTGCTAAAATACGAACGACCTGACTTGCTGACCCTGTAAGTGTTGTGGGACTTGAGAAGGCAGAATCTATACAAATCAGACAAATTTTATTTAGGAACTCAAGTAAGGATCCTAATCTGAAATGTTGGGCTGTTGTTCATTGCTCAGGATGTGCTCAGAAGTTAGAAACAGAAAAGAGGATCTGCAAAATAATGTGGAGAAAGGTGCATTTGTGTAATATCACTTGTGCAAGATGCTTGTGAAATGTAGTATATGCTGCATTGCGTATTTTTTCACACATGCTTAAAATAGTAAGGACTTTTCCAACTATGTGTGGCAGGTTGATGCTGGCTGGGTGCCAGGTGCCCACTAAGCCAATGGGACAGGGAAGACAATAAGATGGAGAGCAACCAGCAGGTGAGATAAGGCAGTTTTATTACAGCGAAAGAAAAGAAATAAGCAAGAACCTGTGTGCGCATAAGCGAAGGGAAAAGTCAGTCTCTACTTCCCATCAGCAAGCGGTGTTGGACACCTCTGGGAAGCAGGGCTTCAGCATGTGTAATGGCTCCCTTCTATCAGTCCACAGGCCAGTTTGTTAGGTGTGTTTGCCTGTTCAGGAGTAAATTCCCAGGCAATGCGAGATGATTTAGGTGATTTAGAACCTCCCAGGAACCTGCCCAAGTCCCTCCACGCACCCTTCAGCCCAGGAACTGGATGCCTCAGGGCACATTTTAATAGCTCCTCACCTAAAGGTTTTTTTGTCTTGCACTAGAATGATGATAAATTCCATGAATTCCATAGAATAACAGCAGTATTGGCTAATAATATTAACAGTATCAGACAGCTTATAAGGATTGCCAACAACCGTGGAAGTCTGCAGTAAAAAAATCGTCCACATTCACCATACAGTCTTAGAACAACAAAAACAACTAAACTAAACAGAAAGAAAAGAAAGTTCCCCACACCAGATCCAAAAATAACATCATCACAATACAGAACAAAAATGGACAAACTATACAAAATCCACCCTTAGACCCTTCACTACAATTACAATGCAAATTCCACACTGTCATTCTACTTGATAACAATAATAATTGTTTTGCCCAATATTTCTCCCAATTAATATCCTTATCTCAAAGTCCATGTTAGTGCCTGCATTCTCCACCAAAAACTGTTGTGGTTTGACAGTGCCAAACACCAGGCACCCACAAAAGCTGTTCACTCATCCTCCCCTGCCACAGCTGGGCAGAAGAGAGAAAAGTTTAATGAAGGGCTCATGAACTGAGATAAGGACCAGGAGAAAACACTCCAAGGGCAAAACAGATAACTTGGAAGTGCAAAGTGAATTTATTACTAACATAGTCAGAGGAGGATAATGAGAAGTAAAATAATCCCTTAAAACACATTTTCTTCCCCAGGCCCCTCCCTGATTTCCACTGACAGTGCAGGGAGACAGGGTATGGGGGTTTGATGAGTTCACCACCCCAGATTTTCTTCCGCTGCTCAGGGAGAGGAGTTCATTCCCTGCTATGCCATGAGGTCCCTTTGCATGAGAGACAGTTCTCCATGAACTTCTCCAGTGTGTTTCCAATCTCATGAGCAGCAGTTCTCCCAAAGCTGCTGCACTGTGGGTCCCTCCCATGGGCACACAGTCCTCCCAAAACTGCTGTGGTATGGGTCATTCTTCCACGGGGTGCAACCCTCCAAGGACAGGCTGCTCCAGCCTGGAAGCAGACACCTGCTGTCTCCACTGGGTCTCCCACTGGACCACGGCCTCCTCCAGGCATCCATCCACTCCAGCATGGCACCTGCCCCACAGGCTGTGAGTGGATCTCTGCATCTCCCATGGATCCCCATGGGCTACAGAGGGACAGCTGCCTCACCATGGCCTCCTTACAGCTTGCAGAGGAATCTCAGCTCTGGTGCCTCCCCTCCTTCTCCACTGACCATGGTGTTTCCATGTTCGTTCCCTCACATGTTCTCACCTCCCCCTCTGCTCTATCTGGAATTAACACTGCGTGCACACCCCATTTTGCTTTGATTTTCTTCTGAAATCTGTTATCACAGAGGCGTTACCAACCCTCCTGGCTTGGCCAGCGGCATGTCCATCTTCAGAGCCATCAGCCATTGGCTCTGCTGGACATGGTGGAAGCTTCCAGCAGCTTCTCACAGAAGCCACCTCTGTGGCTCCTCTGCTACCAAAAACCAGGCCATGCAAAACTGGCACACTATGAGTTATTCAAATAACTTTCCCTGTGAACTGAACTATTTCCTGTGGATAATGCACTATTTCGTTACCTGCTGCAGAGATCGAGTCCCCCTGAATGCCTAATGCCTGTGTACTGCTGCTCTGCATGACTGGGAACAGTCTCCTGATCACAGTGTGAGACAGGAAAGCTTGGACTTAGCAGTTCTGTGAGATTTACAAATCATAACAGCTAATCAAGATTTAAAACAGCTCTAGACTGAAAAGGCTAGCAAGTGGTCCAGCTGTGAGTTAATTCATTAGTTGCAGTAAATATCACTGGAAGAGCTTGTCAAAAGGAAATGTGAAGCAGCTGAAAAGAATAATCCTTAAAGTGAATGTCAGAGGTTTTTGCAGCTGTCATCCAGTGGACTGGAGACTCTGGGCATTGGAGAGAAAATGAGGGTGAAAGACATAAAAATTTGAGTACAGAGGATAAAGTACCAGTTCCCACTGAGTGATTATAAAGGAAGCAATCTCACCACTACAGGGACCTAATTAGAGACTGAATCTCAGAACCATCATAGCACTCTGAGAAACCCAAACCAGCGAACATAGCCCACTCCGAGCAGCAGCAGGAGGAGGCTCTGCTGCCTCAGCGGCATGATGGAATATCACGTTTGTGTAGCTGGGGGCATTTCCAGTGTCCTTGTGTCCTGCTCAGCAATCTCTTGGGTCCAGAGGAGCCACATCATTTTCCTGCCTGCCAGCACACTGTTGTCCTGGCCCTACAAAAGGCAACAATAGGCTTCCACTGCCACATACCTGAGCATCCCAGAGGAAAGGAACCAGGATCCTTTTCCCCAGGCAAATATAAAAGTTAATTGTCAATATTAATAAGACAGATTTTTGCATTTCTATGACTGATCTGATAAATCACTACTTTTCTTGTTCTCCTAAATGTGAAGATCGATGGTGTCTCCTCCCTGGAGACCAGTGCTGTCAGTCAGAGGTTACCTGTATGTCTCACTCAAGCCTTGGTTCAGGGCTCAGCTCCACTTCACTCAGCTATTGCCCATCTGAGACACTGTCACCCTTCCCTCCATCATTGTGGAAATGTGGAAACACTGGCTTTAGTTTGAAGCTCATCTTTGGCAGCAATGCCGTCTCCTGCTCTAGCTGCTCCCTCCTACCTCTGAGTTGCAATGCATCGCCTAATCCTTGGTATGCCAAGCAGGGAATTCTCTGAGTTGGGTCTTTTCTTTTTCTGGTGATGATTTCTAAGCAGCAACAAGTTTTCACTGGATTTTATTTGTGACTGGGTCATTCTGGGTGCTGGTCCTTGGCACATCCCTCCTGGTGCCAGGAAGGACTGTGCCTGCAGGAGCCATGCTCTGGTGTGGGTGAGCAGCAGGGTCAGCAAGAAGGAATTCTTGTACCTGGCATTGCCATGAAAGGCACTTTTAATGTAACCCTGTGAGGGTTCAGGGGGCTGCAGGGATGTCTACCATTATCACGACTACTAGAAATGACATTTTTCTCTAGCAGGATTTTCCAGGCATAGGGAAGGAAGCCTTCTGAGACAACTTGAACCACTCAGGGAAGAGAAGGGATAACTGCTCAGGATGCACAGATGTATCATGTTTGGGCGGCAGTGGTTTATGGGTCTCTTCTGAAGCTGGTACGACATAAGTGACCTGCCCAGAGAGAACTCAGCTGACATCTGACAAGGACATTTTCATAGCCAAGATAAACCTTTTGTTTTGTTCTAGGGAAAGCAAAGTACTAGCCTGAAGCCAGGCTAGCCTATATCTTTACCATATGAAACAAGCCTAAACCACTTCATTTGAGGTTGTTATTTATTTGGGTCAATATGAAACATTTCAAACATTTATTTTCCATTTTTTGCCATCACATGCTGCTGTTTTCACTCCTATGTATATGTTTTCTTCTCTAACATTTCAGATCTTCTCTCTTGTAATATTTAAAATCCTTATTTGACAGATGCTGCAGGTGGAGAGTATTAGTTACCTTCCATGACCACTCTGGCCACAAAGACTTCCTTTGTTTGACAAGCTGATTATTTTGCCAAGGTGAATGTTAAGTCTATCTGGAGTATCTCTGTGTGTCTTGTGTAAGATTGCAGTTGCAAGCTGGTTTCTTACTGGGCATGCAGTTTCTCCAGACACAGAATACCTTTGAGGGGATATTTCCCCCCCCACTTTCCTCCTGAGAGCGATGTTGCTGTAGTTTATGCCAGTAAGATTTAGATGGCTGTATCTCTGAATTTGACAAGCTAGTGGATGGCAAGCAAACCCAACCGATGAAATTCCATTGATAAAGAAAATTCTCATCCTAGCAACTACCCAGAAAAGTCCACAAGTAGAGATTAGGAGTTAATAACTGCACCAAGTCTGCCAGATCTGCTGGGGATGTGACCAACAGACACTTCTGTGGAGCCAAAGAATCGCTGCAGTGCCTGCTCCCTGCTGCCCTTCATCAGCAGCTTTGGAAGAGCAATCTCAAGAGGGTGATGGGGCTGATGGGCTCCCCAAAGTACCAGTTACAGGCAGTAGGGATCAGTCAGGGCCCTTTGTGACAGCTTTGCAAAAAATGGCTTAACACTGTGTAGACTCATTAAAGTAGGAAAGAAATTTCCTGTCAGTTGTCTCAGGGTTGGTGTCTCAGATTGTCACTGGCACCAGAGTCCATAGCCTCACTTCACAGAGCCAGGGCACAGTGCAGGATCCAGGTGTGTCTCTGCTTGCCAAAGTGGCTGTAGGCAGGACCAAACTTTGCCATGCACAAGCCACCCAGGCCTCCAGAGACCTTCAAATGGTCATATCCTACATGATCTCTAAAAGAGGCCAGAGAGCAACTGCAGCAGGGAAGCTGTAGCATAAGTAGTGCCTTCAGATTGTCCATTGGATATAGCTGAGACACAATAGCAAATCTCAAGTAAATGAAATGCATTTCTTAGCAGTTCCTGAGAATGAACAGGTTGTGTTGTTTGTGAGCTGCAAGCCACATCAAGTGGGGTGGGTCTTCCACAGAGAAATTGCTGCCTCTGGCCCCAAAATATCATTTTAAGAAGGTAAGAAAAACATCCAAATTTCTCTTAATTCTTGCTAGATGGTACATTATGAGCAACTAGCAGTCAGACCACTATAGATATTAAGAATTCAGGAAACATTACTAAGCAACACAAAGAACAGAAAATAGTGTTTATTTTCTGAGGAGACTGGGGAAAAGGTCCTGTGCCACTGAATGCTTTGGGAGAATAAGTCCTAATAGCTACAGTAGCCAAATGTCACCTGGGACCAGCGCATGAACAATTCTTTTGTAATATTATTTGGCAAATGTCTCAACATCTTGAGCTCATTGCAGAGTAGAAAAGAAAAAGTTGGCCAGTGTTGTTTTCTGGTGGTACAGGAACATTAATTTCTCTAACCCTGTGTGGTGGTATCTGACCATACCTGAGGGGGCAGGTCAAAGGAAAGCAATGTGTAGATGTGGTTTTCAAAGGCACCTATTTCCTCATTTACTGCTAGGAATAAATTTCTTCCTGGCATATTGTGAAAGAAATAGTAAAATAAACAGAAGCATGGTATACTTTGTAAGATGAGGCAAACATTTGTAAGAGGTACCTTTGTAAGATGAACCTCAGGGCTACACTGCCCACAGGCAAACCAGCTCTGGGTGCCATGTGAGCACTGAGGGCAGATGCTGGGCTGCTCTTTTCCCAAGTAGATGCTGTCCTGGGGCTTCTTTCCTCATGGCAGGAAGGAGAAAAAATAGCTTTTACCATCCAAGTGCATGACATTCCTTCTCCTCCTGGGTGGATGTTGGAACCCAGGAAATTCCTCTGGCTGCCCTGGAGGACTGGAGACCCTGACAGGGGACTCGGAGACCTTGGCACGGAGTCAAAAATACCCATGCCTTCAATTTTAGCCCTTGGAAAAAACAATTACCAACCTTATATGAGGATTCACAAGCCACGAAAGTTTAAGTAGAATGACAGTTAGTTTGTTACAAGATAGAAAAGTAGAATTTTGAGTTTTATAATGGGGGTTCAGAAGCCAAGACGGAGGGGTTTGGGCTTGCCTTGTCCTTCTTTCTTCTTCTTAGCCTCCATCTTCTGGGTGATGCTGGCCCTTTTGGATTCGTTTAGAGTAGAAACACACTGTCTAACATAGGTGATAGGTATTGGGAAGTTATTGTAAATAATATATGCATATATATAAGAAGGCACTCAGTGTGCCTCAGACCAACCTGCTAGACAGACCTCAGCAGGTCAGAAAAAGAATGTTGTAGATAAAAAAGAATAAACAACCTTGAAAACCAGAACAGAAGAATCCTGACTCCTTCTTCCACTGCTGGGCTGGGAAAAGAGACTCTCTAACACATCTCGGGGTCATCTTGACCAGAGACTCCCAAGAGGTGGAAAAGAAAGGGAGCTCTTCTCCCCCTCTGCCTGCGAGGGAAGCACTGGCTATTGCTGTGAGGGGCAGCAAGCTGTCTCGGGGCAGACCTTGCTCTCCGCAGGGATCTGCACTCCAGCCATTCCCTGCCCTAGACCAGTGTGCTGGGATGCCCTGGCTTGCCCTTCCCACGGTCCCCTTCTCTGCAGCTCCGAGCTCTGCCACTTTCTGTCCTTGGGAAGGCAGAGGTGGGGGAGCAGAGGGTCTCCATCGCGGGGTGTCTCCTTGTAGGAGACTAAGAAGGCACCTCTGCCGTAAGGGCTGCAGGCAGGAGCACCCACCAGCCTCCCTCTGCAGCCGGCAGCGCTCTGCCTTTCTCGTTGTTTATTATCTGACGTCTGTTTTCGTGTTTCCCTGCAGGCTGGGAGCCAGGAGGGCTGGCGCTCGGGACACCTCCTCCGGGTGGGCTGCCAAGGACGGTGGCGGTGTCCTCCCGGCCAGGGCGGTGGCCCCGGGCACACGGCATCCGTCCCTGCCGCTCGCCCCTCGAGACCTCCTTCTGCTGGGAGAGGCAAGGTAACCTCGCCACTGAAAATAGCTGGGACGGCGGCCAGCGCAGATTAATGGCTTCATTAACGTCCCCGGTTTATTTATAGGCTTAAAAATGCCTTGGACCTGCAAACTGAGCACAGTTGCTCCGTGTAAGGCAGGGAATCACAGGTCTCCTGCTTCTGCCTTTCGCCTTCCTGCTATTTCATTCTGATTGCTGGGGCTGTAAAACCTCTGGAGCAGGCACTGTTTCTCATTGTGAAGCTACTTTGTAAACCTTCCTAACTGAAGGGACACACACAGATACTCTTTTTCTTTCTTTTTTTCCCCCCAAGAATGATGTATTTGTCTGGTCTCCTTCCTCTACCAACTTCTTTTTGTGTGCACACTCTGTCCTATGGCCCTCTTGGAGAAAATTCTTTTTTTGATGAATTCCTGAGGCAAAGGCTGAGCAGCCATCACAGGATTTAGTGATTTCGCACCTTGGATTTTAAACTGTGAGCTCTGTGGTAGGAAGACTGAGATTCTCATAGCTGTGGGGAGCATGGAGAGCACTTAGGATATGTAGGGCCCTAGTGAGAAATGCAGATGCAGTAAGTTCCAACAAAAGCCAGCAGAGTTAGCCCAGCACCCAGGTCCACCAGGAGTCTCACGGGACTGGTGAGAAAAGAAAAAACCACGCCAAGTGTGTTGGCCCTGGAAAAGGAGTTTTTGGCTCGTGACCTGCGGCCATACTGCCTGGCCTGTTCCCCAGAAGTCAGTGAAAGGTAAGTGAGAAAGGAGACTTGTTGTCAGCAAGCACAAATCCAAGGGATAGGCCATGTGACTGGGAGATAGATGGCCACATGAGTAGGAGAAAAAGGTAAAAATGCCTGTCTTCACACCCAGAAGCATGGATCACCAGCATGGAAGCTCATGGAAGTGAGGTTGTTTCAGAGGGCAGCCACCCTTCACTTTACTGTTGCTTTTTTGTTGTATCAATCTGAGGTAAACTCCTGTGTCAGTCTCCCCTTGGCCCTCATCTTCTAGGGATGAAATAAAGAACCAGCAGAGAACCACTCAAACCTCTGTTGTCTTAATTTTCCCTCTGAGCAGCGAGAATACTTCAGAGCAGAGTGAATGAGCCCAAAATGGTAGAAGGAGGGTGTCTGTGCCACTACAGGCGAAGCCACAACCCTGGGATGCCCTCACACTGCCAGCAACTGGTGGTTTTGGGGCATCTTTGGGCCTTGCTTTCCCCTTCCTCTCTTTCCCATTTGGGTTCTTGGCTCCAGATCTCCTCCATCCCATCTTGGGCAGGTCCCAGCTCTCCTGGGATGGTGCTGTGATGAGGATGGGAATGCCTGCTCACATCTCACTTTCCATATCTGTTAAACAGCACCATGGCACTCTAACTTTATATGGAAATGTTCCAGGCCAGGTTGGATGTGGCTTGGAGCAATCTGGTCTAGTGGAAGGTGTCCCTGCTCATGGCAGGAGAGTTGGAACTGGATGGTCTTTAAAGCTCCTCCCAGCCCAAACCATTCTGTGATTTTCTTCAGCCCATGGAAGGGCAAATGCAATTCTTCAGCCATCCAAAGATGATAGCTGGGAGAGTATTTCTATGCCTGATATACATGAGATCCTGTGTAATTTTAAAGGCTTCAAAGAAAAGACAAGTCATGCAGCACCTGAGACAAAGGCAGGAAGGGGGAAAAGAGTCGTGTTTAACTGTACTCTATTTATTCTAGGAAAGAGACACATTTTATATTGTTGTGTCTCATCTAAATTCCTGAACATCTGACCAGAAAGGTCAGTGCAGCTTTCTCACTAGACAGATGTCAGACTAGGGTAGTGAGTCTTGTGACAAGAGACCATCTGCATCTCAAACTGATTACCTGCTTTGAAAAGTGAATATAAAAGGTAGAGGTTTTGGGGGTTTTTTTTAAACAAGATGGCTAAACTTCATTTCAGCTCTGGGACACCCATCCTTGAATGCTGGTGCTACCCAGCTTCTGTGACATCACTCACCCCTGATACAGAAAGCAAGAGCTGGGTTTTTTTTCCTGTTTCACAGGGCTACACCCAGTTGTAACCATATTTAACCTTCCTTTTTCTAGCTGCCAACACTGGGTGGCACTAAGTAACTCCTTCTGACATTTTACAAAATTGACTCTAAAACCTTGAATCACACTGATTTGGCTCCACTCTGTCTTGACAGCAAATGGTTTTGTTTGATAAACTTTGGATCATATGGTTGTTGCATAGAAACATCTGATTTTGTACTTCCCTTGTTTGTTAGGTTGTTAAAACACTCATGAAACTCTGGCCTTACAGCCTGGTAAAAGTTCAATGTGCTGTTGGACTTGAAAGCCAAATTTCCTGTATGGAGTCAAGAATTTATTGAATGCTTGAATATATACACCTGAATATCCAATCTGTGCTTGATGTCAGAGGTTTAAATAAGTCTCACTGAAAGGCTGAGGTTGAAGGGCACTCTGGAGATCACCTAGGCCAAGTCCTCTACTTGAGCAAGGTCAGCAAAAGCAGGGTTAACCAGATGGTCCCCAAAGGGTTCCAGGAGCCTGTTGCCAGCCCCAGAGTTTCCTTGTCAGTCTGTCACCAAAGCCTGGACACTGCCATGTCTGCTGGCCATCACTGCCAGCTACATTCTGTAAAAGTCCTGCTAAAATAAATCAGCTTTAAAAGAAGCACCCCCACAAACATGTGGCTGTCACCCCCACTGGCTGTGCTCACCCTACAAGTGCCCCAGCCACCCTTTAACCAGCCTGTCATGGCTCCGGTGGGCTCTGGGAGATGCTGGTGCATATGGTGATGGAGGTGGCAAAAAATCAGGGCCAAGTGGTTTGTCCTCAGAGGACACCCCAGGTCTATGAGCAGCCTGACCTGGTGGCCATGCCCATAATGGGAGGTTGGAACTAAATGATCTTTAAGGTCCCTTCCAACTCAAGCTATTCTATGATGCTATGACAATGGCTTGTGGCCATTGTCAGCTACGCCACCTGTGGAGCCCACAGCCATGTCCTGGTAACAAACATTACCATTATTGTGCATGTACCTGTCCCTAAGAAGGTGTTTACATTCTAACAGACAGCAGATGGCATAAACTGATGGGCTCATAAAGATGTGTATCCTGAAAGGAGAACATAGAAATGCCGCTTATAGTAGCTAAAAATACTCAATATGGAAATTAAGTGAGCAAGTCTTCACAGACTCGCCATGGCCATTCTGACAGCAGTGGGAGAGGTGCAGCTGAGGAAGAAGCTGCCCAGGGTGAGAGATGGTGACTGCTGAAGGTCCTTAATGTCCCCAAGCAGAGGAGCAGGCAGAGGGTGAGACCATCTGGTGGCTACATTGGAGCCAGGGCAGCAAGGATCATACATGAAGCAGTACATGCAGTACTTCCCTCTCCTGTGGCAGTGGGAAGGGGGTACAAGTAGAGCCAATGATGTCTGAAGAATAGCTTACTCACTGAAAAGCACAGTTTCTGGTTGACAGAAGCTATCTGCCAATTGGTGTGCAACCGTTCATCAGAATTAGCCCCAAAAATTAGAAACATAAAAATGGCTTGCTTCATTGGTTTGAGGTTCTTTTTACTTTTTTTTTTTTTTTTTAAAGATGATCTCAAAAGGAAACCTCAGCTGGAGTGAGGATTTACCCAACATGCTGTGTCTTCAGAGTGTGGCCAAACCACAGCATAGCCTGCAACAGGGCTCTCCTAATCCTCTTGCTCAGGGTAGAATGTTTTACACTGTTTATTGGACCAGATAGAGCAGGAATACCAGCAGGACTAAACTGCCTGCCCCAGAGAGCAAGCCTGGGATCTGGTAGGTAGTGGACAAGAGCAGTTGTTTCAGAGTAGCATTGGCTGCTGAGGGCCAGCCAACAAAAAAGAAGCTGAATTTGACAGCATAGCATGGCACTTGACTCCAGTTTTGCTTGGCCCTGGGTGTTGGGCCTATGGACCTAAGAGCAAACCAGTATTTTCATAAGTTTGGCAGTTTTTTATCCCAGCATCAAATGCCCAGGAAGATGATGCTATAGCTCACCAGTGCTGAATTCCATAGGGTGTGTAGCATGACCTGGATTGAGGCATGAGAGTGTTCAGGAGGGCTGGAGGATGGGAAAGGCTGGTGGGACCATGCTGGAGAAACATCCTGAGGGAAATGAGGCACAGCTTGTTCATGTGGCTCTTGCAAGTTGTCCCAGGAGTATCCATGCCCAGAGCAGCACTGCCTGGTGGCTGGAGGGAGCTGCTTGTCCCAGTCCAGAGGACGGCATAGGTGTGTGCTGACCAACACCACGGGAACAGTCAAGGATGAGGACCCAGAGTGAGCTGGGGAGCTGTGTCTGACACTGTAGGCACATCTGACAGGCATAGCTACATCACCAGCAAAGAACAGATGGACTCCAGCCCTGGATTAGTGCTCATTGTCTGCTGGGCTCTCTGCTAACTCTGAGCCTTTGGTGTGGATCACTCCAAGCAGCAGCTGCCAAGGTAAATGTTCTCCTTGGGAAGCAAGCTCTAGGCACAGTGCCTGCGAGCCCAGGGGTGCCACTCTGCCCTGGCCTTTGTGCTGAGCAGTGTAGGCACAGCAGGGCACAGCCAGTCTCCTGCCTCTTTGTGCTCCATCTCCATGTGCCTCCGGTGCTGCCTGGCACACTGGGTGTGATATTGCTTCCAGGAAAGCTTTTTAAAAACATTTTCCATATGAGAAACAGAAGGGGTTTGAACTTGGATCCTGTGTGCTCTGACGCTGTGTTGTAGGCAGTGGATTGCAGTGGGTGATAGCTTCTCTTCATAGGCCTTGTGGCTGAGGACAAAGTTTCCTTGGGAATCTCCCTTTCCATTCCCATGAGGGTTTTGGGATTGACCTGTATCATGCTTTTTTAACCTTTAGTTTGATTGCCAAACAGAAAATCAACTATTGGAAGATCTGCCTTGTCAAATAGACAAAGGCCCCGAGAGGCAGAAGCTTTTTGGAAAGAGGCCTTGGCTTTGCAGGGATCATGAGGATTTGGGCAGAATTTAGGCAGAGGATAAACCCAACTATCCAAGAGGATAATTTGAGGAAAGGGAGTTGCATAGGATTTTTCCACTGCTGTAGGAACCTTTGCTGTAATTCAGCTCGTGTTGATTAACCCTGGATGCTGGATTCTTAAAAAGTGATTAGTGAGATCACCCTGGAAATAGAAACAGATGTGCCATCTGTTACGCAGTGTATGGGGCTTAGAGGGAGGTTTTGCTGAAGCACTGAAAGAAAGGAGGAGATCCCAACACTGAAATGAGACTTCACTCCTGTCACCTTCCTGTTTACCCCCCCAGAAGCTAAACACCCCTGTGAACATGTGAGGTGAACTGGTGGGATTCGCTCTCAGTGGACTGGAGCTGTAGTTCTGGCCAGTGACTGGGTTGAGAGATGAGCTATGGTGGTATCTCAGCCTTCAGGGGAAGACATGGTATAGGACTTGGTGTCAGAGACACTCTCCAAACACCTGGAATTCCAAAGCAGGAAGTCTGGGCTTCAGTCTGAACTTGTGCTGGTGCTGCCTCAGAGCACCTTTCCCCTCAGTGAAATGTAAACTGGAGGTAGTTTTTTTTAATACTTCTATGGAGTTGTTCCTGTGCTGTATCCTTTTCCCAAAATGCTCTCCCTTCATCGTGTAGTGACTCACTGCAGGTCCCAAGGATTATCAGAAGTGCTAAGCAGCTCTGAGACAGCAATTGCAATTATGCTTCTGCAGCTGTGATTGTCCACAGCCGTGCTTTCTGTCTTCCTCCAGAGCAACGGAGGACTTTAATGAATGATACAAGGCTGAAGAAGGCAATACATCCATATGTGCTTTCCTAAATCTAATCTGGCATCCTTCTGGCTGCCATAACCTCTGGAGAGCAAAGTGCACATTTGTGCTGTTCATAGCACTGCTGCCTGATAACCAATATCTGCTCTAACAGGGGAAGCACTGCAGCACCTGGGGAGAACAGGAGCGGGTTCCCTTTGATCTGCAGGGCACCTCTCTCAGCACAGCTGCACAGCCAGCTAGAAAACTGTCAGGATTCTTGTTTTCTGCTTCCTTTTTCTCAGAGTAAATCTCAAGTCTCATACTTAAAAAAAGCCTCTGGCAGGCCTCCATGTAAAAATATAACAATATCACTACTATTTATTATTCATACATACTGTCTATTATTTATATTCAGGAGCAGAGAAGGGCCATTGCTTTATGATCATGCAATAAAACAGGTCACTGCTCCCCATGTGCTTTGAAGTCCAGGATGTGATCCAGTGGGGGTAGAAAATGGGACTCCAGGCACGTAAAAGGGATTGCTGCAGTGGATCCCTTGGCAGAGACCAGACCTAAATACACAGCACACCTACAAAGCACAGGTACAGCTCCACAGTGGAAAAGGAGCCCAGCATCCAGCTGCCTCCCTCAAGCAGGGGTGTTGCAAGGGAGGCTGAGCACTGCTTCACCAATACCTTTGGGGATCTGCTGAATGTGGAGCCTGCTGGCATTGCACTGGTTTTACCTGGGTAAATCCAGCTGCCCCTTAAAACAAATGACTTGACTGCCCTCCTGTTGCTCCTCTTGCCCCACCTCTACCCACTATCACCTGCTCTTGTCTCTGGAGTCTCCACTGGGACCAGGATGGGGCAGGTGATGTGCCATAAGGAGGAGGGTGACCAGATGGATTTAGGATGCAGTTGTTCTTTACGCTTCCAAAATGTCATCTCAACCCCCACCAATGCCCACAGCTCCAGCATTTCATGGCCGTCCCCATGGCTTGCTCCCCAGGATGCTGGGAGTTTGGAATTTGGAATTCAGGAGGGTAGAGGGGACAGCCTGGAGAGGATAACTCACCTTCTGGAGGCCAGGGCACATCTAGGGGCAGACACTTCAAGAGCTGAGCCACCATCTCCTCCAAACACCACCTGTATGGTGAGGAACCTGAGTAGACCCCACAAGCTTCATTCACTCTGGCAGGAATTTGGGGACACAAAAATGTGTGGTGAGCAAGAAGGGTTCAGGTTTGCTCTCTGGTTCCCTATAGAGGCATTTTGGCCTCACAAGGAGTTAGGGGACAGGCAAGCACAGCACAGGAGGAAAGCAGGCTTCCACCCCACTAATATCTCTTTTTCCCCCCAGCAGTGGCAGCAACCCTCTGCCTCCCATCCCAAATGGAGCTGCCCTCAGCAAGCCCAGCTGTCCTCAAGGATGACATAGCTCTTCCGGGCTCTCACTTGTTCACACAGGGCTGATCCAAAAAAGATGTTGGCAGAAGATGTTACAGACCTTTCAAAATCCCCCTTCATACTCCAGCACTTCCTCTTCTCCATCCTCAGACAGGAATCACACAGGTCTGGACCTCATTCCCCAGCAAGCCCCGTGGAGCCCCAGCAAGCAGAAGCTGGTGCCTGCAGCAAGTCCTCCCAATTACTCCTTCTAAAAAAACTCTCACCAAAGAGTTGATTAACACTACAAAACATCCTCTCTGAGCACCCTACCATGCACAAGGATCACTCACCCACTGCCCAGGGAGAGGATGGGGTCCAGACTCCTCCTGGAAGCCCTAATGGGTGAGGGGAGAAGGGATCTTATCAAGAAGGTCAATGGTTATCCTCAGAAAAAAGTCACATAATATAAATTTTTTGTCCCTCTAAAGCCATGGAAACAAAAAGACATTGTTACTCTCTATTTCCATGGAGATTTCATCAGAAAAATGGAAAGCATGTTTAAAAAATAGGAAGAAGGATGTGGGGAGCCTTACCAAAGATGTCTGAAATCTGTGAGTGCACCTGCCTGGCTGTGTTAGCACTGCTGGACCCTGGAGCTCAGCGATGCTCAGGGGACAAGGCAGTGCACCCACGGGGGGTTTTTTCCCTGTCAGCATTCACACAGTTGGAGCAAGGACACAGGAGGAAGTGCTGGTGGTCCTGAATGCTTTGTTTGAGCAGCTGAAAGGAGAGATGCTTTCTCCCATGGTTTATTGGAAAAGCAGAATAATGTGGCTGCCAACACAGTGACAAGGTCCCCACTCGGTGATGAAGGTCTGCACTCAAGGGCGCGCTGGAGCACACTCTGACAGGGCAGCCCAGCCTCCCCTGGGACAGAAACCTCTCCGTGCTGGACATACAATCACCCACAACAATCCTCACACTGCCCCTTAGACCTGCCTGCCCTAATAATGACTCAGTAGTAACTCCCCTCTCCACACACTCAAGCATAACCACACATTTTTCCCAAGTGTTTAGCAAATGTAACCTCTGTGTTTTATACCTTTCACTCATTGATCAAGCTGATGTGTTTCTCTTTTGGACAAATAGTCATTACATCTGAAAGTTTATGGCTTGGCTTTGAAGTTAATGTTCTCCGAGATGAAGGAGAAAGTTCACACTTTTTCTATTGCTTCCAGCCCTTCTGGCTGCAGACCAGATAAGAGAGTGATGCCTTCAATTTACAAGCGATGACTATTTTTTCAGGCAGAAAAGCTGAAAGACTTCTTAATGTAATAATGGCTTGAATATTGCTATAGTGCTCAGCAAAATGCTAGAAAAGGAGGGAAGTGAGTCCATGAAACATATGGACACCTCAGACTGGTTATTCTCTATTTACAGTCTCATTTCCATCTGAGGCTGCATTTCCCTTCCTCCACTCTTTTGCTGTTGCAGCCACTCTGACTCTGTTTGTCCACAAGCTGTCATTTTCTGCCAGCAACCTTCCTGTGTGGAAAAGCAGCCTTCACAGCCAAAACGTTTTCTCCTGCTTAACATTAAGAGGTCTCTCCCTCTAATTTTTGTTGAATAGGTAAAGAAAATGCAGTTTTATGGCACACTCCATTAACAGCCAAGACAGGGTGTTTAAGTTGGAGGGTGTTAAGGCATCCAGTTCCTTCACACTTATTTGGAAATTGCAGCCTTGATGTGACCTTTTCAAGCCTCCTACTTCTCCTCCTTCCTACTGCAGAATCAGCTCCTCCAGCCTTCACCAGGAGAAAGATTTTAGAAGCTTTTAGGAGCAACCTGCACAGAATGCCTGGAGCATGACTGTCACTACCTGCAAGCTCCAGGGCAAGTAAGCAAGGCTGAAGGGACTTTGGAGAGGGATTGGGTTTCCCAGAGATCCATCAAGCCAGTTTTGGGAAGTCTCTAAAGATGGCAGAGCCACCACTTGAGAAGAGGTACCTGTGCTTGCCTCACGTCCTGCTCCCTTGCCCACCATATCCCTCTAGGCCTCTCCACTCAGACATGGCTTTTCCATTTGACCCCACCAGTCATAGGACTGGACAAAAAAAGAGATGCCAGGAAAACCTATGTGTTCCTCTCAGCTGGGGCTATCTGAGCTGTGAAATGTAGCTCTGACAAGAACCCCTGCAGAGCATGCACAATATTGCCAGTATTTTGATACTGCTAATGAGTAGATGCTTGTATAAATAAAATACCTTCTGATACGTGATTTACAAAACATCAAGATTTTCAGTAATTTAGGATTGAATTACACCCTGTTGTAGCACATAAGGGGAAGGATTAGGGCACTGCAGCTCACAGCTGGGCAGCCAAACCCGCTTTTCCTGTTCAGTTGTCTGCCTTCGATCTGTTTCTCTTTAATATTCAGCTGAAATTCAGCTGAAAGGCATCAGCCATGCTCAGATCAGTAAGGTACCACTGGATGAATGCTTGTGCTCTTTGTAAAGTGAAATTTGGCACCTGACTGGAAGGACCCCAAGCCCCCCACCAAGTCCTGGATGCCTCTCTGTTGTTGGGTCAGGTGCTGCTGAGAATTGGCAGACCAGCAGCACAAGGCTCTCAAGCCTCCCTGGCACAACCACAGGGTCAGAAAATCCCTCCCAGGAGGTGATGAAAAACCCCAGGGTGTCACCAGCATCCCCCATACCAGCCAACAGAGCCCCTCCATCACTACAGACCTGCAGCATCCTTTGCCACATGCAGTAGCTCCCTTTTGTTGGCATTTGTGCTGCTCATTTATTTGCCTGTGTCAGCATGATCAAGTGATGGGATGGGTTCTGCAGGATTTCTGTTGATCTTCCTCCATGTCTTGGCATTGGGATCTGGCTCACTGACCACTCAAGAAACTTCCTTTTCCTTTATTTCACTCCATTTCATCCTTTGATGTAATGCTAAATAAAATCTACTTATTGTTAACCACACCTCACAACAGCAGTGGTTATGTTTGTTGCTGGTTTAGTTTCCAAGTAATTTAAATAAACAACTGAGCCATGAGGAGAAACTACAAAACATCCTTTTCTCCTGGACATCATGACATGGCAGGCCATAAATATTTCTTGAGCGCAGCAAACTTTGAGGCTTGAAATACGTACCTTGGTTTGTCAAATGGGATAATTATTAACATTTTCAACTATCCAGCTAATGAGTTCCTGTGTTGCAGTGAATGTGGTGTTGCATGGTGTTTCTCACTCTAATTTCTTGGGAAATCTGGGTCTGTAATCCGGTGCAGTCCTCACAGCAGGAACGTGTTTCATCTTCTAAGGTGACGTCAGCCACTCTTGTCCTGGCATTAAAAGTCAGCCAGCGTCCCTTCCAGCTTTCCCAGGCAGTCAGCAGCCACAAAATCAGTGTTGTGCTCAGGAACACCAGCGTTAGGAAGTGTGAAGGTGGTTGTCCTGCTTCTGGTGTCGGGGCTACCCTCTGGGAACCAGCCCCAGTGCAACACCCCCTCTATTTCAGTGAATGCCCAATCTTTCCTCCAGGAGCACCTACACGTGCTTGGCAGTGCCGCACTGGGGACACAATGGATAAATCTCCCCCCAGGAGAACTCAGGGGTTGGAATCACTTTAGGGTCTTTGATGCTTTTCTCTCCTTCCCCTGGGGAAGGCAGGGCCAGTGGGAGGGGGGTTGGATACCAGTGGCACTGGAGCATCCCTGGGGCTACCAGGGGCACCAGGACATCCCGTGCTGTGGCCCTGCTCTGCTTTTATGGTGCTGCCTGCTCACTTCATTTTCAGAGGGTGGCATAGCTGAAAGTGAAGCTGTACACCCCTCGGGGGAGACATTCTGGAGAACACCAGCCGGTTCCCCAACTCCACCGCAGAGCAATATTGTTTCACCACAAAAAAATCTCACTGGCCAACACACAGCAGGTCTGGAGCAGCCCCTGAGAAGCACCAGGCTCTGCATCCCATTAGGGCTGCCCGGAGGAAGCTGGACAGGATTTTTATTAAATCAAGCTCAGTCAATGCTTAAAGAAGGGCTTTTTTGAATTACGAGCTGAACCTCATGTTTGGTGCCCTGCCAAGCTCAGGATAGTGCGAGGAAGAAAAGGAGATGTATTTTTGGACTCCATGTCTGCTAACAGGCTGTTAGATAAAATTAAAGAGGCTGTTTGTAAAGAATCCACTGGTGCTGAAGCAGATGTGGAGGCCCGAGTTTATGACAAGATATATTTCTGGTGTTGGCACGAACAATCAATTTCATTCAGGACTTTCCTCATGCTGTAATGATTTGTTGGTTTGGGGTTGATTTCTTTTTTATTTATTTCATTATTTTAACTGAAACTGGCACAATGCCCTCATTACTTGTGATAAACTTGTTTGTTTACTTATGTCGTGGTAACCGGAGAGCTGGACTCAGGCTCTGCTTCCTTGGATGCTGCTTGTTTCCTACCAGAGCACTTGGAGCTGTCTGACACTGGCACTGTGTTTTAAAAAGACACTGCTTTCCTCAGCCTTGCAGGCAGCAAGGGCATTGCTGTGCTTTTACAAGAAAAATCAAGAGCACAAGTGAAGGCACATTGTCATTAATTATGTATGGTTTGGGTTTTTCCTGCCTTGCTGCTCCTCCTTGGACCCTACACTGAGTCCTGACTTCCTTATGGCACAGATAAAAACTTGAAAGAGAGAAGCCCAACATGATTGCTGTGATCTAAATCTACAGCAGGGCATTGCATATGGAAGGCATAATATTTGATGGTAAATTTTTGTTTGACATTATAGGAGAAGTTAAGGGAAAAGGTGTCATCCTTGGCCTAGGGTTTCATAAGTGCCACAGGCAGATGGGCTCTTTTAAACCTTCCCCTCCTCTTCTAAAAGGAGAAACTCACAATCTGGACTCAAGCAAACCTTAAAGTCATAAAATTCCAGGTTCCAATAAATCTTTGTTTTATAAAAACACATCGAGCATATATCAAAACTGAAACTGTAAAAGAAATTAAACATGTGTGTGTCACATACTCTGCTGGGTGCTCCCTAATAGTTTTGCAGGATCAGCGGAATAACGAGGTGCAGTTTTGCTCTGTGAAGTTTTGGCACCTCCCTGCAGCATCATTGGGCTGCCCAGGGCGCCCACCCAGAACACAAGCAAGCACCAGGGGAAGGGATGGCAGTTCCACTCCTACATCCTCTCCCTTCTTTCCCAGTGTGGACAAGCTGGGCTGTAGCTGTGTCCCCACAGGCCCTGGGAATCACAACATCTTCCCTTTGGGGGCCCAGCAAAGTTGGGACTTGCTCCTCCAGCCCCAGTGAGTGGCAAGGCCATGGCAAACAACAGTGCTGTAAGTCAAAGGGAGGGAAAAGTAAAATGATATCTGGGAGGAGGATTTGCCTGCCTGTTCCCGTAAAGTGGAAGAGCAAAGGAAAATTGAAAGGAACTGGGATCACACTGCAGAGACACAGATTTTAACAAGCTCCTTTTCAGGGCTTTAAAAGATTATGCATGTGACGTAATCTTGACATTTCCTGGCTGACTGGTGATTTCCTCGGATCAAATACCCGGAATGCTGGGGACTTGTCACCACCTCGTGCAGCTCCTATTACTTGCAGCACCCCGGGGGACACAGAAGGAGTGAGGCACAGGGTTCTGGGTCAGGGGCAGGACCTGCACCCCTCTCCCTGTGCTCCCTCTCATCCTAGCTGGGTGAGCCATGGAGCACATGCCTTTCCTTTTGGAAATTCCCCTTAACTTTGAGGGTTGAGCTTTAAGGCTCCTGGCCATGGGTCCTGTGCCCAGAAGCCTTGGCAGAGAGACTAAAGCCTGCGAGAACCCTGGCAGGGACAGACCCTCAGACCTTGTGACAATACATAATCTATTTCTTTCAATCTGTTGTAGAATGACAATTTTATAAAATTCCAAGTGACTTGCTGGAGTAGTCAAAACCAAGACCAAAAGCCAGCAAAGCCTTATAAATTTTGGGAATCTTCTTATCATGAAGATTCATCAAGTTTCTGCTGGTAGTGTTCTGAAACTTGAAAGTTATGGGGAAGGAGAAAAAAAATGCAGCAAAACATTTATTAGCATATTGTCAAGCATTGGGACAGGCTTCCCAGGGAAATGGTAGAGCTGCCAAACCTGGAGGTTGCAACCAGGGCAGGGACCAAGGAGGGCACAGTGGCAAACCCCCATCCTGACTTGGATCCTCCAACCTCTGCTGTAGTGGGTAGAAGGAAAAAAACCACAAACTCTTCCCAGATTTTTTTTTATCTGGATTTCCAAAGAGTGTCTAAATTTGAGTTGCTCAGGAGCTCTCTATTATTAATTTCCCTAAAATAGGTACAACCAAAGTCAAGGAAAGAAGCATCTGTCTGGGAAGTACTCATATCATGACCGAAGACTCCAGGCAGCTCTTCCCTAAGAGGGAACCACTGGCAAATCCAATCAGCTGGAGGCTGCAGGGGATCAGGGTGGTGGGAGTTGCAGGGGTCACCCTTCTGCTCCTGACCCGGCAGGTTCAGGCTGGCAGTGCCTTTTGCTGTGTGTAAACAGGGAAGCTGCAGCTGAGAGGTTAATGCAATTCCCCTCTTAAAAAGTATTTAGAAAGGGCATTTAAAAGAGTATCGCCAGCTAGTTTAATGCAGCACCAGTGTGACTTTAGTAGTATTTTGAAAAAAATAATCCTAATATTAGAAAGAATATATATTTTGTTACAATTTCCATGCAAATAGTGTAAATAATTGACAGAGGATGTTGCAACCCTTCCAGCACAGCCCTGCACAGCAGAAAGAGAAAGTGAAACAAAGTGCAAGTTGGAAAGCCCCCGGGAGAGCAGGGAGACAAGGCCACGAGGAGCCTTTGGCAGGGCTCCCGCCTGCCCAGTGCCTGCCCCAGGCTCCCAGTCCCAGGCAAAGTCTGGGCAGAAGGTTACAGCAAGGATTAGTTAAGCAGCATGGGTTGGTTTTGGTTTTTAGCTTAAATATATCCCATGTTCTGGCTTTTTATACTCACTTGGAGATGCATGGTGTGATTTTCAGGCTTGGGTCACTTCAATTTTATTATTGCAGGTGGCCCAAATAAACTTTCCCGAGGTTTTTCTTGTATGTTTTCTAAAGAGAACTGTAAAATGAACAGTTAAGAGGTTTGCTGGAGCTTTTGAATAAGGATGGGGAGCAGCTTCCCCATCAGTTTTACAATTATGTACTCTGCCTCAACCCTGACATTAAATGCATCGTCCCAACGCCAAAAAAAATCAACAGAACTTGCCTGACAGATGCAGATATTCAGATGCACAAAACAACTGTTTATTACAGGCATTTCAGGCAATTTGAATTGTGTCATGCATCCCCGTGTTCACCTTTCTTTCCTCTGTTTTGCTTCTCTAAAAACCCCCACAAAGCCACATGCACGCAATCTGCTTCACACAAACAACCTCCCAAAGTTAATTTATAACCAATTAACTTGAGGAGCTCAACACCTTTGCAAAGGCTGGTGTGAATGCTCAAAATCTATAGCTGGAAATCAAATACAGGTAAATCTCTGATTAAAAAAAAAAATAAGGAACATGATTAGCAATCCTTTGGTGTTTGGCAACCAAAGCAAGCAGAAAAGGGAGCAAGGCTAATGACCACATGCCCCTTTTAGGAGCAGAACTAAACACTGTGGAGTTGTCCTGAACTTCTATTGTTTTAAAATTAATACAGAAAAATAGGAAAATAGGGAGTTGCCTCTGCAAAAGTCATGGACCAGTGCACAGGGATTATCAACTTGAACTCAAGTTTTGAGAGCAGTGAATAGAGAAAAGTCCATGGAAAATACCCACTTTGCAAGTTTACCTTTGAAAAACCACCTGTGGAGCCTCTTCTGGCATTTTGGCCTTTTTCATGAAATCCAGGAGGTCTCAGTGATGAGAGATTTCTGCACACTGTGAGCACGAGCCACTGCTTGGAGCAGCACTCTGGAACGCTCTGTCTCCTTGTTTATATTTCAGTGCTACGCGTGATTAATCCTCCATTTCATTCATTGTCTTTTTACTTCTCTGCTACTGGGAACAGTAAATAAGAGGGAAGTTGTAACAAGAGCCTCCCTTTTATTCAGAGGCCTTCTGTTTCCTGCAGGCTGGCGGCTTCGAAAAAAATCACAGCTCCATTGTGCTCCAAAGTCATACTGAATGATTCAGATGGAAAGAAAAACCCACGTCAGAAGGAACAGAGGACTCAAAGACGAGTGTTGAGGCCAGCAGACCAGGGACA
Organism: Geospiza fortis; assembly: GCF_000277835.1. Lineage (NCBI taxonomy): Eukaryota > Metazoa > Chordata > Aves > Passeriformes > Thraupidae > Geospiza > Geospiza fortis. Next base: position 2,496,847 of record NW_005054412.1, on the reverse strand, counting down.
TCGATCCCAGGCAGCAGCACACCCTGAGAATGTTGCAACCTGTGACAGCAGCAACATTATGGTTTACCCCTCTGCACCAGGGTCTGTGGAAGACAAGTGCTGCTCCCGGTATTGGGCTGTCCCTGAGCACCCCTGGCCCCACGGAACTGGCATCGATTGCCTGGGAGTGGTGGGGCAGCAGGAAAACCATCCTGTCCTACCTGGAGGATGCTGATCCAGCTCCCAGCAGCTGGGGGAGGTGAACTCACTCCTTCCTCCTGGCGCAGGGCTGCCAGCAGTGGAGGTCAGGCAGGGCAGGAGGAAGGGACAGGGTCACCGGCGGCAGAGTCAGGCAGGCAGAGCCCGGGGGCTCCTGTGCGGAAGCAGAGCATGCAGTGATAGAGACAGTGTTGCCATCACCGAACATCTGGTGCGAATGCTCCCCAAAAATAGATCACTTCCTTCTTCCACCTCAAAGGAAACAGTGTTGGAAGGAGACTCAGATACAGAAAGGCTGGTGCAAGGTGGGGTCTCGTTCACCATCAGCCTCCCACTGGGAGCCACTTACACATTCCGGGGTGTGACTCTGGGACCAGACATCAGTCTCAGGCAGGTTCTAAGGGATTAGTCCTCTGAAACGCCCCGACAACCCACGTGGATGCCGAGCCTCCCAGCGCCCTGGAGCAGAAACCCACCAGCACTTTCCATCGGTGGCTGGTATTGCCAAACCAACCCCTCTCTTCCCAAAAGCTGCTCCGGTGCCGAGGGGCTCAGGCTGTGATCAGCCCTCACCTGCATTTTCCTGTACCAGTTGTACATCACAGTGCTGCTTCACAGCATCTTCCTTATTGGCAGGCGTCAGGAGAAATGTGTGTCAACAAATCTGAAGCGAGCGTAAGCGCCGCTACAGTCAAGTCTGATAATAAAACATGAGTCACTGTTATTCAATCATTTACCAGCGCATGCCTTGCAAGAAAGTTCTCTCCTCTAAGAATCACCACCACACAAATTTGAGAGTTGTTTTGAAGAGCACCCTGATTTTACTTTCAGCTGCATGGCTGAGTTTTCAGAGGGCTGGTTCCTGCTATCCCTACTTGCAGCCCACTGCCCTGTGCTCCCTCTGCATCTGCGTTTCAAAGCCAGGCATGCACCCAGCCCTGGCATGACCTGATGCTCTTCCCAGGAGTTTTCACACTCTGTCTCCTCAACACCAGGAGTGAACTGGCAGCAAGGAGAGGGCTGCTGGGACTGACCCCCGCAGTTGCCATCAATGCCCCCCACGCCATCTGTAGTGTTGCTGCACAGTGTTCCAGGGATGCACATTTTTCCCCTGGGACGGGATGAGGAAGAGCATGGTCAACCCCAGCATCTTGGCAAGGGAGACTTCTTCCCATAAAGATATTCTTTTCATTGTTTTCCTACATTTCAGTTTGGGAAGGAGCAGGAGGGGTCAGGAATGTCATCCCAGGCATTTCTTCAAAACTGTTTTTATCCTTGGTAACAAATGCCCCTGCCAAACACAGCAGCACACGTCCTCAGTTTCCCCTCCATAAGCCTGATTTTTTGAATGGCTTCTTGGAAAAAGCATTTACATGGTGACCTCTTGCTGCTGTAAGATGTGCAGGGAGATGGGTCCTTTCCAGGCATTCAAGCTGCAGCACTTGGTCCTTCCTGTTTTTACTGAGGAACTTTTGGGAGGTCAGAAATACATGAATTGAGCTTTTGCTGCCTTAATAGGTGAAAGGCTGCTGGAAGCACGTGGATAAACTTCCTCTGTGCCAAATGACCGTCATTTAAGTCAAACACTTTTTAACAATAAAGGCAAAATTTTAAAAGGTGTAGTTAAAAAAACTCCCACATTTGCCTGTCTGTCCTCCTTGCTCCGTGCTGCTCTGCCTCTTGCTGCCTAGCTTGATCTCGAGCACTCCTGCTGCAGGGAAGGAGCTTCTGATGTGGCAAACAGGTAGACTAAGCTAATTTATCACTCTAGTCTTTTATTCCATCACAGAGTGGCAAAAGGGAAGGTTCGTCTCTCTTGTGGGTCACCTCTAATAGCAATTGCTTCAGCAAGATGGATTTCAAAATTAGGTGCTCTTGAAGCAGAAGCCACACTGTATTTTTCAACAGCACAAAGCAGCCGTAAGAGGAATCTGACCTTCATTCTTCATAATAAATTCACTGGGGAAAAAAAATCCATCTTTGTTTTTCAGCTTGAAGTACTGTGAAAAGAAAAGCCAGGAACACACACAACATTTACAAAATAAAAATACAAGACAACTTCAGCAAAATGATAAAAAACTCAGGGATTTACTTTTCCTGCTTTTTCTTATTTAAACATTGGAATAGAGTCTGACAGCTTGCCTGCAAGTACGTTGTTTTGAAATAAAGGCTGGTGTTAATTTAAAGTGGATCTATACTAGGCTAAATTAAGACCACCTCAAAGTGCTTTTCAGATGTAGAGTGCAATCCAGTAGCTAAGTCTGGGGAAAAGTTTATTGATACCCACATTTAGGCACTCCATTGGACTTAGCATATTTGTAAAATGTCTCTGAATGTATTTCAGGTGCTAAAATAATGTCTGCTGCAGCCTGCCAAAGGAAAACGTCACACAGTTATTTTCTGCTAAAATGCCCCAAAAAGATGTGATCTGCAGACAAGTACAGACTCGTAAGCTAAAGAATATAATGGAGAAATGCTTGAAAATATTTGGCATTTTACTGTTATTAATAAAATGATGGCTACATTTGAGTCCTAAAAGCCTGTAGCTGGTCAGCTGTCACTGGCATAGCCTGGAAATGGTGAAAATTAACCATCTCCTGTATTGAACACTATCTTTGTATTTTGCCATGTCTCCATTACAGACTCTGTATTGAATAACTCGTTATAACCCAACGCAGCACATTGCCTTTATTCCTTTAATCTCCTGTCAGGCATAGCTGGGAAGGCAGCATGGGAATGTTTATTCTAACCAGCAGGTCTAACCCTTAGGCTAGCGAGAATTAGGAGAGGTTTTTTCCAAGCTCGGCTTGTCCCCCATCCAGAGAACCTAATGCTGTGGCTGCAGTCCACCTGGCTCCTCTTCTGGAAGAGTCACTCAAATCCATCTTCCCACTTTGCAGCAAGCCTAGACCCAGCTGTTTCTCCGCCTTTTCTTTCCAGGGTGGGTTGGTTACACTGATAAAAGCAGCTGTAAGAGGCTGTGTCAGCAGTGCCCTAATTAAGCTGCAGAAATCAGCCACTTCACACCCCTTAGTTCAGGTTTCCAGGGGCCCGTATGCCTGGACAGAAACATTTTGTTAAATAAGCTCAGCTTTTTTCTAGAGCTGGTGAGATCACTGAAAGCTTGGCAGGAGGGATGAACACTGTCCATACATTTAGTTAAACCAGCTTAAGATTACAGAGCATATCTAGCATATCTAGGTGGCTGCAACTGCAGCTCCTTTCAGGACCAACTCAAGATAAACAACCATAAACATCAGTCTGGCTTCATTTGGCATTCAAGGTATCATAACTCCCATATATTAACATTCAAGTTCTCTCCAGACCAATCAATATTTGTTGTTGTTTAGAAAAGGAAAAGCCTTTTCTTGACCTCTGCAACAAGCATTTACATGAAGGTTAAAGCCCAAGAAGATGCTTTTAGATAGTGATGTCAAGGCTGTCAGCTCCCCTGTAGGGAACCACCACCTAAACAGTCGCGGATTTCACTGCTCATTATCCCTCTTATACAGCAAGCACCCACTTTTAAAGATCAAGGGGAGGCAGGTTCAAGCTGAAGTGTCAGCAGTAACTGACCTCCAACCAAGTAATCTTGGAGTGGCCAAGTCTGACCTATTGGCGAGGAGGCTCAGACAGTTTTGACAAGAGGATTATTTAACCACTGGAGCTTGCAGGGGAGCACAGCTGCGGAGCAGGGAGGTCCTTTCCAGCAACAATCCTCAGCAGCTCTTCCTTAAAAAGGGCAATTAACCTCCCTATGGCATTCCTCTTCATCGAAGAACACTTCCTCTGTTTCAAAACAGTTTTATAGCAGACACAAGCAAAGGCTTTGGTCCCAATATCCACGTGCTGGCTCAGATGAATTACAGGCACCTACCAAGCGCTCCTGAGAAAACCATGGCCACGCTGGAGAGCTGGGGAAGCTTTGCAGCATCTCCCACCCAACACTGGCCTCTGCAGTGAGAATACAGGGGGTTGTCCTCCTCAGCAAGCAGCATGGATAATTACATTACCTACCCTCTTTGGCCTCCAGCACGCTCTGTTTGTTACCCATGTGCTAAAGGCAAGGCAAAGGCCGTGCCTGGCTGCCCGGGAAGCACTCGCTACTCCTCTTTAAGTTCAGCTGAATCCTCTCGGTTACTTCTGTCAACATCAAGCACCGAGAACAAAGGCACAAGATTATAGGGATCTCATTAAGTATGCTTGTTCCAAGAACAAGAAATGTGCCTACTTTCCTCTGATGACCTGGGGAAACAAAAAAACCCTTCAGCACAGAAAATTTATTTGCCATCAGTTACGAGCATTTGAATGTGTAATATCCAGTTTAAGGAGACAAAAAAAGTCTGTCTGTCCTACCCTTTCTATATCGAGACCTTGCAAACAGCATCATTCTTCTGCTTGGAACAGAAAGCAGGGATGTACATATCTGAGAACACCAACACACACAAAAAGCCCCAAATCCTTAGGGTATTAAGTGAGCCATTTAACTAAGTATTTAAAACCTCTGCAATTATTAGTTTATTAGTATCATCCAGGATTTCAGATGTTCAATATTTCTCCTGAAGTTATACATAAATGCAAATTGAAATAAGAATCTGAAAGTCAAAATTGTATAACAAAACAATACTCCATCACAAAAGCGTGTAAAATTACAAGAATGCTTTTTGTTTGTTTGTTTTTAAACACTGGCACTTAAGAGAACCATAATTTTGTAACCACAAAATTGCCGAATTGTCCCCCAAACTGGTAAGCAGGTATATGTGAAAATAGTTACAGCTGCCAGCACTTGAAGTTTTACTAAATATGCAAAAAACCCCTTAGCTTTGGTTTTGGAAGAGAACTGTATTTGACCAAATTAGACATTGTTGGTATACCATAAACATTTCACTTTTTAATGCAAAATTTAATAAAATGTACTTTTCCATACAACTATATTTTAACTTAAAAATGGGCAAACATCAAGAGTGCGGTATAAAACCTAACAGGAAAAATACATCTTATCTCATTTTCAATTTGAGACAATATACAACTTTGTTTAAAGGGCTAAAACTAGAATTTCAAGAATACAAATATGAATTTACATAGATTTAACAAATAATAATGGTACCATTTATAGAAATCTTAGAAAGAAAAATCATTTCTTGTGGGCCCTTTGCTACCAGGAGTCTCATGGTATAAAGCCCATGGCCATCACCAGACCTGTCACCAAAAAATAATATGGTCATTTCATGCTTTTAACTTTACACATTTTAGGTACGCTCATCACTCCCAGGTGTTCAGAGATTTACAAATATAACTTCCATTACATGGTAACAGAGTCACACGTGTAAATTTCTCTACACCGGATGGACATACACTCTTCCTATGGGTCCTTCTAGGACAAAATTTAACATTCCCTCCCTCCCCACCCCCCAAAGTATTTAGTTTCTGTAAAATTGAACTCTATACTTCTCAACTCTCCAAGACTGGTAAACTCATGCAACGCAATAGAATATTACATTTCACAAAAATCTGAACAAGTATCCGTTTGCTGAGATTGAATTTTTGTTGTTTCCAGTTATGGAAGATTTTCATCATATGCCTATATATTTCTTTTCTTACCCTATCATGATAATGCAGGGTATGCAGATCAAAGCTTTGTTTATCAGCTGGTTATATGAAAGATGAAAACTGTAATATTCCCGTGATCCCATACGGGCATTCAATAAAGCAAAAGATGAGTTCCCCTCAAAAGAAAAAAAAAAAAAAGAAAAGAAAAAGTATGATTCTCAAGGGCACCTATTAAAAGGACAACAATACTAATAAAAAAAATTGTATTTACTTAGAAGCATTCAGAATGTCAACAAAACAGCTGCAACTTTTTTTCTTCCTTTTTGCAATTACAGAGTGGTATTCATTTAACAGAACAACAATTATTTTTTATGATGCATCAGAGACAACTGAAGATGAGAAATGAACTACATCCCCAAATATAACTAAATTTGTGCTGTGCACCAACAAGAACCTGCTTTATAATTCCCATGCCAATTTACAACCCCCACACTGTACCAGGCAAGGTTAGTGGCCATTGAAATACCACTAAGGACAGGGCTATCTAAAGACACATTCGGTAGTGTGTTAACTATACAAAAAAAGAGACACTGTACAGTTTAAAAACAAATCTTACACAGCCTTACATTTCAATTTTTTTTTTCTTTAAAAGGAGTGAGTTGTGTACAGGGGGGTTAAATGCTTTATAGACAAGAAAGAAATTGCTCGAAAAGAGACTTATTCATCATCATCATCATCTTCATCCTCCTCTTCTTCCTCCTCTTCATCATCTTCATCCTCTTCATCTTCGTCCTCATCCTCCTCCTCTTCCTTCTTCTTCTTGCTCTTCTCAGCCTTGGCAACTACTTTCTTGCCTCCATCAACCTTCCCTTTGGCCCGGTATGCAGCGATATCCTTGGAGAAGAAAAGCAGGAACAATCTCTCAAAGATTTACCCAGACAAGAGGTCTGAGCACCCTCCACAGAGCAGCTGTGAAAGTCACCCAGCTACCTGCCCTTTCTGCACATCCACTGGGGCAGGACCAGGAGGGAGCTGTGGCTTCAGCTCTGAGGCGAACTGAAGCCAAAGAAACAGGAACCCTCTTAACACAGAAATGACACTGGCATGCTGCTGCACACTGCTTATGGCTGCTAAGGAATCTCCATCATTGGGCTTCTGGGAATAGGCTGGAAAAGCTGCTACCTCTGATGGTAAAGGCACAGCTGAGCCCACTATCCCGTCAGGAAACAAAGCAGGGAGACCTCTTAAGTTCCCTTTCCAGCCCTACCTTCTACAATGCCTAAAGAAACGCAAAGGAAACCCTCGTTTGAGGCACAAACCTGGGATCAGCCACCCAGAATGACCCAGCCTAACAGCTGCAATGTTATGCCTTAGCAAAGAGCAGTTAGACTGAACTCTGCCCAACAGAAGTTTACTAAATAAAAGGTATAAGAACTTGATTAAAGGGTAGACACTGCCACCTTCTGCATGCAATAAATTTATTCCAGTCGTTTGAAACACACAAAATTCAGTTCCTGCTACCGGGAAGTTAAAACCGTACCTGGAAGGCACAGTCATAAAAGCAGTTAAGACTTTCCAACTTTATGCCAAAACAGTAAACCCATTAGATAGGAGAATCGATCTACAAACCTTACACACACCAGCTAGAGAGAAACATCAACACATTCACACAGATGGTCCAAATCTTCAAATATTCCCCACCTGTTAAACACTACACCACTAATCTTACTGCTCTCTTGGACTCTCTTAAACTTAGCAGGAAATTTTGAGAAGATATGATACCCACTAAGTCAAAAGCCAAGCAGTGAAATAGTGAAGATTACTACCCCTTAAAATCCTACATGTAAGTCTAAGAAATAAAGACATTACTACTGAAAATTAAAATCATATCTGCAAATAAAGACTAATAATTCTATCATTTAAAAAAGGTCTGAGTTGCCTTGGCTGTGTGTAGAAGCAATTACTATGAAGCTGTACAGAAAGCATCATGTGGGAAAGCTCCTAGATCTGCAACTCCTCTCTGGCACATTAACAGGGCTCCAAGGCTCCACCTTGCATACTACAGTGCAAAAATTTGGAACTTGGATTTGTTTGCCAGCAGGAGAAATGCCCAGAGGAAGGTGACAGCACACAATGGACGTAGGTGCTGTATGCCAGCACTGTGGTCTCTGACCCCTTGTGAAGCGTCGTCAGGGGATGCCAAGGTGCATCCCTCCTCTTCCCTTGGCTTCCACATATTGGGGCAGGAATCTGCCTCTAGAAATAAAACCACGTGTAGCACAGTCCTGTGTGCACAACAGAATTCTGCAACTCCAATTATGATGGCAGGGTTTAGCCTTAATAATTAAAAAAATTGTATGACAAGCTGCTTCATATGCATAATTAACCAAGTTCATTACTAGAAAGGACATGGACACAAAGTAGGTCCAGGAAAAACACATGCCTAAAACTAGTTATCTCCTTTTGCGTTTTGTCATTTTCCCGGGTGTATATTTTAAAAACCAGCTATGTGTATCAATTATCCTAGCATTCAAGGACGCTCACCAGTATCTCCAAAATCAGGGAGAACCAATTCACTCCTTACCAGCATTACTTACTGCTACCAACTCAACTAAAATTCTGCTGTGACCTATGGATTTAATAACAATACAGAGCCCACAGTATTTATTCAAGCACCAGTGACAGGTCAAAACTACAGACAAATGCAAATAGTTCAAGGTAAAGGAATCCAATTTAGTGTTATCCCAATGAATCATTTGCCCCTGTATATAACCCTTTTCAACAAATCCAATGAATTACATCATTAGCATATGATAATTTGCAACATCAGGTATCAGGGTACACAATAAAGAAAAAAGTGCCTAAAAAACTGAGGCTTGACCTCCCCAAAGCATGTCCCTGAATGTCAGTGTTACCTTTTCATACTTCTCCTTCAGCTTAGCAGCCTTCTTTTCATAAGGCTGTTTATCGTCTGCAGCGGTGTTGTTCCACATCTCTCCCAGTTTCTTTGCGACATCTCCAATGGACAGACCGGGATGTTCTCCTTTGATTTTTGGACGAAACTCAGAGCAAAACAAGAAAAAAGCCGAACTACAGAGGAAAAATAAGAGAAGATTATTTAAATTTTAGACTTCGCTACAGCAGCAACTTTTGGGACCTTTGCTACTGTTCCTTAAGAGCATTTTGGAAAACGCACCTAAAAGTGAGACAGACATTGATTACAATAGAAGGTATCAGAACTGAATGAGCCATTTTGCAGACTCAATGCACCCTTTTCTCTTAAGTAATGCTGCACATCTGGTCCCATTTTTGGCAGGATCCCCAGACAGGCAGATTTTATACACCAGACCCAGAGAAGAGCTTTAGAAATTAGACTAAGTCAATGATGCTAGGGCACCAAATGTTATGTCAGAACTGTTAGAGGTGGGAGACTGCAATATTTGTTAGAAAAGTAGGATTTCCAGACCACAGCACCAGCCCAAGCAAGAACATTAGCTTGTAAGGGATCTTCCCTGCCCCCTTCAGCATTAGCTCAGTTCAAAACACAGACACACACACACAATAAAGTACTGGTGTCTAGTAGATGAATTTGAAGCCAGCTGTTACTATGTTGTGGCTAAAGTTTTAATTTTCCAAGTTGGTTTTGAGGAAGATCACCCCTCAAACCTGTTCTGTGTAAAAGCCTCCAATTTTAAACTGACTGCCAATCAAAAATTCTGCTCAAGCCAACAGGTGATGAGAGCAGGGCCAGCAGTACTTTACTGCCATATTACACTGGAATTACCCTCTTAACAGGAACTAGAAGAATCAGTCAGAATCACACATAGTCTATTTCTGCATCTACTTTTAAAGGCTGCCATTACTCCAACTTTGATACTGGGACGGCCTACCTGAAAATAAAAGCTTAGCATTCGTAACTAAAATTTCAACCTATCTTTACACCACTGGTGAGGAAGATCATACACTCTTGTATTTCTGAAGCTCCTGGATAAAGTTACCATTTTATAGATCCACACCAGTGTGATGGTCCCAAACAAGACAACCTAAAGCTAGCAATCTACTTACGGAGGCCTCTTCGGTGCATTTGGATCCTTGAACTTCTTTTTTGTTTCCCCCTTAGGTGGTACATAGTTTTTCATTTCTTTTTCATAACGAAGCTTGTCAGCCTTTGCCATATCTTCAAACTTCCCTTTCTCCTTAGAAGACATAGTCTGGAAGGCAATTAAAATCACAGAATACCTTAGAAGGGACACATAAGGATCAAAACAGTATTTTGAGATTCAGAAACATACCAAAGCCCATTCCAAAATTTCAGCTGGGGGAGCTAAAGGTAAGAAAAGGACAATGGATAGTTACCAGTCACTTTACAATTACACTTCATACTTATCCAAAACCTGAGCTTCCAAAGAAATAATTTACAATCTTGAATGGTATTTCAAAAAAAACAGTTATTTAAGGTTTTGTGGCTTTTTTATTTTTTAAGCAGCTATTCCTACCTTCCATCGTTCTGAGCATTTTTTTGAGAACTCTGAGAAGTTCACTGACGCATCTGGATGTTTCTTCTTGTGCTCCTCCCGACAGGTTTGCACAAAGAAGGCGTATGAAGACATTTTACCTCTCGGCTTCTTAGGATCACCTTTACCCATTTTTGCTGATTTTCTGTAATGAAGCAAATGAGACATCTTTAAAACTTGTACTTCCAACCAACCAAGGCAGGAAGCAAGTCACAACCAAGGGTCATGCCAAACAGGACCTGCTGGAGCAGTATTCTGAAATCATACAATAACAAGAAGACTCCCTTCTGGAAAATTTGCTGAAGATTTCCATCATCCCTGTCTGAGGTGACCTGGATGTAAGCAACCTGAAATCTCAAAGGGCCTTCAAAATGTGCAGTTATGATCTCCTGCAAACAAGAAGTGTCCTTCCAAGCAATCTGAAGGCAAGTATTGCAGTGGAGACTGCATACCACAATTATTACCAGGGTATTAATCATATGCTTGGGAAGAATTGAAAGGAGGGAACAAGTACCCAAGCATCCTGTCTCAGTGGCCTTCGGGATTACTGATTTCTTTCTTTTCACAGCCCATGTTTCTACCTCTTCCCTGTAGGCCCTGTGTGTTTATCTACAAAATATGGTTTTTATTATTTCCTATACCATATGTCTGACCAATCTTTATGTGTACTGCAAAAGCCTACTCTTTGCAGGTATACCTTGAAATATGGGAATGAAACAGCTCACTTGGTCAAATATGTTACAAACTACGCAGGGAAAAGCACAACATTTATATACAGCCAGCAGAGCTGTGCTCAGCAAGAGCACTATCTCACACTTCCAGAGACTGAAAAATGCCTTCCTGGGACTTTCACACCCAAGTCAGACATTTGGAGTATTTCTTCATAGCTCCCTGAAAAAGTCACTTGCACCCTGACAATCTCTGCTTTTCAGCACGAATTAAAGGAAGGATAAACAAAAAAGCGCGAAAGAAAAAAAAAAAGGGCAGGCTGTGCCTGTCCGTATTGCCACAGAAGCTGTATTTCCTATCGGTTTGGCGGATAGACAGAAACAGATTTCTGCTCTGTGACTAAACACGTCCGGTTTGAAGTTTCTACCAAGTAAACAAGAGGGCCGAAGAAGCAGGAGCCGCTGCT